>NW_027316167.1:3757019-3907019 GCF_026437365.1 Eucyclogobius newberryi
GACGACAACACAACGACATCAGAGGACGACATCAGAGGACGACAACACAACAACATCAGAGGACGACATCAGAGGACGACAACACAACGACATCAGAGGACGACAACACAATGACATCAGAGGACGACAACACAACGACATCAGAGGACGACATCAGAGGACGACAATACAACAACATCAGAGGACGACATCAGAGGACGACAACACAACGACATCAGAGGACGACATCAGAGGACGACAATACAACAACATCAGAGGACGACATCAGAGGACGACAACGACATCAGAGGACGACAACACAACGACATCAGAGGACGACATCAGAGGACGACAACACGACATCAGAGGACGACATCAGAGGACGACAACACAACGACATCAGAGGACGACATCAGAGGACGACAACACAACGACATCAGAGGACGACAACACAACGACATCAGAGGACGACAACACAACGACATCAGAGGACGACATCAGAGGACGACAATACAACAACATCAGAGGACGACATCAGAGGACGACAACACAACGACATCAGAGGACGACATCAGAGGACGACAATACAACAACATCAGAGGACGACATCAGAGGACGACAATACAACAACATCAGAGGACGACATCAGAGGACGACAACACAACGACATCAGAGGACGACATCAGAGGACGACAATACAACAACATCAGAGGACGACATCAGAGGACGACAACACAACGACATCAGAGGACGACAACACAACAACATCAGAGGACGACAACACAACGACATAAGAGGACCACAACACAACAACATCAGAGGACGGAAATACAACAACATCAGAGGACGACATCAGAGGACGACAATACAACGACATCAGAGGACGACATCAGAGGACGACAACACAACGACATCAGAGGACGACATCAGAGGACGACAACACAACGACATCAGAGGACGACAACACAACGACATCAGAGGACGACATCAGAGGACGACAACACAACGACATCAGAGGACGACAACAAAACGACATCAGAGGACGACATCAGAGGACGACAACACAACGACATCAGAGGAAGACATCAGAGGACGACAATACAACAACATCAGAGGACGACAACACAACGACAATACAATGACATCAGAGGACGACAACACAACGACATCAGAGGACGACAACAAAACGACATCAGAGGACGACATCAGAGGACGACAACACAACGACATCAGAGGAAGACATCAGAGGACAACAATACAACGACATCAGAGGACGACAACACAACGACAATACAATGACATCAGAGGACGACAACACAACGACATCAGAGGACGACATCAGAGGACGACAACACAACGACATCAGAGGACGACATCAGAGGACGACAATACAACAACATCAGAGGACGACAACAAAACGACATCAGAGGACGACATCAGAGGACGACATCAGAGGACGACAATACAACAACATCAGAGGACGACATCAGAGGACAACAACACAACGACATCAGAGGACGACATCAGAGGACGACAATACAACAACATCAGAGGACGACATCAGAGGACGACAACACAACGACATCAGAGGACGACAACACAACGACATCAGAGGACGACATCAGAGGACGACAACACAACGACATCAGAGGACGACATCAGAGGACGACAATACAACTACATCAGAGGACGACATCAGAGGACGACAACACAACGACATCAGAGGACGACGTCAGAGGACGACAATACAACAACATCAGAGGACGACAACACAACGACATCAGAGGACGACAACACAACGACATTGAGGACGACATCAGAGGACGACAACACAACGACATCAGAGGACGACATCAGAGGACGACAACACAACGACATCAGAGGACGACAACACAACGACATAAGAGGACCACAACACAACAACATCAGAGGACGAAAATACAACAACATCAGAGGACGACATCAGAGGACGACAATACAACGACATCATAGGACGACATCAGAGGACGACAACACAACGACATCAGAGGACGACATCAGAGGACGACAACACAACGACATCAGAGGACGACAACACAACGACATCAGAGGACGACATCAGAGGACGACAACACAACGAGATCAGAGGATGACAACACAACGACATCAGAGGACGACATCAGAGGACGACAACACAACGACATCAGAGGACGACATCAGAGGACGACAATACAACTACATCAGAGGACGACATCAGAGGACGACAACACAACGACATCAGAGGACGACGTCAGAGGACGACAATACAACAACATCAGAGGACGACAACACAACGACATCAGAGGACGACAACACAACGACATTGAGGACGACATCAGAGGACGACAACACAACGACATCAGAGGACGACATCAGAGGACGACAACACAACGACATCAGAGGACGACAACACAACGACATAAGAGGACCACAACACAACAACATCAGAGGACGAAAATACAACAACATCAGAGGACGACATCAGAGGACGACAATACAACGACATCATAGGACGACATCAGAGGACGACAACACAACGACATCAGAGGACGACATCAGAGGACGACAACACAACGACATCAGAGGACGACAACACAACGACATCAGAGGACGACATCAGAGGACGACAACACAACGAGATCAGAGGACGACATCAGAGGACGACAATACAACAACATCAGAGGACGACATCAGAGGACGACAACACAACGACATCAGAGGACGACAACACAACAACATCAGAGGACGACATCAGAGGACGACAACACAACGACATCAGAGGACGACATCAGAGGACGACAACACAACGACATCAGAGGACAACAACACAACGACATCAGAGGATGACAACACAACGACATCAGAGGACAACATCAGAGGACGACAACACAACGACATCAGAGGACGACAACACAACAACATCAGAGGACGACAACACAACGACATCAGAGGACGACATCAGAGGACGACAACACAACGACATCAGAGAACGACATCAGAGGACGACAACACAACGACATCAGAGGACGACAACACAACGACATCAGAGGACGACATCAGAGGACGACAACACAACGACATCAGAGGACGACAACACAACAACATCAGAGGACGACATCAGAGGACGACAACACAACAACATCAGAGGACGACATCAGAGGACGACAACACAACGACATCAGAGGAGGACAACACAACGAAATCAGAGGACAACAACACAACGACATCAGAGGACGACAACACAACGACATCAGAGGACGACATCAGAGGACGACATCAGAGGACGACAACACAACGACATCAGAGGATGACAACACAACGACATCAGAGGACGACATCAGAGGACGACATCAGAGGACGACAACACAACGACATCAGAGGACGACAACACAACGACATCAGAGGACGACAACACAACGACATCAGAGGACGACAACACAACGACATCAGAGGACGACATCAGAGGACGACAACACAACGAGATCAGAGGACGACATCAGAGGACGACAATACAACAACATCAGAGGACGACATCAGAGGACGACAACACAACGACATCAGAGGACGACAACACAACAACATCAGAGGACGACATCAGAGGACGACAACACAACGACATCAGAGGACGACATCAGAGGACGACAACACAACGACATCAGAGGACAACAACACAACGACATCAGAGGATGACAACACAACGACATCAGAGGACAACATCAGAGGACGACAACACAACGACATCAGAGGACGACAACACAACAACATCAGAGGACGACAACACAACGACATCAGAGGACAACATCAGAGGACGACAACACAACGACATCAGAGAACGACATCAGAGGACGACAACACAACGACATCAGAGGACGACAACACAACGACATCAGAGGACGACATCAGAGGACGACAACACAACGACATCAGAGGACGACAACACAACAACATCAGAGGACGACATCAGAGGACGACAACACAACAACATCAGAGGACGACATCAGAGGACGACAACACAACGACATCAGAGGACGACAACACAACGTCATCAGAGGACGACATCAGAGAACGATAACACAACGACATCAGAGGAGGACAACACAACGAAATCAGAGGACGACAACACAACGACATCAGAGGACGACAACACAACGACATCAGAGGACGACATCAGAGGACGACAACACAACGACATCAGAGGACGACAACACAACGACATCAGAGGATGACAACACAACGACATCAGAGGACGACATCAGAGGACGACATCAGAGGACGACAACACAACGACATCAGAGGACGACAACACAACGACATCAGAGGACGACAACACAACGACATCAGAGGACGACATCAGAGGACGACAACACAACAACATCAGAGGACGACATCAGAGGACGACAACACAACAACATCAGAGGACGACAACACAACGTCATCAGAGGACGACATCAGAGAACGATAACACAACGACATCAGAGGAGGACAACACAACGAAATCAGAGGACGACAACACAACGACATCAGAGGACGACAACACAACGACATCAGAGGACGACATCAGAGGACGACAACACAACGACATCAGAGGACGACAACACAACAACATCAGAGGATGACAACACAACGACATCAGAGGACGACATCAGAGGACGACATCAGAGGACGACAACACAACGACATCAGAGGACGACAACACAACGACATCAGAGGACGACAACACAACGACATCAGAGGACGACAACACAACGACATCAGAGGACGACATCAGAGGACGACAACACAACGAGATCAGAGGACGACATCAGAGGACGACAATACAACAACATCAGAGGACGACATCAGAGGACGACAACACAACCACATCAGAGGACGACAACACAACAACATCAGAGGACGACATCAGAGGACGACAACACAACGACATCAGAGGACGACATCAGAGGACGACAACACAACGACATCAGAGGACAACAACACAACGACATCAGAGGATGACAACACAACGACATCAGAGGACAACATCAGAGGACGACAACACAACGACATCAGAGGACGACAACACAACAACATCAGAGGACGACAACACAACGACATCAGAGGACGACATCAGAGGACGACAACACAACGACATCAGAGAACGACATCAGAGGACGACAACACAACGACATCAGAGGACGACAACACAACGACATCAGAGGACGACATCAGAGGACGACAACACAACGACATCAGAGGACGACAACACAACAACATCAGAGGACGACATCAGAGGACGACAACACAACAACATCAGAGGACGACATCAGAGGACGACAACACAACGACATCAGAGGACGACAACACAACGTCATCAGAGGACGACATCAGAGAACGATAACACAACGACATCAGAGGAGGACAACACAACGAAATCAGAGGACGACAACACAACGACATCAGAGGACGACAACACAACGACATCAGAGGACGACATCAGAGGACGACAACACAACGACATCAGAGGACGACAACACAACGACATCAGAGGATGACAACACAACGACATCAGAGGACGACATCAGAGGACGACATCAGAGGACGACAACACAACGACATCAGAGGACGACAACACAACAACATCAGAGGACGACAACACAACGACATCAGAGGACGACATCAGAGGACGACAACACAACGACATCAGAGAACGACATCAGAGGACGACAACACAACGACATCAGAGGACGACAACACAACGACATCAGAGGACGACATCAGAGGACGACAACACAACGACATCAGAGGACGACAACACAACAACATCAGAGGACGACATCAGAGGACGACAACACAACAACATCAGAGGACGACATCAGAGGACGACAACAGAACGACATCAGAGGACGACAACACAACGTCATCAGAGGACGACATCAGAGAACGATAACACAACGACATCAGAGGAGGACAACACAACGAAATCAGAGGACGACAACACAACGACATCAGAGGACGACAACACAACGACATCAGAGGACGACATCAGAGGACGACAACACAACGACATCAGAGGACGACAACACAACGACATCAGAGGATGACAACACAACGACATCAGAGGACGACATCAGAGGACGACATCAGAGGACGACAACACAACGACATCAGAGGACGACAACACAACGACATCAGAGGACGACAACACAACGACATCAGAGGACGACATCAGAGGACGATAACACAACGACATCAGAGGACAACATCAGAGGACGACAACACAACGACATCAGAGGACGACAACACAACGACATCAGAGGACGACATCAGAGGACGACAACACAACAACATCAGAGGACGACATCAGAGGACGACAACACAACAACATCAGAGGACGACATCAGAGGACGACAACACACGTGCATAACACACAGTATGGTTATAAAGCCGTGAGAGATCTGGATTTTGTTAAAAACTCCTTTGTTTTTCTTACTCAGATTTTTTGCTGTTAAAACTAAAATCAACTTCACATCTAATACTTTCATATCACTGATGATAATTATTATCATGGGTGATTTGTCATGTGTCATACCCACACAAATACATTCAGGGGATATTTCATTCTGACATTATTTGACCTTCGTACTCTGTCTCCATGGCAACACTTTGAAAAGACCAGCTCCACTCCGGACGTAAAACACACAGTTCACACTCGTTTATCAAACCACTCACCAGCTTCAGTCCAAGGCTGAAACAAATAAATAAATGACTAGCAGGACTTCCACAAACACCAATAGAAAGAGCCTAAAACAAAATGAATCTTTACTAAAATTGTTAATTGTTCAGTTTTATTTTTGTATACAATCCCAATGCGTTCACTTCCTAGAATTTGGCATCAGACCTGTAAAGTAAGAAACAAACTAAACACATCAAACTTTTAACAGAAAATATGAAAACAAGATACATGAGGGAAACACAGGAGGGAGGGTGAGGGCTCTGAACAGAGTTTTGAATGCAAAGACACAGAATGCAGATAAGCACCGGTTAAAGGAACTATCACTTACTCTGCACTTCCTGGTTTGACGTTAGAGTCGACGCAGCTCGCTCTCGAAAGCTGCCGAAAGTTATCTTAAAAATAACAGTTTTGCCCACAAGATTCCAAGAAACAAGAGGCGAGAGATGAGCAGCTGCTGGACCCGCCTGCTGGACCCGCCCCTCGCCGGGAACAAAGCTCCGTCCAGGAAGTGGGGTCTCCAAGCTCGAAGGTGGAGGGAAGACCACCTTACACCCACTGGACATTATGATGCATGATATTAAAAGTGAAATGCAGCGTGAAATGAAAGAGTGGAAATGAGAGCAGTGCTTGGTGCAACCCAATTTGACAAGATAAAATCAGATATAAAGGAGCTAAAAGAGGCAGCAGCGGGTGGAGTACGAATCGATGAAGCTGAGCAGAGTGTTTCAGACAATACGGACGAGCTGCAGACTCTGAGGGCCAAGGTCACGACTCTGAGGGCCAAGGTCACAACCCTAAGGGACAAGGTCACGACTCTGAGGGCTGAGGTCACAACCCTGAGGGACGAGCTACAGACTCTGAGGGCCAAGGTCACGACTCTGAGGGCCAAGGTCACAACCCTAAGGGACGAGGTCACGACTCTGAGGGCTGAGGTCACAACCCTGAGGGACGAGCTACAGACTCTGAGGGCCAAGGTCACGACTCTGAGGGCCAAAGTCACGACTCTGAGGGACGAGCTACAGACTCTGAGGGCCAAGGTTACAACCCTGAGGGCCAAGGTCACGACTCTGAGGGCCAAGGTCACTACTCTGAGGGCCAAGGTCACGACTCTGAGGGCCGAGGTCACGACTCTGAGGGCTGAGGTCAGTTTAAGGGATTTTTTGCGATCGAAACAGCCATTTCATGACCATCCTCCGCGACATGGGCCAAAGGAAGAAGACCCTCACATCCTTCCTGAACAGAGAGAGTATCAAATGTATAGAATCTCCTGTATGCATCAGGTGTTCCAGATTTAAAGCTTTGCATCGAACGGCTTGTGATTTATGTTTAAATCTCGTATGTTGCTCAATGACTTCAAATGTAACTTCACTTAAAACCAAGTGTATGTAAATAATGCCAGTTTCATTGTGTCGCTTCACTGTTTCTGACCCTTTAGCGGGGTCTCCATTTGATCTCCATTTGATCTCCATTTGGTCTCGATTTGATCTCGATTTGATCTCGATTTGATCTAGATTTGATCTCATTTTAATCTCGATTTGATCTCAATTTGGTCTCATTTTGATCTCGATTTGATCTCGATTTGATGCCGATTTGATGTCGATTTGATGTCGATTTGGTCTCATTTTGATCTCGATTTGGTCTCAATTTGGTCTCATTTTGATCTCCATTTGGTCTCATTTTGATATCGATTTGTTCACTATTTGGTGTCGATTTGATCTCGATTTGGTCTCATTTTGATCTCGATTTAGTCTAATTTTGATCTCAATTTGTTCTCGATTTGTTCTCGATTTGGTGTCGATTTGATCTTGATTTGTTCTCGATTCGGTCTCGATTTACGGTGTTGCAATTAAATCATGTTTAAACGATGTCCCAAAATGACCGTTTTTGCGCCCTCGTCTGGTCAAATTGGTATTAGATTGGGAATTGGAGACGTTGAAAAACATTTACAAATACATAATAAAACTGTCGAGCGATGTTTGGCTTGATGCATTTCCTTTGGTCCGTGTTCATCGAGCTTCACGTGTTGAGATTGGGATTCTCTCGTTAAAGCTCCAGGCGCAGGGGCCAAACCAACATCAACTCAATTTTATCTTCTCATATTCTCATATTCTGAATCAGGGGCGTTTCTGCTCTTGTGGCAGCTCTGGGAAATGTGTAAAGTGTCGATTAACACGTTTAGACTCCACAGACGACTCAATTAGACCCGGCGACCTTTCTAAACGAACACATTCAGGACTTTTGATGCAGAACCATTAATCTTTGGATAAAATGCTGCATAATGTGCAACACATTATAGGAACGATTATATCCTGTGTTTGTATCTTACACATGTTTAAAGGTAAGGGACATATTGGATCAAACGTGGATAGAATAATTTCCTCACTTACGTAAGTGGCTGTTATTTAGTGGTTGTTATTTAGTGCAGCCTACTTACGAAAGAAACAAGGATTAACTGAAGAATTTGGAGAATTTGGTGAGATGTGGTGGGATGTGGTGAGATGCGGTGAGGATGATCATATTTCTGAAATAATACAAGCTCATTTGTGTGTGTGGCATCTATGAATAATTGTGTGGCATCTATGAATATGTTTAGTGAAGGTTTTTATGAATGTCAAACTCAAAGGCCTTGGAAACACCATCTGCTCTGACTCTCAGCCTCCTCGGGACCCCAGCAAGCTACGGCGAGCTACAGCAAGCTACAGTGGGCTACGGCGAGCTAGAGTGGGCTACGGCGAGCTACAGCGAGCTACAGTGGGCTACGGCAGGCTACAGCAGGCTACAGCGAGCTACAGCAGGCTACAGCGAGCTAGAGCAGGCTACAGCGAGCGACAGCGGGCCACAGCGGGCCACAGCGGGCTACGGCGAGCTCCGGCGGGCTACGGAGAGCTACTGCAGGCTGCAGCGAGCTCCAGCGAGCTACAGCGGGCTATGGCAGGCTACAGCGAGGTACAGCGAGCTACAGCAGGCAACAGCGAGCTACAACAGGCTACAGCGGGCTACAGCAAGCTACAGCGGGCTACAGCAAGCTACAGCGGGCAACAGCAAGCTACAGCGGGCTACAGCAAGCTATAGCAGGCTACAGCAGGACAACAAAGTGACACAGTGGTCAGCAAACACATGCCTGCGTCAACGAACAAAAGATTAATTGAAATTTGATTTGTTTATGCTCCTTGAGAGGGGCTGGACGCTCCACTTCTCTGGTGTTGCCCGCGGGGAGAGGTGGGGCTGGTGTGGGCTTGCTTATAGCCCCTCAGCTCAGCCGCCACGTGTTGGAGTTTACCCCAGTGAACGAGAGGGTCGCGTCCCTCCGCCTTCGGGTGGGGGACAGGTCTCTCACTGTTGTGGCGGCCTACGGGCCGAACAGCAGTGCAGAGTACCCGGCCTTCTTGGAGTCCTTGGGAGGGGTACTGGACAGTGCACCGACCGGGGACTCCGTTGTTCTACTGGGGGACTTCAACGCCCACGTGGGCAATGACAGTGACACCTGGGGAGGGGTGATCGGGAAGAACGGCTTCCCCGATCTGAACCCGAGCGGTGTCCAGTTATTGGACTTCTGTGCTAGCCACGGATTGTCCATAACGAACACCATGTTCAAGCACAAGGGTGTTCATCAGTGCACATGGCACCAGGACACCCTAGGCCGGAGGTCAATGATCGATGATTTGTTGTTGTGTCATCTGACCTCCGGCCGCGTGTCTTGGACACTCGGGTGAAGAGAGGGGCAGAGTTGTCAACCGATCACCACCTGGTGGTGAATTGGATCCGCTGGCGGAGGAGGAAGCCGGACAGACTTGGCAGACCCAAGCGCATTGTGAGGGTCTGTTGGGAACGTCTTGTGGAGCCCTCTGTCGGTAGGGTATTCAACTCGCACCTCCGGGAGAGCTTCTCCCATGTCCCGGGGGAGGTTGGGGACATTGAGTCCGAGTGGATCATGTTCTCCGCCTCCATTGTTTATGCGGCTGCTCGGAGCTGTGGTCGCAAGGTCTCCGGTGCCTGTCGTGGCGGCAACCCCCGAACCCGGTGGTGGACACCGGAAGTAAGGGATGCCGTCAGACTGAAGAAGGAGGCCTATCAGGCCACTCTGGCATGTGGGTCTCCGGAGGTCATCGACAGGTATCGGCAGGCCAAGCGAGCCGCGGCTCGTGCTGTCGCAGAGGCAAAAACCCGGGCCTGGGAGGAGTTCGGGGAGGCCATGGAGGAGGACTATCGGTCGGCACCAAAGAAATTCTGGCAAACCATCCGGCGCCTCAGGAGGGGGAAGCAGTGTCTCACCAACACCGTTTACGGTGCGGGTGGAGGCCTGCTGACCTCGACTGGGGATGTCGTCGGACGGTGGGAGGAATACTTTGAGGATCTCCTTAATCCCTCAGTCACGTCTTCCGAAGAGGAAGTAAAGACCGGGGACTCGGAGGCTGGCTCATCCATCACCCAAGCTGAAGTCACTTAGGTTGTTCGCAAACTCCTCGGTGGCAGGGCTCCGGGGGTGGATGAGATCCGCCCTGAGTACCTAAAGTATCTGGATGTTGTAGGACTGTCTTGGTTGACACGTCTCCGCAACATCGCGTGGCGTTCGGGGACCGTGCCTCTGGACTGGCAGACCGGGGTGGTGGTCCCTCTGTTCAAGAAGGGGGACCGGAGGGTGTGTTCCAACTACAGAGGGATCACACTCCTCAGCCTCCCGGGTAAGGTCTATTCCAAGGTACTGGAGAGGAGAATCAGACCGATAGTCGAATCTCGGATTCAGGAGGAGCAGAGTGGTTTTCGTCCCGGTCGTGGAACACTGGACCAGCTCTATACCCTCCATCGGGTGCTCGAGGGTTCATGGGAGTTTGCCCAACCAGTCCACATGTGCTTTGTGGATCTGGAGAAGGCTTTCGACCGTGTCCCTCGGGTGTCCTTTAGGGGGTGCTCCGGGAGTACGGGGTCCGGGGCCCTTTGCTCAGGGCTGTCCGGTCCCTGTATGACCGGAGCAGGAGCTGTGTTCGCATTGCCGGCAGTAAGTCAGACCTGTTCCCAGTGCATGTTGGGCTCCGCCAGGGCTGCCCTTTGTCACCGGTTCTGTTCATAATTTTTATGGACAGAATTTCTAGGCGCAGTCAGGGGTCGGAGGGTGTGGTCAGGGGTCGGAGGGTGTCCGGTTTGGGGACCACAGGATTCCATCTCTGCTGTTTGCAGACGATGTTGTCCTGATGGCTCCATCAAACCCGGACCTGCAACATGCACTGGGACGGTTTGCAGCCGAGTGTGAAGCGGCTGGGATGAGAATCAGCACCTCCAAATCCGAGGCCACGGTTCTCGACCGGAAAAAGGTGTCTTGCCCTCTTCAGGTGGGTGGGGAGTCCTTGCCCCAAGTGGAGGAGTTCAAGTATCTCGGGGTCTTGTTCACGAGTGAGGGAAGGATGGAGCGTGAGATCGACAGGCGGATCGGTGCAGCGGCTGCAGTGATGCAGTCGCTGCATCGGACCGTTGTGGTAAAGAGGGAGCTGAGCCGAAAGGCAAAGCTCTCTATTTACCGGTCGGTCTACGTTCCTACCCTCACCTATGGTCATGAGCTTTGGGTAATGACCGAAAGAACAAGATCGCGGATACAAGCGGTCGAAATGAGTTTCCTCCGTCGTGTGGCTGGGCGCTCCCTTAGAGATAAGGTGAGGAGCTCGGTCACACGGGGGGAGCTCGGAGTAGAGCCGCTGCTCCTCCACGTGGAGAGGAGCTAGCTGAGGTGGCTCGGGCATCTGTTCCGGATGCCTGCTGGGCGCCTCCCTCGGGAGGTGTTTCAGGCATGTCCCACCGGGAAGAGGCCCCGGGGAAGACCCAGGACACGCTGGAGAGACTATGTCTCTCGGCTGGCCTGGGAACGCCTCGGGATCCCCCTGGAGGAGTTAGACGAAGTGTCTGGGGAGAAGGAAGTCCGGGAGTCCCTGCTCAGACTGCTGCCCCGGCGACCCGGTCCCGGATAAGCGGCAGAAAATGGATGGATGGATTTGTTTATGCAGCCGAGTGATGTAGGAAAATGTCTGCAATAGAAGCGTATACTTTCATATACTTATACATATTATTTTTGTGTGCTACACGAATATTAAATTAGATTCTCATCCAACTCGTACACTGGGGAGGAAATATAATAAACGCTTGAGTGTTGTCGGATTCAGTTTGCCTATAAATGCACATTAAGCTCTCTTTGTTAAAACAGAGTGGAGTGTCAGTGAGTGTAGACTATGTACATGAGCCTGAGGAGTAAAAGACTTATTAACTGGAACAGTCAGATCAATTTGAATTATTTTTGATGAGATAATTAGACATGAATAAAACTGTAGCTCTCACAGAAGCAGAGCAACTGTTTATAATACATTGGATTTATATAGGAACTCGCTTGAGTCTCAAAGCGTTTCAGGCATTATTCATTGGTGTCCTTCGTCACACACACACTTTAACTGCTCTTGACGTTGTCGCGCCGTTAAAACAGAAGATCATTAGGCCAAAGCGCGCCTCCCCATGGTACAACCAAGAACTGCGTTCACATAAACAAAGAGTTAGAAAGTTAGAGGGATTATTTCGTCGCTCTCACACCGAAGAATCCCTAAAAGCATGGAAAAGTTGCCTGCTGTCCTATAAGCAGGCTCTGCGTAAGGCCCAAACCAGATATTATTCAAATCTAATAGAAGTCAACAAAAGTAACACTAAATTCCTTTTCAGCACTGTAGCTAGGCTAACAAACTGTCACAGTGCAGTAGAGCCCTCAATCCCAGCTACACTTAGCTCTGATGATTTCCTCCTATTTTTTAACAATAAAATAAAAACAATCAGAGATAAATTAGATGAAATTACCCCCGCTATTAGCCCTGAACTAGCCCAAGCTGTAAATCTAACGTCCCATATAAATCCACCTGTAAACCTAGAAAGGTTCACAGCTGTTGATCAAGCAGAGATAACTTCAGCCATTATGTCCTCTAAAAGCTCAACTTGTGTCCTAGACCCCATTCCAAGCAGACTCCTCAAAGACATTCTTCCCCTAATTATAGACCCTATTCTTAATATAATAAATACTTCACTCCAAAGTGGCTATGTTCCACAGTCCTTCAAACATGCAGTCATTAAACCTCTTCTGAAAAAGCCTAATCTAGATCCCGACCTATTGGTAAACTACAGACCTATTTCAAATCTTCCCTTCGTCTCTAAAATCCTTGAAAAAGTTGTAGTAAAACAGCTTTGTCGCCACCTGCAGGACAATAACTTATTTGAAGTTTTCCAGTCAGGGTTCAGAGCCCACCACAGCACTGAAACTGCACTAGTTAAAGTCACAAATGATTTGTTATTAGCCGCTGACGATGGACTGGTCTCAATCCTGGTTCTGTTGGACCTGAGCGCAGCGTTTGACACCATTGACCACAACATTCTACTGCAGAGGTTAGAATGTGATATAGGTGTTGGAGGAACAGCCCTCAGCTGGTTTAAATCCTATCTATCTGATAGGTTCCAATTGGTTAATGTAAACCAGAGCTCCTCACCTTGCTCTAAAGTAATTTACGGTGTGCCACAGGGTTCGGTACTCGGTCCGATTCTGTTTACTCTTTATATGCTGCCATTAGGCAACATTATCAGAAAGCATGGCATTAACTTCCACTGCTATGCAGACGACACTCAGCTGTATTTATCAATGAAACCTGATCAGAGCGATCAAGTAGACAGACTTAGTACTTGTGTGAAGGAGATAAAAACCTGGATGACACTAAACTACCTGCTTCTTAACCCTGAAAAAAACGAGGTCATTGTGCTTGGCCCTAAGCAGCTACGAGATGCTCTATCTGAGCAGATAGTCACACTGGACAATGTCAGTGTAGCCTCCAGTTCTACTGTAAGAAACCTTGGAGTCTTATTTGACCAGGAGCTCTCATTTAAAGCTCATATAAATCAAGCTTGTAAAACAGCCTATTTCCATTTGCGCAACATAGCCAAAATCAGAAGAATCCTGCCTAAAAGTGATGCCGAAAAACTTATCCATGCATTTATAACGACTAGATTAGACTACTGTAACTCCCTGCTTGCAGCGTGTCCTAAAAGCTCCATAAAAAGCTTTCAACTGGTTCAAAATGCAGCAGCAAGATTACTAACAGGAACAAAAAGAAGAGAACACATTACGCCAGTGCTGAAGTCTCTTCACTGGCTCCCCGTCGAGTCTAGAATCAAATTCAAAATTCTACTCTTGACCTACAAAGCCATAAATGACATGGCCCCATCCTACCTCAAAGATGCTATAGAACCATATCATCCAAACAGAGCTCTTCGCTCTCAGAATGCCGGCCTTCTGGTGGTGCCAAGAGTCTCTAAAAGTACTGTAGGAGGTAGAGCGTTTAGCTACCAAGCTCCTGTGTTATGGAATCAGCTCCCGACCCATGTTAAATATGCTGACACAGTCTCTTCATTTAAGTCCAGGCTTAAAACGTTCCTCTTCGAAATCGCTTATGGTCAGACTAGTTAGGAACAGAAACATAAACCCACAGCTTTAGCTACGCTGCCTTAGGAGTAATTATGCTGGGGGAAGTATGACAGCTTGAGCACTATCCTCTTCTTCTGACTACTTATGCTATCAAACAATATTTATTTTTTAATTCCACTTGCAAACTGTTCACCGCCTTCTTTTTCTTTCTTTCATCCCTGAAGACCTGTGGACCCAGATGCCCCTCCCCTGGTGAAGTGGTCCCTGCCCTGTGTGGACGGTCCCTCATCTGCCTGAAGAGTGGGTCCAGCTCGACTCCGACGGTCCCTCATCTGCCTGAAGAGTGGGTCCAGTTCGCCTCAGTCGGTCCCTCATCTGCCTGAAGAGTGGGTCCAGTTCGCCTCAGTCGGTCCCTCATCTGCTTGAAGAGTGGGTCCAGTTCGCCTCAGTCGGTCCCTCATCTGCCTGAAGAGTGGGTCCAGCTCCAGTCTCCCTCGTGTCCGTCTGTCCGTCTGTGAGAGTCGGATCTCTCCTTCACTGGAACTCCTCCAGGTTTCTACGCTTTTTTCCCAAAGAGGTTTTTTTTGTAGTTTTTCCTGGCCGAGAAGGAGAGTCTAAGGACAGAGGACCCTGGGACATCGTCCCTCGCCACCACAGACATTGTCTGACTTCATTGCCACCACAGACATTGTTGATTCATTTCTCCCTGTGGCCCTCAGAGGCAACTGTTGTTGTGATTTTGGGCCTTACAAAAATAAATTGATTTGATTTGATTTGATTTAAGAGATGAAGGCAAGGCAAGGCAAGGCAAGTTTATTTGTAGAGCACATTTCATACACAAGGCAATTCAAAGTGCTTCACACAGCAGGAAAAATTTATTCAAATCACAAAGAAATTACAGAAACAGAAATACAATAAAATTAACTAAATTAAAAATTATCAATCCAACTGATTGTCTAAACTAATAAAATCACGAACAAAAGAGAAGAGTGCAAAGAAAAAAATCCTTTCAGTCATATGCGCAGCTAAACAAAACTGTTTTTAGCTTAGATTTGAACATTGTCAGAGTAGAAGCCTGTCTCACATCTTCAGGAAGACTGTTCCAGATTTTAGCTGCATAAAACTGAAACGCAGATTCCCCATGTTTTGTCCTGACTCTGGGCACCAGCAGGAGGCCGGTCCCTGAGGTCCTCAGAGTCTGAGATGGTTCATATGGCACTAACATATCCAAGATGTACTTTGGTGCTAGGCCATGGAGAGACTTGTACACAAGCAGAGCTGCTTTAAAGTCTATTCTCTGAGCCACAGGGAGCCAGTGCAGAGACCTGAGAACAGGACTAATGTGATCATACTTCCTGGTTCTAGTCAGGACCCGAGCAGCAGCGTTCTGGATGTACTGCAGCTGTTTTACAACTCGTTTGGAGAGGCCAGTGAGCAGGCCGTTACAGTAGTCTAATCTACTGGAGACAAACGCATGGATAAGTCTCTCTAAATCTGGTTTTGACACTATATTTTTGATTTTGGCAATGTTTTTTAGATGATAAAAAGCTGCTGATGTTATTGATTTGACGTGGCTATTAAAGTTCAAGTCTGAGTCCATTATTACCCCCAGATTTCTAATTTGGTTTGTAGTTTTTAGAGCGAGACTCTGGAGGTGACCGCTAACACTTTCTCTTTGTTTCTGTGGGCCAAAGACGATTATTTCAGTCTGAGTTCAGCTGGAGAAAGTTGTTTTGCATCCACAAACTGATCTGTTGGATGCAGTGACAGAGTGAATCTACTGGTCC
This sequence comes from Eucyclogobius newberryi, assembly GCF_026437365.1. NCBI lineage: Eukaryota > Metazoa > Chordata > Actinopteri > Gobiiformes > Gobiidae > Eucyclogobius > Eucyclogobius newberryi. Next base: position 3,773,950 of record NW_027316167.1, read on the forward strand.
ATAGTCACCTGCCGACAGTGAAACATAGATCTGAGTGTCGTCTGCATAATTGTGATAGGACACATTTTGACTGCGTATCAACTGACCTAACGGCAGCATGTAGAGGTTGAATAGAAGGGGATCCAGGACTGACCCTTGGGGCACTCCACAGGTCAGGGTCATGTGGTCTGAGACACAGCTACCAATTTCACCAAAGTACTTCCTGTCTTCCAGATAGGACCTTAGCCAGTTTAGGGCAGTGCCAGTGATGCCCACCCAGTCCTCAAGTCTCTGTAAGAGGATCCCATGATCGACAGTGTCAAAAGCTGCACTCAGATCTAACAGAATTAAGACTGAGGCTTTGCCCGTGTCAGTGTTCAGGCGGATGTCATTTGTCACCTTGACAAGGGCAGTCTCAGTGCTGTGATGAGGTCTAAAACCTGACTGAAAAACATCAAATGAGTTGTTTATTAAGAGGAAATCTGTTAGCTGTTGGTAAACAACCTTTTCAAGGACTTTGCCCCAAAATGGCAGACTAGAGATGGGCCGGTAATGACTCAGTACTGCGGCATCAAGACTGCTCTTCTTTAGGAGAGGCTTTATGACCGCAGTTTTCAAAGACATTGGGAATGTTCCAGATTGAAGCGACATGTTAACTATGTGAGTGAATGGTGCTAACAAACTGTTCAGCACAGACTTTAGAAATTTGGTGGGTAACACATCGAGGCAGCGTGTAGATGAACTCAGACTGGTGATGATCTCATGGACAGTTTTGTCAGTTACTGGTGCAAAGTGAGTTAGCTCTAAGTCTCTTGGTGGTTTTAGGGTAATTTTTTGCATTGTGGAATTTATAGAATTTTTAATGCCCTGAACTTTGTCATTAAAGAATAATGCAAACTCATTACACTTGGATGTGGAAATGAGTTCTAACGGCAGCTGAGCTGGAGGGTTTGTTAATCTGTTTACTGTGGCAACAGGACACGCGAGTTGTTACTGCAGCTTCCAATAATTTCAGAGAAATATCTTTCCCTAGTTCTACATAAAATGAGGTTGTACATGTTCAGCTTCTCTTTGTAAATCTCTTTTTGAACCTGGAGCTTTGACTTGCGCCATTTCCGTTCGGCCCTGCGGCACTCCCTTTTCTGTGCCCTGACCGAATCATCATTTCTCCATAGCGCCTTCTGCTTATTTTTAACCATTTTAGCCTTTATAGGGGCGATGGTGTCCAGAACATTCAAAACACTAGATGTAACAGAGTTCAACAAATCATTTACACTAGAACATGAGACATTTTCAAAGTTTATCATTTCCATAAACAGTGCACCTGTGCCATCACTTCGGTGTCTCCTCTGAACAACTGCAGGACCAACCGGAGGTTTGGGAGAAACAGACAGGTCAAAGAAGACACAGAAATGATCAGACAGAGCAACATTGATCACATTAACATTTGAAATATTTACCCCCTTTGTAATTATGAGATCTAGAGTGTGTCCTTTGCTGTGGGTGGGGCCTCTCACATGCTGAGTAAGACTGAAGGTTTCAAGGACAGCATCAAGCTCTTTAGCGTTTCTGTCACAAATATTTTCAACATGCACATTAAAACCACCTGTAATGACCAAACCATCAACGTCTGTGCATACGACTGAAAGCATCTCAGTAAAATCATCAATAAAACTTTGGCAGTGCTGGGGAGGCTTGTATAAAACAATGAAGCGAATGGATGGAGACCGTTTTAGCTCCATTTTAAAGGATACATACTCAAATGATGAAAACACCCCAAAAGACAACCTGTGGGTAATTATTTCATCTCTAAAGACAGCACAGACTCCACCCCCTTTTTTGTTTTCTCGTGTTTCAGATTCAAACTTAAAGTTGGGTGGAGCAGATTCTATCAGAACTACATTTCCTGTGTTTTTGTCAAGCCATGTTTCAGTTAAAAACATAAAGTCAAGATTATAAGAAGAAATGAAATTATTAATTAAGAGAGATTTGTTACATAAGGATCTGACATTTAGCACAGTAAGTTTCAGACTAGTTTCAGTGAGACTGGGCTTTATCTTTTCACAGGGAATATGAATCACATTTCTCAGATTGGGCCTGATTCGCATTTTGTTTTTCCATCTGTGTGATGATGTGACTACAGAAATAGCACTAGGGGGGGCTCTTTTTACATAGGGCCCCGGGTTGGTTTGATTTTTAATGTGACAATAAGTCCCGGCAACGCTGAGACCCAGTGCATCCTAGCTATGGGAGATACCAGGTGAAAGGCGAGGTTGGATGGGTGGTGGGGCTTTTGTAGCCAAGGAGAATTTGGGACCAGGTGAGAGGCGAAGGGGGATGGGTGGTGGGGCTTTTGTTGGTGTAGTCGGCTTGTGCAGGGAAGAGTTGATACGTATTGACATAGCCCTTGCTATATTGGGCGTGAGTGGAGCCATCTTAATGCCTGATTTGATCAGACTTTCAAAATGGCTGGGAAGGCCCATGGGTGAGAGTGGAGATGAGAAGGAGAATGATGAATCTTTAGTGGGAGTAGATGTTGCAGGGGGAACCCAGGGCTGGTGTGAAGGCAGGGGCGATGACAGGGATGTTGTTGGGCTTGTCACAGATGGGTCCAAGGCCTTTGAAGATTGTTCCTTTGCTGGAGGCGGTGGAGGTGAATGTGGAGCAGCTGGAGCTGAATCCTTTGCTGGTGGTGGTGGAGCAGCTGCTGATGAATCCTTTGGTGGAGGCTGAGGTTGTGGTGCTTTTGATGTTGAAACATTGGCTCGGTCTCTGGCTGATGGAGCAGGAATTCTTCTCTCATTCCTCTCTTCTCTAACTATCTGCTCAGGACCCTGTCCAGGCCCAGTCCAATGCGTCAGAGCGTGGAGCAGGTTCTCGGCAGATGAAGATGATTTAGAGACGAGCTGTTTGACCCTTGATCTGTCTGTAAGAGTCGATCATTGAGTGAAGACAGAGTCCAGCAGCGCAGAGGGGGGGTTCGTGGAGGTTTGTGGAGGTTCATGGAGGTTCGTGGAGGTGTGTGGAGGTATGTGGAGGTTTGAGGAGGTTTGTGCAGGTATGTGGAGGTTTGTGGAGGTTCATGGAGGTTCATGGAGGTGTGTGGAGGTATGTGGAGGTTTGAGGAGGTTTGTGCAGGTATGTGGAGGTTTGTGGAGGTATGTGGAGGTTTGAGGAGGTTCGTGGAGGTTTGAGGAGGTTCGTGGAGGTTTGTGGAGGTTTGAGGAGGTTTGTGGAGATTTGAGGAGGTTCGTGGAGGTTTGTGGAGGTTTGAGGAGGTTTGTGGAGGTTCGTGGAGGTTTGAGGAGGTTCGTGGAGGTTTGTGGAGGTTTGAGGAGGTTCTTGGAGGTTTGTGGAGGTTTGAGGAGGTTCATGGAGGTTTGTGGAGGTTTGAGGAGGTTTGTGGAGGTTTGAGGAGGTTTGTAGATGTTAGTGGAGGTTCGTGCGGGTTTGTGGAGGTTTGAGGAGGTTCGTGGAGGTTTGAGAAGGTTCATGGAGGTTTGTGGAGGTTTGTGGAGGTTTGAGGAGATTTGTGCAGGTATGTGGAGGTTTGTGGAAGTTTGTGGAGGTTTGAGGAGGTTTGTGGAGGTTTGAGGAGGTTTGTGGAGGTTTGTGGAGGTTCGTGGAGGTTTGTGGAGGTTTGAGGAGGTTTGTGGAGGTTTGAGGAGGTTTGTGGAGGTTTGTGGAGGTTTTCCTCCACTTCTTAGTGGAGCTCCGTCACATTCCTTGGCAAAAACTAAACAAATTAAAACAAAGCAGGGATTATTTATTCATTTTCATTCAGTTATGTTAAGTTGAGTGTTGTTAGTGTTCAATAATAGAGAATAAAAACCAAACATGACGCTGCCCGTCGACTGCAGCTCCAGATCCTTTTCTTTGTTTCTGAATAAGTTCCCAAATACAAGCTTCAGAGCGTAGAAAAAGACATATTGTTAGACCCTGCAACGTAAGACACATCCTAGCGGCTAGGACCTAGCCTGCTTAGCCCGATGCTAAACTGGTGTGGGCGATGTTGACAAAAAGGAATATCTCAATATCTGATAACGATGATAATATGATATTTGTCAGTCCAAAATAAATGTCTTTAAACATATTAGTTGAGGTTTTGGAATCTGAAAAATGTGAAATGTAAAATTAAACACAAATTAATTTGTCAGACTAAGGATGGAAATCAGCCCATGTCATGTTTACCGCATGTGTGTCATGTATGTTCATTAACATGCACTGTCCATACCAAATAAACAAATAAGCATAAGTAAGTATCTTTAATCAGCTCTTTTTTATATTGTAAGTATTTTTAATTAGCTCTTTTTTTATATTTTATAATTCACTCAATATCATGAATGTTGTTTGAAGATGCAAAATAAATATCATCTAAATTCTAGTATATATGTATAAAAAACGTTTTATAATCGGCCTTAGTGCTAACAGTACGGATATGTTTACATTTGTTTAATCTCTAATTTTCTGTTGTAGGTTTTTGCAGATAACATGTCTGCGGTTGTGGTTTCTTCTCTTAAACTGAAGGACGTTTGCTCTTCGTCTTTATCAGTGTCAAGCTCTGCATTTTACAGCCACTTAATGTTCCCGAGCATCATTAATTCATTCATTCTCTTCACGCTCCATGTCACAATTTCTTTTCTAATATCTGCTGTACATGAGATCAGAGGGACAAGCTTTTCATTGCGTGTTATTCCTGAATCATTCATCTGTGCATTTCTTTGACAGCGCCTGAACTCGTAGTGGCGTCATAGTATCTTCAAGTTTATTCGCGTGTATTGCCGGTTACAGCTCAGGTCTTGGCTCATCTCTCACCAGAGCCTTACATTTCACATATCGAACCAAACGAACGCTCCTGACCTTTGTGTTCGTCCTCTTGTCCTTTACTTTAATCTTCACTTTTCTTCACGGGCCCAAAAACATTCATCTGAAATGGAGATGTCAAAGACTTCATGGATCTCAGACCGATTATTAGAACAACAGGACGTTCCCAAACTACAATTACTACAACGTCCACATTAGCATTTCCTTGTGAATAGTGGGCACTTTTCCAACATAATTCTATCCAGACGTGAGATTTTGTGGCTGGGATGTATATATATATATATATATATGTTCATTTTCTCCATTTGACTCATCTGCCAGTTAGTCCTGTACAGGAACCTCAGGCGCCACATTATGCTCAATGTTTTTCCAAATTGCAGATATCTAACCAAAACGTCTCTCTTTTACTTTTTTTTTTTACCTGCTTCTTTGTCTTCCTCGTTTCTGTTGTTGCTACAAACATTCTATTTTAATCAGTGAAATTAAAGGGTGACCTGCAAACAAGTGATATTGAAACCAAACCAACAAAAACGTAAAATAAATATAATGTTTGTGACGTACTTACCCGTGTGCCTTATGCTTTGATTTACTCCATTTCTATATTCTATTTTAATTTTACTTTAATCCCTCTATGTTTACAGTGTCTAAATATGTGTACGATTATTTGAAATAAGATTAGAAATAAGATAGAGAGCTGGTCTGCGTGTACGGGAGAGTCAAAGAGCTGGAGCAGAGGCGTGTTAACCAGAGTCAGCTTTTGGAAATATCAAAGTCATTTGTCATTTCTCTCACACATCGTCCGTGAAATAACTCTCCATTAGTGTGTGAGACCCTTTCTCAGTGTCCTGCTCGTCTCCTCGGACAGTCTCCTCTGCAACACTGTGTCCAAAAATACAATCTCCCCAAATCTCCGCCCACCGTAATCTGTCATCGTGTTGGAGCAGCATCCATCACTTTCTCTAGGCCGCCGGTTTCTATGACTTCAAATGCTGCGTTTGGACCAATATAACAGTCTGAACTTTTTATTACATCAACCAGGAGAAACTGCACAAACAGCAGCCCAGAAGTATATGTACTGCTGCTTTAGATTTAGAATACTATTACCCAAGTAAAAGTAAAAAGAAGTGAGCAGAATATGACATTTTTTATTATCTATTTGCATGTTGAAATGTAAGATTTTATGTCACTTATACGCTCATAGTGAAGAGAGTAATTATCCGTTTTACCTGTGCAAGAATACAGTTACTTAAGTAGAAACAAAAGTATTGTGTAGTAAGTAAATGCTCACTGTTTGTTTGTGTGCTGGACCAATACAAATACTGAGCCAAAAGGACATTTTGAGACACTGGAGAAAGCACAAACTCCGAGGTCTTTCTGGTATTATTACGTGAGATGGAAAAGAGCTCAGATGAAGTTAGTGTCAGCGTTCGCTCGGGGGAAAGTGGCCTGTTAGAGAGAACACAGCCACGATGAGACAGGATGACGAAGCAGCAGTCAAGGACAGTTTGGCTGGACGTCCGAGTCTGTAAACAAGCCCATTCCGAGGCACTTTGTGGGAAATGACCCAAAAGTGTCTAGTTTAAAAGTTGCTGCATTCATCTACACAAAACCCTGATTACATAATGGAAATATACAGGCCACTTCTCCACTTCTGGCTGACTGCTGAGGAGCTCTAGTGTTTGTGCAGAACCGTGTAAATGACGACAGCAGGAAGTGGGATTTGAACACATCAGGCGAACACTTGATTGCTACAATCAGTCTTAACATTTTTATTTATTCTGTATTTATATTGTCACATAATTAAGGGCTTAGAAAACAGTTTGACAAGAAAACAATTGTTTGATTCACCAAATGCCACAAATCCTTCAGAAACTTTAGGTTGAAGTTAGCTATTAAAAATGATTACTTTTGGCAAATATAATGAACATAATCAAATCAAATCAAATCAATTTATTTTTGTAAGGCCCAAAATCACAACAACAGTTGCCTCTGAGGGCCACAGGGAGAAATGAATCAACAATGTCTGTGGTGGCGATGGAGTCAGACAATGTCTGTGGTGGCGAGGGACGATGTCCCAGGGTCCTCTGTCCTTAGACTCTCCTTCTCGGCCAGGAAAAACTACAAAAAAAACCTCTTTGGGAAAAAAGCGTAGAAACCTGGAGGAGTTCCAGTGAAGGAGAGATCCGACTCTCACAGACGGACAGACGGACACGAGGAGACTGGAGCTGGACCCACTCTTCAGGCAGAAGAGGGACCGTCTGAGTCGAGCTGGACCCACTCTTCAGGCAGAAGAGGGACCGTCTGAGGCGAACTGGACCCACTCTTCAGGCAGATGAGGGACCGTCGGAGGCGAGCTGGACCCACTCTTCAGGCAGATGAGGGACCGTCGGGGGCGAGCTGGGCCCACTCTTCAGATGAGGGACCGACTGAGGCGAACTGGACCCACTCTTCAGGCAGAAGAGGGACCGTCTGAGGCGAGCTGGACCCACTCTTCAGGCAGATGAGGGACCGTCTGAGTCGAGCTGGACCCACTCTTCAGATGAGGGACCGACTGAGGCGAACTGGACCCACTCTTCAGGCAGAAGAGGGACCGTCTGAGGCGAGCTGGACCCACTCTTCAGGCAGATGAGGGACCGTCTGAGGCGAACTGGACCCACTCTTCAGGCAGATGAGGGACCGACTGAGGCGAACTGGACCCACTCTTCAGGCAGATGAGGGACCGTCGGAGGCGAGCTGGACCCACTCTTCAGGCAGATGAGGGACCGTCGGAGGCGAGCTGGACCCACTCTTCAGGCAGATGAGGGACCGTCGGGGGCGAGCTGGACCCACTCCTCAGGCAGATGAGGGACCGTCCACACAGGGCAGGGACCACTTCACCAGGGGAGGGGCATCTGGGTCCACAGGTCCTCAGGAGTGAGAGAAAGAAAAGAAGGCGGTGAACAATTTGCAAGTGGAATCAAAAAATAAATATTGTTTGATAGCACAAGTAGTCAGAAGAAGAAGAGGATAGTGCTCAAGCTGTCATACTTCCCCCAGCATAGTTACTCCTAGGGCAGCGTAGCTAAAGCTGTGGGTTTATCTTTCTGTTCCTAACTAGTCTGAACATAAGCGATTTCGAAGAGGAACATTTTAAGCCTGGACTTAAATGAAGAGACTGTGTCAGCGTATTTAACATGGGTCGGGAGCTGATTCCATAACACAGGAGCTTGGTAGCTAAACGCTCTACCTCCTACAGTACTTTTAGAGACTCTTGGGACCACCAGAAGGCCGGCATTCTGAGAGCGAAGAGCTCTGTTTGGATGATATGGTTCTATAGCATCTTTGAGGTAGGATGGGGCCATGTCATTTATGGCTTTGTAGGTCAAGAGTAGAATTTTGAATTTGATTCTGGACTCGACGGGGAGCCAGTGAAGAGACTTCAGCACCGGCGTAATGTGCTCTCTTCTTTTTGTTCCTGTTAGTAATCTTGCTGCTGCATTTTGAACCAGTTGAAAGCTTTTTATGGAGCTTTTAGGACACGCTGCAAGCAGGGAGTTACAGTAGTCTAATCTAGTCGTTACAAATGCATGGATAAGTTTTTCAGCATCACTTTTAGGCAGGATTCTTCTGATTTTGGCTCTTGTTGCGCAAATGGAAATAGGCTGTTTTACAAGCTTGATTTATATGAGCTTTAAATGAGAGCTCCTGGTCAAATAAGACTCCAAGGTTTCTTACAGTAGAACTGGAGGCTACACTGACATTGTCCAGTGTGACTATCTGCTCAGATAGAGCATCTCGTAGATGCTTAGGGCCAAGCACAATGACCTCGTTTTTTTCAGGGTTAAGAAGCAGGTAGTTTAGTGTCATCCAGGTTTTTATCTCCTACACACAAGTACTAAGTCTGTCTACTTGATCGCTCTGATCAGGTTTCATTGATAAATACAGCTGAGTGTCATCTGCATAGCAGTGGAAGTTAATGCCATGCTTTCTGATAATGTTGCCGAATGGCAGCATATAAAGAGTAAACAGAATTGGACCGAGTACCGAACCCTGTGGCACACCGTAAATTACTTTAGAGCTTGGTGAGGAGCTCTGGTTTACATTAACAAATTGGAACCTATCAGATAGATAGGATTTAAACCAGCTGAGGGCTGTTCCTCCAACACCTACATCACATTCTAACCTCTGCAGTAGAATGTTGTGGTCAATGGTGTCAAACGCTGCGCTGAGGTCCAACAGAACCAGGATTGAGACCAGTCCATCGTCAGCGGCTAATAACAAATCATTTGTGACTTTAACTAGTGCAGTTTCAGTGCTGTGGTGGGCTCTGAACCCTGACTGGAAAACTTCAAATAAGTTATTGTCCTGCAGGTGGCGACAAAGCTGTTTTACTACAACTTTTTCAAGGATTTTAGAGACGAAGGGAAGATTTGAAATAGGTCTGTAGTTTACCAATAGGTCGGGATCTAGATTAGGCTTTTTCAGAAGAGGTTTAATGACTGCATGTTTGAAGGACTGTGGAACATAGCCACTTTGGAGTGAAGTATTTATTATATTAAGAATAGGGTCTATAATTAGGGGAAGAATGTCTTTGAGGAGTCTGGAATGGGGTCTAGGACACAAGTTGAGCTTTTAGAGGACATAATGGCTGAAGTTATCTCTGCTTGATCAACAGCTGTGAACCTTTCTAAGTTTACAGGTGGATTTATATGGGACGTTAGATTTACAGCTTGGGCTAGTTCAGGGCTAATAGCGGAGGTAATTTCATCTAATCTATCTCTAATTGTTTTTATTTTATTGTTAAAAAATAGGAGGAAATCATCAGAGCTAAGTGTAGCTGGGATTGAGGGCTCTACTGCACTGTGACAGTTTGTTAGCCTAGCTACAGTGCTGAAAAGGAATTTAGTGTTACTTTTGTTGACTTCTATTAGATTTGAATAATATCTGGTTTGGGCCTTACGCAGAGCCTGCTTATAGGACAGCAGGCAACTTTTCCATGCTTTTAGGGATTCTTCTGTGTGAGAGCGACGAAATAATCCCTCTAACTTTCTAACTCTTTGTTTATGTGAACGCAGTTCTTGGTTGTACCATGGGGAGGCGCGCTTTGGCCTAATGACCTTCTGTTTTAACGGCGCGACAACGTCAAGAGCAGACTTCAGAGAATTCATGGTCAAGTCGACACATTGATCACTTAAACTGGGACTAAAACTGTTCTCAGCAGGATCACATGACATGTCACTGAATATTGGCTCTATTATTTCTTTGAATTTTGAGATAGATTTTTCAGATATTGTCCTTTTCATTATAACTTTATTTTGTGGGACTGGATGATCTTTAAGAATAAACTGAAAGGTAATTAGGAAATGATCTGACAATATAGGGGTTTGAGGGAGGACAATGAGGTCACTAATCTCTGTTCCATACGTTAGGACAAGATCCAGAGTGTTCTTGTGAGTGTGAGTCGGTTTATTTACATTCTGAGTGAAACCAATGCTGTCTAACAAGGCGCTGAAGGCATTACTGAGAGAGTCATCACTCATGTTCACGTGGATATTAAAGTCTCCAACTATAACTATTTTATCCCAGGCTAACACTAAGTTTGATATAAAGTCAGAAAACTCTGTTAAAAACTCTGAGTAGGGTCCAGGAGGTCGGTAGATAACTATGAACAAAACTCCTTTTTGGTTTTTCATATTTGGACATGTGATCGACAGCATAAGGCTTTCAAATGAGTGAAATGCATTGTTAGTTTTAGGGCTCATAAGTAGGCTTGAGTGTGAGATCACTGCCACACCACCACCTCGGCCTGTGCTCCTGGCGGTCTGAAAGTTAACATGGGTGGGTGGGGTTAACATGAGTGGGTGGGGTTAAGATGGGTGGGTGGGGTGGACTCATTTAGTCTGACGTAGTCGTCTTGTTGAAGCCACGTTTCAGTTAGAGCTGAGAGATAATAAATACAACCACATGTTTGCACTGTCTACAAACAGCAAAATAACTTGTTTTTATTTGCTTCCTAATTAAAATTAAAAGGGTACAATATTTACACTAGCACCACGTTTAGTTATATGAAACACATCCTCCTGGAATATTAATGAAATGATCACGAGGCTCGGGAAGACGTGACACAAGGAGGAATCTTTCTGAACTGCTGCAAATAATTTAAAATGAATTAGTTCTGGTTTTCAGCAATATTTTTATGCAAGTAAAATAAAAAAAAATCATGCACAACTTCGTTAATATAACATATACGCTGCCCTATCTGCTGCAGGCAGCTTTGAACCAAACTTCTTCAGAGGACATTGGGGAATAACAGGATTGTGGAGCTAACACATTTACAGCCAAGGAAAACATTAGAATACGTCTGAAGTCCAGTGGAGACTTGTATGAACCATTACAGCAGCGTTAAAGAGGAGCTGTGGGCTCATTTTGAAGACGCCACACTCAAGTTTAAAAATACAGAGCCTGCCATTCCACATATACTCTGACTTCACCGGTCTACAACAGGATACGTGGCTACAGGCAGGGCAGCGGTCAAGAGCAGCAGAGGAGGAGGTCAGTGAGCTGAAAGGAAATGGCCACAGGCGACTGGAAGAGCAAGACCTGGAAGTGTCTGTGAAGAAGCAGACTGACCTTGACGTGTCTGTGAAGAAGCAGACTGACATGGACGTGTCTGTGAAGAAGCAGACTGACATGGACGTGTCTGTGAAGAAGCAGACTGACATGGACGTGTCTGTGAAGAAGCAGACTGACATGGACGTGTCTGTGAAGAAGCAGACTGACATGGACGTGTCTGTGAAGAAGCAGACTGACATGGACGTGTCTGTGAAGAAGCAGACTGACATGGACGTGTCTGTGAAGAAGCAGACTGACATGGACGTGTCTGTGAAGAAGCAGACTGACATGGAAGTGTCTGTGAAGAAGCAGACTGACATGGACGTGTCTGTGAAGAAGCAGACTGACCTTGACGTGTCTGTGAAGAAGCAGACTGACATGGACGTGTCTGTGAAGAAGCAGACTGACATGGACGTGTCTGTGAAGAAGCAGACTGACCTGGACGTGTCTGTGAAGAAGCAGACTGACCGCACCCGCACGACTTCATCACCGCTGATGGAGAGTGCTACTGGCCTTCAGGTTACAGGGTCCCAGCTTGTTTTAGACATTAATCGGTTAAACTAATATCGATCTGACATGCAGTGGTGGTATTCCATAGCTAAACCAAGAATTAGACTAAGGCACAAGTTCAGTTTCATATTTTACCATTCCCATAGGACCATTCCTAGGAACAAGTTCTGTTTGACAGTTCATCAGTTCATTGGATAAAGGTTGGTCACAATAACAATTCATTTCAACAAAAGCAAAGCAGACCCAGACACAGCCTGTGCACTTCAGCTACATTATAAAATATACAAGTCGGCAATCGTGAGGCCCCTGTCAGGCCAAAAACCAGCAGTAGAAGCTGGACAAGTTCAGCAGCAGAACAATCAAGTCGCCCGACACATCGAGTCTGACTCTGAATGTTTTCTTAGGAAATAAGAATCATTAAAAAACACCTGGCTACGGCACTCATTTACATGTTCATACATGTATTATTATTATAATGTTCATTTACATGTATTATTATTATTATTATTATTATTATTATAATGTTCATTTACATGTTCATTTACATGTATTATTATTATAATGTTCATTTACATGTATTATTATTATTATTATTATAATGTTCATTTACATGTTCATTTACATGTGTATTTGCTTGGACACTTGTTGTCTGTGCTCTCCTCGAGTCCTCAGGGTGAGAGACGGTGAGAGAAAGAGCACGAGGAGGTGAGCTCTGCCGCTGTCTGACAACTATTCAAACAAGTAAACACACTCATGCATATTTAAGTCACCAACCGAGTGAAACAAGTGAGTCATTGTTTTTACTGCATTTTCCACAAGTCCTGCTAACTAGCATTCAGCAGCAAATAAATTCACTGAGGCGGATATAAGCACGATGGGCTTAAGTGACCACGCCCCTGTCTACATGCCTCTGGACCTGGGGGAAGGACAAAAGACACACTATGGACACAAGACACACTATGGACAAAAGACACACTATGGAGGTCCAATGACTGTCTGTTTAATGACCATTTGTTTAAGGAAAACATAGAACATTTTGGGCAAACTTGGGGGGGACTTTAACTCCAGAGGCTACAAGGAGCTCTGGGACCACTTTCTCCAAAAAACATTCAATATCTTCTCCCTCCTCTCTCTCTGGGACCCCCGCAAGCCTGATGGGTCTACGGGACCTGGACTCCAGACACAGGATCTTACTTTTTATATTCTTGCTCTCCGTCTGCAGCTCCATCATCAGGTCCTGCATCGCCTCCATCTCAGTGTCTGCAGCTCCATCATCTGGTCCTGCATCGCCTCCATCTCAGTGTCTGCAGCTCCATCATCAGGTCCTGCATCGCCTCCATCTCAGTGTCTGCAGCTCCATCATCTGGTCCTGCATCGCCTCCATCTCAGTGTCTGCAGCTCCATCATCTGGTCCTGCATCGCCTCCATCTCAGTGTCTGCAGCTCCATCATCTGGTCCTGCATCGCCTCCATCTCAGAGTCTGCAGCTCCATCATCTGGTCCTGCATCGCCTCCATCTCAGTGTCTGCAGCTCCATCATCTGGTCCTGCATCGCCTCCATCTCAGAGTCTGCAGCTCCATCATCTGGTCCTGCATCGCCTCCATCTCAGTGTCTGCAGCTCCATCATCTGGTCCTGCATCGCCTCCATCTCAGTGTCTGCAGCTCCATCATCTGGTCCTGCATCGCCTCCATCTCAGTGTCTGCAGCTCCATCATCTGGTCCTGCATCGCCTCCATCTCAGTGTCTGCAGCTCCATCATCTGGTCCTGCATCGCCTCCATCTCAGTGTCTGCAGCTCCATCATCTGGTCCTGCATCGCCTCCATCTCAGTGTCTGCAGCTCCATCATCTGGTCCTGCATCGCCTCCATCTCAGTGTCTGCAGCTCCATCATCTGGTCCTGCATCGCCTCCATCTCAGAGTCTGCAGCTCCATCATCTGGTCCTGCATCGCCTCCATCTCAGAGTCTGCAGCTCCATCATCTGGTCCTGCATCGCCTCCATCTCAGTGTCTGCAGCTCCATCATCTGGTCCTGCATCGCCTCCATCTCAGTGTCTGCAGCTCCATCATCTGGTCCTGCATCGCCTCCATCTCAGTGTCTGCAGCTCCATCATCTGTTCCTGCATCGCCTCCATCTCAGAGTCTGCAGCTCCATCATCTGGTCCTGCATCGCCTCCATCTCAGTGTCTGCAGCTCCATCAGCTGGTCCTGCATCGCCTCCATCTCAGTGTCTGCAGCTCCATCATCTGGTCCTGCATCGCCTCCATCTCAGTGTCTGCAGCTCCATCATCTGGTCCTGCATCGCCTCCATCTCAGTGTCTGCAGCTCCATCATCTGGTCCTGCATCGCCTCCATCTCAGTGTCTGCAGCTCCATCATCTGGTCCTGCATCGCCTCCATCTCAGTGTCTTCAGCTCCATCTTCTGGTCCTGCATCGCCTCCATCTCAGAGTCTGCAGCTCCATCATCTGGTCCTGCATCCCCTCCATCTCAGAGTCTGCAGCTCCATCATCTGGTCCTGCATTGCCTCCATCTCAGTGTCTGCAGCTCCATCATCTGGTCCTGCATCGCCTCCATCTCAGTGTCTGCAGCTCCATCATCTGGTCCTGCATCGCCTCCATCTCAGTGTCTGCAGCTCCATCATCTGGTCCTGCATCGCCTCCATCTCAGTGTCTGCAGCTCCATCATCTGGTCCTGCATCGCCTCCATCTCAGTGTCTGCAGCTCCATCATCTGGTCCTGCATCGCCTCCATCTCAGTGTCTGCAGCTCCATCATCTGGTCCTGCATCGCCTCCATCTCAGTGTCTGCAGCTCCATCATCTGGTCCTGCATCGCCTCCATCTCAGTGTCTGCAGCTCCATCATCTGGTCCTGCATCGCCTCCATCTCAGTGTCTGCAGCTCCATCATCTGGTCCTGCATCGCCTCCATCTCAGAGTCTGCAGCTCCATCATCTGGTCCTGCATCGCCTCCATCTCAGAGTCTGCAGCTCCATCATCTGGTCCTGCATCGCCTCCATCTCAGTGTCTGCAGCTCCATCATCTGGTCCTGCATCGCCTCCATCTCAGTGTCTGCAGCTCCATCATCTGGTCCTGCATCGCCTCCATCTCAGTGTCTGCAGCTCCATCATATGGTCCTGCATCGCCTCCATCTCAGTGTCTGCAGCTCCATCATCTGGTCCTGCATCGCCTCCATCTCAGTGTCTGCAGCTCCATCATCTGTTCCTGCATCGCCTCCATCTCAGAGTCTGCAGCTCCATCATCTGGTCCTGCATCGCCTCCATCTCAGTGTCTGCAGCTCCATCAGCTGGTCCTGCATCGCCTCCATCTCAGTGTCTGCAGCTCCATCATCTGGTCCTGCATCGCCTCCATCTCAGTGTCTGCAGCTCCATCATCTGGTCCTGCATCGCCTCCATCTCAGTGTCTGCAGCTCCATCATCTGGTCCTGCATCGCCTCCATCTCAGTGTCTGCAGCTCCATCATCTGGTCCTGCATCGCCTCCATCTCAGTGTCTTCAGCTCCATCTTCTGGTCCTGCATCGCCTCCATCTCAGAGTCTGCAGCTCCATCATCTGGTCCTGCATCCCCTCCATCTCAGAGTCTGCAGCTCCATCATCTGGTCCTGCATTGCCTCCATCTCAGTGTCTGCAGCTCCATCATCTGGTCCTGCATCGCCTCCATCTCAGTGTCTGCAGCTCCATCATCTGGTCCTGCATCGCCTCCATCTCAGTGTCTGCAGCTCCATCATCTGGTCCTGCATCGCCTCCATCTCAGTGTCTGCAGCGCCATCATCTGGTCCTGCATCGCCTCCATCTCAGAGTCTGCAGCTACATCATCTGGTCCTGCATCGCCTCCATCTCAGTGTCTTCAGCTCATTTGAACCAGAGTTCATCTTGTTTTAATGGAAACCTAACATGCATTTTATACCTCTCAATATTTTTTTTATTTTAATGAACAGTCTACATTCTATATACTGTAGGCCACATCCATCTTAAATACTGATATCTTTGAATAGTTAATAGTGAAGCTGGGACAAAGTGGCATAGAGTAGTGAATGGCTGCACTATTAAAACATTTTAGTTTGGTTTGCCATTTTTGTATTTCTTCAACTTTTTTATTAGTGCACAATTGAACATTTTAAGTGGCACTGGATAATTTATCCACCTCTTTTATTGCCTATTTATTCCGTGTTTCAAAGTGACTTGATCCTTTGCTAAACTTATTTCCAGCCTCAGTCCAGTTTGTTTTGGCAGCTGCACATTAGAAATACTCTTCAAACATTCACAGTCGGTGCCTTTGTTCATATTTCACGTGTCAAATAAACACAATAATTTGAGAATGTTTGTCATATTTTCACCGCTCGTCTCGTCCCTGAAGCATTATCACCTCTGAACATTGTGTTTGCCGAGAGCAGCAGACGTGAAGCGGGACCCCTGCTGCTGAGGGGGGCTGACACCGCCTATTATTCCATTGTAGTCGTGTCATTGTTACACTGAAACAGTCCAGGAGTTTGGCTTGTGAAAGTTTTTTGGATGTTGGAATTACAGTTAATGTGATGTTAAAATAGCCTAGACTAGTTTATAAGTAAAGCATACACAAAGGCAAAGGTCTGCACACACCAAACACATGATGCACACACCAAACACATGATGCACACACCAAACACATGACACACACACCAAACACATGATGCACACACCAAACACATGACACACACACCAAACACATGATGCACACACCAAACACATGACACACACACCAAACACATGACACACACACCAAACACATGATGCACACACCAAACACATGACACACACACCAAACACATGATGCACACACCAAACACATGATGCACACACCAAACACATGACACACACACCAAACACATGATGCACACACCAAACACATGATGCACACACCAAACACATGATGCACACACCAAACACATGACGCACACACCAAACACATGACGCACACACCAAACACATGATGCACACACCAAACACATGATGCACACACCAAACACATGACGCACACACCAAACACATGATGCACACACCAAACACATGACGCACACACCAAACACATGATGCACACACCAAACACATGACGCACACACCAAACACATGATGCACACACCAAACACATGACGCACACACCAAACACATGATGCACACACCAAACACATGATGCACACACCAAACACATGACGCACACACCAAACACATGACGCACACACCAAACACATAATATGCACTTCACTGATGTTTCCAAAGTGACAATATTGCTCTTCAGAGTTGCCGTGTGCCACTGAAATCTGTTGAAAGCGGATCCAATTTTATGAGTTTCACATTTGTATTTTTCACATTTGTATTTTTCACATTTGTATTTTACATATTTGTATTTTTCACATTTGTATGTTTGGAACCGTTGTCTCTCCAGCTGCGATCACCACGGCGACCGCCACAGTCCATGTTCTGCTGCTGTGGACTTCACAGATGTTTCGGGACGTTTGAGGTGAGCCCCAGTGCGGGACAGAGGATTGTGCGTGCTGACCGCTTCTATCATGCTGCTGTGGGGGGACAGGCTCCTCCTCCTCGTCATGTGACCGGGGTCTGAGTGAGGGGACATACTGGGGGGGGGACAGGCTCCTCCTCCTCGTCATGTGACCGGGGTCTGAGCGAGGGGACATACTGGGGGGAGGCAGGCTCCTCCTCCTCATCATGTGACCGGGGTCTGAGCGAGGGGACATACTGGGGGGGGGGGCAGGCTCCTCCTCCTCATCATGTGACCGGGGTCTGAGTGAGGGGACATACTGGGGGGACAGGCTCCTCCTCCTCGTCATGTGACCGGGGTCTGAGCGAGGGGACATACTGGGGGGACAGGCTCCTCCTCCTCGTCATGTGATTGCGATGAAGCAGAGATGGAGTTATAACCGTCTTTAACAAAATAAGAGCGTCCTATAACCACACGATCAGTCTGTTGAAGTAACAATCCAGGAATCACCAGACTGTTGTCATGGCGATTACTGCTGGATTAGACCTGGGCTCATATGCTTAATTAGTCATAAAATAATAATTGGTCTTAATATAGTAGCCTACGGACATACTATGATAGAACATGATATAATATAATAGAAATGCCAAGTTCAATTCAGTTTATTTTGACAAAACCACACAAGCAAAACCACAGCGGCGGCGGCGGCGGCGGCGGCGGCGGTGGCGGCGGCGGCGGCGGCGGCGGCGGTCACATCGAAGGGTGAAGCAGATTAAACAATGTTAACTGCAAATTAGCAAACGGATAATCTCCCAGCATGCCTTGCCCCACAGTGAAGGAGAGCGCTCACTCCCCCGGACGGACGAGCTGCAGATGGTCCAGGACTGACACGCTTCTATTTGCAGGAGGCCTCGGGAGGAGAGAGGGCGGCTCATCTAAGCAGACACTTTCAGATCCTTCCTAATGACTGTCGGCTCGTTATAAATGAAAAATTAACAGAGATCAAAACAAGGGCTGTTCCATTTTCAGCCCGACACCTTGGCCCTCATTTAGAAGGGGTGGGGCTAAGGGGAAGGGGTGGGGCTAAGGGGAAGGGGTGGGGCTAAGGGGAAGGGGTGGGGATAAGGGGAAGGGGTGGGGCTAAGGGGAAGGGGCGGGGCTAAGGGGAAGGGGTGGGGCTAAGGGGAAGGAGTACACATGAGAACTGGGATTGGGTTTTGGTATATTTTAGAGAGTATTCTAAACTTTAAAGTGCCGTAAATTGAAGCGTTTAGGCCGTGTCGACGTTGCACCACATCGACATGAACAAGAAGCGCTTCAGCAGAATGTTTGAAATGAATTCAAACTAACTTTTCTTGTGATTGTGATTCAATCTGAAGAAACACAACTCTGGAACACGTCAATAAATGCGATGATGAGCAGGGGCGACGTGGAGGCTTAGACGAGGAGGCCATGGAGAGCAGGAGGAGGATGCAGAGGAGGAGACAGAGGAGAACGCAGAGGAGGATGCAGAGGAGGATGCAGAGGAGGGTGCAGAGGAGGACGCAGAGGAGGGTGCAGAGGAGGATGCAGAGGAGGAGACAGAGGAGGATGCAGAGGAGGTGACAGAGGAGGATGCAGAGGAGGGTGCAGAGGAGGGCGCAGAGGAGGATGCAGAGGAAGGCGCAGAGGAGGATGCAGAGGAGGACGCAGAGGAGGACGCAGACGAGGATGCAGAAGAGGGCGCAGAGGAGGATGCAGAGGAGGATGCAGAGGAGGAGGCAGAGGAGGATGCAGAGGAGGACGCAGAGGAGGATGCAGAGGAGGACGCAGAGGAGGGCGCAGAGGAGGATGCAGAGGAGGAGACAGAGGAGGATGCAGGAGGTGACAGAGGAGGATGCAGAGGAGGGTGCAGAGGAGGGCGCAGAGGAGGATGCAGAGGAGGAGACAGAGGAGGACGCAGAGGAGGACGCAGAGGAGGACGCAGAGGAGGACGCAGAGGAGGACGCAGAGGAGGATGCAGAGGAGGGTGCAGAGGAGGACGCAGAGGAGGATGCAGAGGAGGGTGCAGAGGATGATGCAGAGGAGGATGCAGAGGATGATGCAGAGGAGGACGCAGAGGAGGACGCAGAGGAGGACGCAGAAGAGGACGCAGAGGAGGATGCAGAGGAGGGTGCAGAGGAGGACGCAGAGGAGGATGCAGAGGAGGATGCAGAGGAGGGTGCAGAGGAGGGCGCAGAGGAGGATGCAGAGGAGGAGACAGAGGAGGATGCAGAGGAGGGTGCAGAGGATGATGCAGAGGAGGATGCAGAGGATGATGCAGAGGAGGACGCAGAGGAGGACGCAGAGGAGGACGCAGAAGAGGACGCAGAGGAGGATGCAGAGGAGGATGCAGAGGAGGATGCAGAGGAGGACGCAGAGAAGGGTGCAGAGGATGATGCAGAGGAGGACGCAGAGGATGATGCAGAGGAGGACGCAGAGGAGGATGCAGAGGAGGGTGCAGAAGAGGACGCAGAGGAGGATGCAGAGGAGGAGACAGAGGAGGATGCAGAGGAGGACGCAGAGGAGGACGCAGATGAGGATGCAGAGGAGGAGACAGAGGAGGACGCAGAGGAGGGTGCAGAGGAGGAGACAGAGGAGGACGCAGAGGAGGATGCAGAGGAGGACGCAGAGGAGGATGCAGAGGAGGGTGCAGAGGAGGACGCAGATGAGGATGCAGAGGAGGAGACAGAGGAGGACGCAGAGGAGGGTGCAGAGGAGGAGACAGAGGAGGACGCAGAGGAGGATGCAGAGGAGGACGCAGAGGAGGATGCAGAGGAGGACGCAGAGGAGGGTGCAGAGGAGGAGACAGAGGAGGACGCAGAGGAGGATGCAGAGGAGGACGCAGAGGAGGGTGCAGAGGAGGAGACAGAGGAGGACGCAGAGGAGGATGCAGAGGAGAAGAAGGGCAAAACCTGGGATGGGCTCAGAGGATACATATGCAAAATCTGAGCTGCGAGTAAAACATGAGATACTTGTATGACGTAAACAAGCACATGTTTAAAGGAAAGATAAGGATACACATCAGGCATTTTCCTTTGAATGGGACAGAATCAGCTTTAATGAGTTTTTAATCTCTCATCATTAGTTGAATCACTTTAGTTTTTATTGATTTGTGAGTAATCCTGACTTGTCCTGTAGCTGAGGCTCCGGGTGACACGTGGGGGGTTCTAAAATGTCACACAGCCGCTTGTTACAGCGAAATGCCACAATAAAGGGCGGGGCTTATCCGTTCTGAACAGGAAGTCAATGGACCTGTTGTAGATCAATTTTCAGTTTACAGTGAACAAAATGTTAATTGATGATCTACTTATGCTATAGTTCAATATTACCTTCCGCTCGTACCTAAAGCACAATGTCTGGTGTAATAGAAGAACGTGAGGATGACGTGATGATTGGCGGCTGCTGCTGCTGCAATAACTGCAGAGACTTTCTCTGGATCGACTTGAGATTGTTGACTAAAGGATTGAAGAGGGAACGATAGAAACTATAACGTAAAAGCAGCAGGTGACAGCTCAGGAAGAGGAAACGAACATTCAGCTTCAGACTCAAGAACACTAGAGGTGAACTAGCAATGGAGCCACAACAACCTCTAGAGTAAGACCAGCGTGTGGAGGCTCAAAGACCGTTTTGTGTTGCATAATCCTTGCAATGACTCTGAAGGTCGGCAGATTTAAACACCTCTGTGAGCAAAGTCTGCCTTTTGGCCTCCAGATGGGGCTGCACAGCAGGGTTTGCACTGTTGTCATGGATCTATAATGAACTGAATAAACCACTTTATGTTCTGCTGAAAAAACTTTTTTAGAAACTTGTTGAACGTTAATTTGCATGATTTATGCTATTTCATATTTATCCGTGCAGTGTTTGCAGGACAGTGCAGAATATAATATACTAAATGTATCAGGAGGATATACCTGGGCAGGCTGATGTCATTAAGTCCCACCTAGGGGAACGGCCTATTGTAGGTGTTTTTAGCGTTAGGGGAAACCCACACAGACATGGGTAGAACATGCAAACTCCACTCAGAAAATCTGAGAAGCGAGCATGCTCACCGCTGTGCTAGGGCGCTGCCC
This sequence comes from Eucyclogobius newberryi, assembly GCF_026437365.1. NCBI lineage: Eukaryota > Metazoa > Chordata > Actinopteri > Gobiiformes > Gobiidae > Eucyclogobius > Eucyclogobius newberryi. Next base: position 3,795,432 of record NW_027316167.1, read on the forward strand.
GTGTGTTACACGTTTATCCTACACAGTCCAACTGAGACTAATGTGCTTCAAATGTTCACATTTATTTTTGAACCACTTTATTAAACCGTGTGAAATGGGGACGAGATGGAGGAAGCGCACATGTGCCATCCTCTAGACCAAGTGGCATTATTAGCACTTTACATCAAGGAACCACTCACCCATGCACAAGCCCGAGTACACAGACACACGGGCTGAGGAGGGTTAAGTGTCTTGCCCAACGACACAATGTCAGTATTTACCACTCGAGCCACTGTCCTTTTCCGAAGACGAGAACTCAGAGCCACTGCCATCCAAACGTTTAGTCCTCTTCGCTCTAATCCATATCTGCTCACACAAAGAATCCTGTTTTATGATGAAAATGTGATTCCCGGTTACTGCCCAGTGCTGCTCGTGTGGACGTCTCACTCTGGATGGAAGTGACCGCTCATCCGCTCTGCCACCATCCACCATCTTTGTATCAAACATGTGTCAGTGCAGAAGGACACAGGTTTGTATCTTGAAAAGAGGACGAGTTCCATTTTAAGCTTGTTTTTGAGTTCACATCAAACCAAATACATGTTTTGCAGTGCTTTGTGCGGATGCAACACAGTCCATGGTTACAGTCCATGGACACAATAAAACGGTCCGGATCACACCCACGTAGCAGAGAGCAGATGGAAATGTGTTTACAGGGCAGCAGGTGTAATCAAGAGGGCAGAGGTCGCGCTGGACGCCCGGTGGACTCGGGCGCCGTGACCGTAAACAGGCTATAAACGTAATGCTCGCTCTGGCCAGTCACAGTGAACATTGAACCTTTGAGAGGACATGCCGTACAGGGCAGGCCGCACAGGGCAGGCCGCACAGGGCAGGCGCACAGGGCAGGCCGCACAGGGCAGGCCGCACAGGGCAGGCCGCACAGGGCAGGCCGCACAGGGCAGGCGCACAGGGCAGGCGCACAGGGCAGGCCGCACAGGGCAGGCCGCACAGGGCAGGCCGCACAGGGCAGGCGCACAGGGCAGGCCGCACAGGGCAGGCCGCACAGGGCAGGCCGCAAAGGGGCTTTACACAAGGCTGGGAATGACCTACAGCTTCAGAGGACCACCGGGGACAATGAGACGCTTCCCGAGCGAACAGCTGCACAACAAGAGAACGCCTGAAGGGACAAATCTGAATGGAGTATTGAAGTATTCATAACTGCTTCATGGAGCACGAGCACAAAACGAAACACACGCCAAGTGACCAGCACTCGGACGCACAGACGGCCAGAGAACCAACCACAACAAAGAGTGTCCTTTTGTAGTTGGGTGTCTGGCGCCCCTGCAGATGGGTGACAGAAGCACACATCCACACACTACACTCTCCCTGGCAAGAGCTTGCACAAACTTACTGATGATGTACATGAGGGAATCTTAACCTTCATTTCCATTCATTTACAAATGATGTGCTGAAACTGCAAATACATTTAATATGTTCCCTCGTTGGACTCAATTATTCACACTGTGATTTATTATTCTGTTTGAGAGCTTTGTCCTCTGCTCCTCAGTGAGATGTGATGAAAACGGCTCAAACTGTGACCTTTAGTTTGCTCTGTTTTACTCCAGAATGTTTGATGTGGAGAAATGCACCAACGTTGCAAGTCTATTTTGTTTTGAAGAAAAAGTGGATCTCTAAGGTCTATTTTTAGACCTCTTTTCTAGTTCTTTTTCAAAAGTTCTACAGTCAGTAAATGCATGTGGTTTCAAAATGTGAAGGAAGAAAAGTCACAATTCTTTAGATTGCACACAAGGAGAGCGATTGGCGCTTAGATCGTGTCTGTCGGGCTGCGGTCGTCTCCGTGGAAAAAATGTGTCTTTATTGTGAGTTCACCTGAGACATATGAAGAGACTGGGCTCTTATTTTGTGAAGAAAATGCCACCGAGATTCAACAATGCTGCACCTAAGCTTGCTAGCGCTGCACTCCGCACGCCGGTGGCTGGTGCAGATCATCCATGGCTACAGTGGTTAGCTAGTCCACGAAATAACTTAAAAACAAATGGGAAAAAGAGGGGAACCTGGTTTTAACAGATGTTTGGAAGGAATTGTGTCACATTTCTTCATAAGCCCATGTCAAAGTGCTCATTATTCACACGGACATGCAGAGTGCTGGAGAAAGTGTGGCAGCAGGAGGCAGACCCCTGTCACATGTTTTGGGACTGTCTTGACTCTCACAAATATTGGACTGAAATGAATGATGCTCTGACTTCAGTTCACTCGATTTTAGAACTCTGTACTTGGGCCTCAGAACTCCTGCCAGAGACACATTAAATGGATCTTTGGAAAGTACTTTTGGCAGCAGGAAAAAAGGAACAAAGAAATGGAGGAAACAAAACCCCGACGGTCAAGGACTGGACTGACATAATAACAGATACTAGACAAAATGACATTCAAACTTAATTCTGAAAAGGACAAATTTGACCGACCCTGGAGCAAATGGGACTTTTTAGACATATAATTTATTTGAATAATACAAAATAGAGTACAATCAAAAGTCTGTATGTTCACGTTACGGAAATTAATATTTAAAGCCATTTTACTTAATAGGAAGATCAAATCCAACATTGTGGCTGATCAATACAAGTAAAAAGGTGTTTGTTGTCTCTGTGCGATGTTCTGCGCGGTCACTCTTAAACTGTGTGTCCAGACTGCTGCCCCGTGGTGGAGTGGTTAAGGCGGCAGCACACATGCCACGTGCAGCTGGCTGCAGCGTCCTCAGATGTCCTGTCTGTGTTCACAGGCATCACATGCAGCAGGGACGTTTGTGTGACTCTTCTGCACGTCCACAGGGCTTTGGAGCTTGAGCATGTTATCATATGTTCCGTGGCCTCTTGACCTCTGCTGACCAGGCTCACTGTAAACACTTTAGTTCACTGTCCAGGGACCGTGCACTGGAGAAGCATCCATCAAAGAAAGCATTGAAGAGGTTGAATGATCCTAGTGGCTTAACCTGCATAGCACATGTGCCTGGTTAGAGACACCTCACCCATCGGCTGGTTTGAATCTGCTGTGTGAGGTGGTGGTCAGAAGGGCTAATGGCACAGATTGGCAGCCTCACCTCCGTCAGTCTGCCCCAGGACAGCAAAGTGTCTCTGGGAGCTTCATTATTAGTATGACTCTGGCCATGTTTCACTCTCCCTGAAGGCGACTTGAGCACTGATTGGCTGCACGTGCCGGAGTTTGGGTTTCGGATCAGAGGACGAGCTCTATTTACGGGTTTCAGTTGAATTTTGCAACCAAAAATGTGGAGCTCAATCTGTTTTGAAAATTGACGTAAGAACTAAAACAACTCATGAAGAATGAATAAAAAAGGCTGCATTACAAATACAATATTCCAGCTACAAGTAATTGAATCAGTCCAATTACACGAGGTTATGTCATAAACACAACATGTGCAGCACATTCCAGTAATAAAGGAATGATTTAAAAACACTCATCTCATCACAGTTCATTGCCCACAGTATTTTTCTAACTGTACGAGCTAAATTGGGCGTGCAGAGTTCACCTGAACTTGCAGGTCACGCACCTCTTATTTCTTCAGATTTGACTCCTTTGCACTTGGGATGATAAAATAGTCAGAGCATTTAGACGGTTGAAGAGGAAGAAGAGCAAAGATCTTTCACAGCACATTAGACTGAGGCCGGCCTGAGGGCAGTGCAGGGGAGCACAGACCGGGCAGGGGAGCACAGACCGGGCAGGGGAGCACAGACCGGGCAGGGGAGCACAGACCGGGCAGGGGAGCACAGACCGGGCAGGGGAGCACAGACAAGGCAGGGAGCACAGACAGGGCAGGGAGCACAGACAGGGCAGGGGAGCACAAAGAGGGCAGGGGAGCACAGACAGGGCAGGGGAGCACAGACAAGGCAGGGAGCACAGACAGGGCAGGGGAGCACAAAGAGGGCAGGGGAGCACAGACAGGGCAGGGGAGCACAGACAAGGCAGGGAGCACAGACAGGGCAGGGGAGCACAAAGAGGGCAGGGGAGCACAGACAGGGCAGGGGAGCACAGACAGGGCAGGGGAGCACAGACAGGGCAGGGGAGCACAGACAAGGCGGGGAGCACAGACAGGGCAGGGGAGCACAAAGAGGGCAGGGGAGCACAGAGAGGGCAGGGGAGCACAGACAGGGCAGGGGAGCACAGACAGGGCAGGGGAGCACAGACAAGGCAGGGAGCACAGACAGGGCAGGGGAGCACAGACCGGGCAGGGGAGCACAGACCGGGCAGGGGAGCACAGACCGGGCAGGGGAGCACAGACCGGGCAGGGGAGCACAGACCGGGCAGGGGAGCACAGACCGGGCAGGGGAGCACAGACAAGGCAGGGAGCACAGACAGGGCAGCGAGCACAGACAGGGCAGGGGAGCACAAAGAGGGCAGGGGAGCACAGACAGGGCAGGGGAGCACAGACAGGGCAGGGGAGCACAGACAGGGCAGGGGAGCACAGACAAGGCAGGGAGCACAGACAGGGCAGGGGAGCACAAAGAGGGCAGGGGAGCACAGAGAGGGCAGGGGAGCACAGACAGGGCAGGGGAGCACAGACAGGGCAGGGGAGCACAGACAAGGCAGGGAGCACAGACAGGGCAGGGGAGCACAAAGAGGGCAGGGGAGCACAGAGAGGGCAGGGGAGCACAGACAAGGCAGGGAGCACAGACAGGGCAGGGGAGCACAGACCGGGCAGGGGAGCACAGACCGGGCAGGGGAGCACAGACCGGGCAAGGGAGCACAGACCGGGCAGGGGAGCACAGACCGGGCAGGGGAGCACAGACAAGGCAGGGAGCACAGACAGGGCAGGGAGCACAGACAGGGCAGGGGAGCACAGACAGGGCAGGGGAGCACAGACAGGGCAGGGGAGCACAGACAGGGCAGGGGAGCACAGACAAGGCAGGGAGCACAGACAGGGCAGGGGAGCACAAAGAGGGCAGGGGAGCACAGAGAGGGCAGGGGAGCACAGACAGGGCAGGGGAGCACAGACAGGGCAGGGGAGCACAGACAAGGCAGGGAGCACAGACAGGGCAGGGGAGCACAAAGAGGGCAGGGGAGCACAGACAGGGCAGGGGAGCACAAAGAGGGCAGGGGAGCACAAAGAGGGCAGGGGAGCACAAAGAGGGCAGGGGAGCACAAAGAGGGCAGGGGAGCACAGACAATGCACGAGACACAGACAGTGCACGAGAGTTCAGACAGGAGCTCAGACAGGAGCATAGACAGGAGCACAGACAGGAGCACAGACAGGAGCACAGACAGGAGCCGCTCCCCTGAGACCGCTCCGGGCTTCATCCTGATCCTCACTGGCACAAGTGAAGCAAATTTATAAAACACAAGTTTGTGTTGAGCTCTTGCATTTGAATCAGGCCTGAAACGCCTCATTAATCATGATGAAGTGATTTGTGAAATAATTTAATAACTATGTAATGTACTATGATTTATCTCACTGATGTATGTCATATTTGGTGGAAAAAGAGGTTTTGCTCATGTTACGCTGTATTAAAAGTGTGTGTGGTGTGTATGTGTGGTATGTGGCTTCCAGTCGCATCGTTGTCTAGCCGAAGGTCCTTTCCTCTCTCATCCCCAATTCTCACTGTCCCGTCCAATAAAACCTGAGCATTAAAAAAAAAGCATTAAAAAAGTATATATATATATATATATACTTTTTTATGCTTTTTTAATACACAGTGATCACATCACAAGAAATGGAGAAGCTCTTAATTAGCTGTATTTCTTATTTCTCGCCACATTTGCCATAATGTACATTTCCTCATTACCTGCTAATGTGTTTATTCATAGACAATGTTGTAATATGTTGTCATGGTTACATGTGTCGCTTGTTTAAGTTAAAATTGTCCACAAGTTTGATTGAGATTGAGAGTCTTATGGTCATAACCACCTCAGGGTGACTTTTTTTTTTTTTTCCTTGAAATTCTTTTGCTTCCACACTCTGATCTCTTTTTTGATCAGTCTGTGGGCTCTTTGCACTTTTTGGCATGTGCTTTTTTTTTTTTTTTGCAGTTTGTTTTTCCTATTGTTACTGGTTCTTATGCTTGTGTGTTGTTTACAATGGCATCTGAAAGGTTATGAATGGCATCTTTTAATGTTAATGGCATATTGAGTACAGTTGAGCGGTCAAAGATATCGACAACAATGAGACAAGCAAAACAAATAAAAAATCTGTTGTTATTTCTATTTTTTGTTTTTTTCCTACTGCAGATTTAAATTAATTGTTTTTCCTTTTGACTTATATATGTTGTTTTGTCATTGTTCATTGTTTTATGTTGTACTGAATGTTGGTGAATTCTGTTCATTGACAATGGAAATAAATATTTTCTGATTCTGACAAACTCAAATATGCAGATGACACTGTGATGATGAGTCTTATTGCAAAACAGTAACATGGCCCTGTTATTAATGACTTTATCACTTGGTCTGATGAATTATTTCAGTTTTTTTTTTTACTTTTAGCAACTTTTAGAGACGTTTTTTCATGTGTTGATTTAAAAAAAACGCCACAGGATCCCACCATTATCAAGGGACATCCTGAAGAGTGTGTGGAAATGTATAAATATCTGGGAACGACCATAGACTCTCTAACTTTAGCTTTAAAGACAACTACAAGGCCATCTGTAATTGTTTGTTTTGCCTGAGGAAGCTGGCTCGCTCTAACACTGAAAGCACCACGCTGACTCTCCACAGAGCATTCATGGAACCTTTGTTGATTGTGGCTTGGTTTGGCCACCTGGCTTTGAGAGATAGGACTGCTGCGGTCGCTTCTGCAAACTAATGTACCTGCGGGTAATAATAAAGAAACGCTCAACCGTGAATCTAGAAGAATCGGGCAACGTAGGTTCAGTTGTGATTGTGTTTTTTTTAAACCAGAGTCAGAGTGCAGGCATTGCTGTGTCTCTGTAATCCCTCAATCGTCCAGGTAAAATTCATAGCAAAAGTAGATTATAATGGACAAAAAGTGGATGAATGGCAAAGCATATTCACTTTTTTCCAGTTGACAGAATTCAATCTTCGTTTGCTACATAACCTAAGCTTTTGCATAGTTTAGATTCCTTCAGGCAAACATTTTCAGCATCTTTTAGCCAGATTACTAACAGGCACTAAAAGAAGAGAGCACATTACGCCGGTGCTGGAGTCTCTTCACTGGCTCCTGTCTAGTTTAGAATCACATTTAAACTCCTCCTCCTGACTTACAAAACCATAAATGACATGGCTCCATCCTACCCTCCTACCATCCTACCACCTTTTGAAGAGTGGCTCCAGCTCCAGTCCCACTCACGTCCGTCTGTGAGAGTCAGATCTCTCCTCACTCTGGAACTCCTCCAGGTTTTTACTTTTCCCAAGGAGGTTTTTTGTTGTTTTTTCCTGGCCGAGAAGGAGGGTCTAAGGACAGAAGGAGGGTCTAAGGACAGAGGACTCTGGGACATCGTCCCGCGCCACCACAGACATTGTTGATTCATTTTTCACTGTCGCTCTCAGAGGCAACTGTTGTTGTGATTTTGGGCCTTACAAAAATAAATTGAATTGAACCTCAAAGATGCTGTAGAACCATATCATCCAAACAGAGCTCTTCACTCTCAAAATGCTGGCCTTCTGGTGGGGCCAAGAGTCTCTAAAAGCACAGTAGGAGGTAGAGCCTTCTGGTGGTCCCAAGAGTCTCTAAAAGCACAGTAGGAGGTAGAGCCTTCTGGTGGTCCCAAGAGTCTCTAAAAGCACAGTAGGAGGTAGAGCCTTCTGGTGGTGCCAAGAGTCTCTAAAAGCACAGTAGGAGGTAAAGCCTTCTGGTGGTCCCAAGAGTCTCTAAAAGCACAGTAGGAGGTAGAGCCTTCTGGTGGTCCCAAGAGCCTCTAAAAGCACAGTAGGAGGTAGAGCCTTCTGGTGGTCCCAAGAGTCTCTAAAAGCACAGTAGGAGGTAAAGCCTTCTGGTGGTCCCAAGAGTCTCTAAAAGCACAGTAGGAGGTAGAGCCTTCTGGTGGTCCCAAGAGTCTCTAAAAGCACAGTAGGAGGTAGAGCGTTTAGGTTATGGAATCTGTTAAAGAGGCCGAGCATGAACATTGTTTCATCTGTTTTTCACTGTTGCTCCTTGAGGCAAACGCTGTTGTGAATTTGGGCGTTAAAAAAATTAATTGAATTGAAATGGACAAATGTTTTACTTTCCTATGAATCAAGTATATTTATGTGTGGATATGGTTCACTTGACACGTGCAGGTGGAACTACAAAGACGTTCTGAAAACATTCTTAACGTTCTGAAAGGTAAAGATTATAACTCTTCCATGGGCCTTTACAAAAACACCAAAGTTCTCCTTATCAGAAACCCCAAGAAACCCCTGAAACACTGATGCAATCTCTCTGACACATCTTCTGGGAATCTCATTTGGAATCTTCCCTCTTTCCCTGCTCCCGGCTCGGTACTGCGTCTCCTGTCACAGCAGCGAGGGAGCGGCTGCTTCAGAGGTTCGAACAAAAACAATGAATATGTAGGATAGAAATCTAGAATTAAGCACTAATGAGTGAACCTAGAAGCCAAGGATCCTGAGGTCCAGCTGTGAAAGTTTGGACACTTATGGAAATGATTTGTGTACCTTTCCCAATGTACAAGAATGTGCTTATATATTTGGGCAGTATAGTATAGTATAGTATAGTATAGTATAGTGTAGTATAGTATAGTATAGTATAGTATAAATAGTAACAGTCTAACCTGCTCTGGACCAGGATAAGATCTGGTTTGGATTAAGAAAAAACATGATTTGAGCACAGTAACATTTGACACACTCAGAGACATTGTCCAGGCAGAGACGGGTCATCACACCCTGGACACAGCCCTTTCCTGCGTGACGGCTCAGCGTCCTTTGTCTACTTTCCTCTCATGGATAGAATATGCTCACAATTCCGTGTCCAGCTCAGCCACTGGACTCTCTCCTTTCACTGTGGTGTTCCTCCTGTTTCCATCACAAGAACAAGAGGTCACGTTCCACCGGTCCAGGTCCATCTCCGACGCCGTCAACAGAGTGCTGACCGCCGTCGTTGTGCTGCACCAGTCCATGGGCCAGGTCAGAGTGTGGCGTGGAGAGCAGGAAACTGGCACCCGGGTCTGTTGGACCATGTGAGATTGAGAAGATTGTTGACCCTGCTTGACCCTATGTTTGTGCATGGAGTCTATAGGTTATGTTTGTGCATGGAGCCTATAGGTTATGTTTGTGCATGGAGCCTATAGGTTATGTTTGTGCATGGAGCCTATAGGTTAGGTTTGTACATGAAACTATAGGTTAGGTTTGTGCATGGAGTCTATAGGTTATGTTTGTGCATGGAGCCTATAGGTTAGGTTTGTGCATGGAGTCTATAGGTTAGGTTTGTGCATGAAACTATAGGTTAGGTTTGTGCATGCAACTATAGGTTAGGTTTGTGCATGGAGCCTATATGTTAGGTTTGTGCATGAAACTATAGGTTAGGTTTGTGCATGCAACTATAGGTTAGGTTTGTGCATGGAGTCTATAGGTTATGTTTGTGCATGGAGTCTATAGGTTATGTTTGTGCATGGAGCCTATAGGTTAGGTTTGTGCATGGAGTCTATAGGTTATGTTTGTGCATGGAGTCTATAGGTTATGTTTGTGCATGGAGCCTATAGGTTAGGTTTGTGCATGGAGTCTATAGGTTATGTTTGTGCATGGAGTCTATAGGTTATGTTTGTGCATGGAGCCTATAGGTTATGTTTGTGCATGGAGTCTATAGGTTATGTTTGTGCATGGAGTCTATAGGTTAGGTTTGTGCATGTAGTCTATAGGTTAGGTTTGTGCATGAAACTATAGGTTAGGTTATGCATGAAACTATAGGTTATGTTTGTGCATGGAGTCTATAGGTTATGTTTGTGCATGGAGTCTATAGGTTATGTTTGTGCATGGAGTCTATAGGTTATGTTTGTGCATGGAGTCTATAGGTTAGGTTTGTGCATGTAGTCTATAGGTTAGGTTTGTGCATGAAACTATAGTTTATATTTGTGCATGGAGCCTATAGGTTATGTTTTTCATGGAGTCTATAGGTTATGTTTGTGCATGGAGTCTATAGGTTAGGTTTGTGCATGGAGTCTATAGGTTATGTTTGTGCATGGAGTCTATAGGTTATGTTTGTTTATGGAGTCTATAGGTTAGGTTTGTGCATGTAGTCTATAGGTTAGGTTTGTGCATGAAACTATAGGTTATATTTGTGCATGGAGCCTATAGGTTATGTTTGTACATGGAGCCTATAGGTTATGTTTGTGCATGGAGCCTATAGGTTATGTTTTTCATGGAGTCTATAGGTTATGTTTGTACATGGAGCCTATAGGTTATGTTTGTGCATGGAGTCTATAGGTTATGTTTGTGCATGGAGCCTATAGGTTATGTTTGTGCATGGAGTCTATAGGTTATGTTTGTGCATGGAGCCTATAGGTTATGTTTGTGCATAAAACTATAGGTTATGTTTGTGCATGGAGTCTATGGGTTAGGTTTGTGCATGGAGTCTATAGGTTAGGTTTGTGCATGTAGTCTATAGGTTAGGTTTGTGCATGAAACTATAGGTTATATTTGTGCATGGAGCCTATAGGTTATGTTTGTACATGGAGCCTATAGGTTATGTTTGTGCATGGAGCCTATAGGTTATGTTTTTCATGGAGTCTATAGGTTATGTTTGTGCATGGAGTCTATAGGTTAGGTTTGTGCATGGAGTCTATAGGTTATGTTTGTACATGGAGCCTATAGGTTATGTTTGTGCATGGAGTCTATAGGTTATGTTTGTGCATGGAGCCTATAGGTTATGTTTGTGCATGAAACTATAGGTTATGTTTGTGCATGGAGTCTATGGGTTAGGTTTGTACATGGAGTCTGTAGGTTAGGTTTGTGCATGGAATCTATAGGTTAGCGCTCTTGACCTGACTCCAGAAGCCCGCTTGAGCGTTGCCACACGATGTAATCCTTCTTCCGGTTGTATTAGGTCAACATTGGGCTCCCGACCTCCAGAGAAAATAAGTTCTACACAAACTTCAAAGTCGTTTTCAGGTCCAGGCCATCGCTGCAGTGTTGACTCGTTGGTCACGTGAACATTGGACATTTTATACAAATCAATCAACTTTAGAGCAAGTTTTAGAGGTGAGACTTTTCCCTCGTTCATTTAAACCAACGGCGTTCCCGCTGGACCGGAAGTGTGATTACAACAGAAGTGCTGACCACATGGGAAAAAGATGGGAAAGTGGGTGGGGCAGAAAGTCAATACATTCACAATCAGCAATGTCTAAAGCTGATATCATTAGGCCCGAGCGCCACAAGCTGGCGAGAGGCCTATTAATCTCGTAAGATTACGGCTGCAAAAGTGCGCACGTAGTGCGCACGAAATCGAGCGCGAATCGCTCGCCCACTTCCAAACACTCACTAACGCACTCCTTCACTCATGCACGCCCCGTGCATACTAATTAGTAGTAGGAAAATGGAACATTACCGTTGTAAACGGGCGAAGCCCGTGCAAAAGTGCGCACTAAACGAGCACTTTACATTGAGATGACGACCGCGAAGCGGTCGTCATCCCCATATAAAGCACTCATTTGCGCTAAGTAGCTCACGAATACGTTCCCCATCTCTTGCATGTTCCGTGCATATAAGCATGTAATGCAAAAATTGAACATTATTACTGTTCAGAGGGCCAAAAACACAAAGTGGGCGGAGCCCACTCAAAATTAACGAAAGTACCCGTCAGTGACCAGGGACCCACACCATGAGGTAGGAAAGCGCGAGCGCTTTCCGAAAATGTATAGTTTATGATATTTGAAAAATGGGAAACATTGTTTTCGCATCGGAATATTATTAGGCCCGAGCCCCAGCAGGGCGGAGGGCCTATTGCTCCCGCAACGCTGCCGAAGGCAGCGTTGCAACTGTTCGACCAAACATGCGGGCGCAGCCCGCATGTTTGGTACCCCGTCGCCCCTGGCAAGTACAGTGAACTAGCCCATGCCGGAGGCATGGATCATGCATACTTACTCCTGCTATGACAGAAATAGTCAACAATTAGTGAATGGGCGTAGCCCATTCACTAATTGTTGACAACAGCAGCGCGAAGCGCTGCATTCCTCCAAAAACCCTCCTGACATCGTCCCGTACGCGAGAATCCATGCCGCAGGCATGGGCCATGCTTGTATCTGCTCAAATCAATGGAAGTCTATGGGGAGTGGGCGGGGCATCCCGACGGAATAGGGAGTGACGAGCGCGTAAGCGCTCGTAATGATGATTCCACCCCATGGCGGCATCGGGAAGGCTTAGAGCTTTCAAACGATGTATAATTTGTTGTTATAGTGAAAACGGCTATATTGTTTTTGCTAAAAATATTATTATTATTAGGCCCGAGCCCCAGCAGGGCGGAGGGCCTATTGCTCCCGCAACGCTGCCAAAGGCAGCGTTGCAACTGTCTGACCAAACATGCGGGCGCAGCCCGCATGTTTGGTGCCCCGTCGCCCCTGGCAAGTACAGTGAACTAGCCCATGCCGAAGGCATGGATCATGCATACTTACTCCTGCTATGACAGAAATAGTCAACAATTTGTGAATGGGCTACGCCCATTCACAAATTGTTGACAACAGCAGCGCGAAGCGCTGCATTCCTCCAAAAACCCTCCTGGCATCGTCCTGTACGCGAGAATCCATGCCGCAGGCATGGGCCATGCTTGTATCTGCTCAAATCAATGGAAGTCTATGGGGAGTGGGCGGGGCATCCCGACGGAATGGGGAGTGACGAGCGCGTAAGCGCTCGTAATGATGATTCCACCCCATGGCGGCATGGGGAAGGCTTAGAGCTTTCAAACGATGTATAATTTGTTGTTATAGTGGAAACGGCTATATTGTTTTTGCTAAAAATATTATTATTTTTATTTTTCTTGTTCTTCTGCTTTTTGAGCTCTAATTTGACCCCCTGAACATGCTCAAAAACTCACCAAACTTTGCCCAAAATTCAGAATCGGCGAAAAATTTGATTTTTTCTGGGCCATTTTTTTTTTCGTTAAAAAATGGCGCGACAGCGCCACCGACAAAAGTCAAAATACATTGCGCCTATGGGAGACGCCCCGAGGTCAACTTTGTCGTAAAGCTACGAAATTCGGGACACGCATTCCTCTCGTGAGGACAAAAAAAAAATATTATTGTGGCCACGCCCCCAGACTTACCCTATGGCCGCCATCTTCCTTTGAAAATGAAAACAAGCTGAGTTAGCCATTTTGTTTACGTCAAACTTTGACGAACTCCTCCTAGGGCGTTTTGCCCACCGACTTCAAAATCGGCGTACGTCCTCTGGACAAGTGGGACATCTAAAGTTATCCAATTTTTTGAGATAACTCTTACGGTCTGTGTGCGGCGCAGCCGCAAAGTTGGACAACTTATTTTGGAATATTGCAGATCTAAAAATTGTTCCCATTTGATCAAAACCAGTCCGATTAGGACCAAATTTGAATCAGTTGTTAAACTTTCTAGTTTGGACCAGTTTAGGCTGACAAAATTGAAATGGGCGCGATAGCGCCCCCTACAGAGTGACCTTTAAATTAACATTGAAGGTCAAAAATTAGTTTTACCAAAATTGTCTAAACTTTACCCAAAATTCTACTTTGCCGTCCCAATCACAAAAGCCAATCACAAAAATGCCTAATTTTTTACGGCGTAGTCGTAGCGATGACAGAAACCTCCCATGTTATCCCTATGGGAAAACCACAAAATCTCTCAAATTACCACATTTTTACGCTTCACACTTTAACGAACTCCTCCTAGGGCGATTGTCCGATCAAGTTCATATTTGGAGAATATCATCTACACAAGCGGGGCATCAAAACGTATCCATATTTTGATTCTAAGTGCTACGGTCTCTGTGTGGCGGACCCGCAAATATATTTCAGAAATGGGAAAACAGCGAAATCTCTAAAATGACCACATTTTTACGCTTCACACTTTAACGAACTCCTCCCAGGGCGATTGCCCGATCAAGCTCATATTTGGGGAAAATCATCTACACAAACGGGGCATCAAAAATTATCCATATTTTGATTTTAAGTGCTACGGTCTCTGTGCCGTGGAGCTGCAAATATACTGTCACAAATGGGAAAAACGCCAAATCCTTGAAATGTTCACATTTACGCTTCACACTTTAACAAACTCCTCCTAGTGCGTTTGGCCCACCGATCTCAAAATTGGTGTACCTCCTCTAGACAAGTGGGGCATCAAAAGTTATTCAAATTTTATGGATAACATTTACGGTCTCTGTGCAGCTGAGCCGCAAACTTTTCGCAGAATTTGGACTATTTGGCCTTCAGAGTGGCCTATAAACAAGAGTTTTTCCAAATGACATGACATTTTGCACACAATTCTCATTTGCCATTCCCAAAATAAAAGTATGGGAGCCAAAGTCATATTTGGTAAAGCGTAGCCGTAGCGATGACAGAAACATCCCATGTTATCCCTATGGGGAAACCGCAAAATCTCTAAAATGACCACATTTTTACACTTCACACTTTAACAAACTCCTCCTAGGGCGATTATCCGATCAAGTTCATATTTGGGGAGAATCATCTACACAAGCGGGCCATCAAAAGTTATCCATATTTTTATTCCAAGTGTCACGGTCTCTGTGCGGTGGAGCTGCACATTTGACCGATATTTGTCTTCATTTGCACTGGTTAAGCACAGCATTGTACATGTCCAATGTGTCGCTGTCTTAGTTCTTAGACAATTACGTTAGCGCCAACTCTGTAAAATGCAGAAAGCAGAGTCGTAAGGCCGGCGGCCCGCGAGGGCCGTTGGATGCCGCTTGCGGCTTTAATTTTTCTTGTTCTTCATCGCTTTGATCTCTAATTTGACCCCCTGAACATGCTCAAAAACTCACCAAACTTTGCCCAAAATTCAGAATCGGCGAAAAATTGTATTTTTTCTGGGCCATTTTTTTTTTCGTTAAAAAATGGCGCGACAGCGCCACCGACAAAAGTCAAAATACATTGCGCCTATGGGAGACGCCCCGAGGTCAACTTTGGCGTAAAGCTACGAAATTCGGGACACGCATTCCTCTCGTGAGGACGAACAAAAAAAATCATTGTGGCCACGCCCCCAGACTTACCCTATGGCCGCCATCTTCCTTTGAAAATGAAAATACGCTGTGTTAGTCATTTTGTTCACGTCAAACTTTGACGAACTCCTCCTAGGGCGTTTTGCCCACCGACTTCAAAATCGGCGGACGTCCTCTGGACAAGTGGGGCATCTAAAGTTATTCAATTTTTTGAGATACCTTTAACGGTCTGTGTGCGGCGCAGCCGCAAAGTTGGACAACTTATTTTGGAATATTGCAGATCTAAAAATTGCTCCCATTTGATCAAAACCAGTCCGATTAGGACCAAATTTGAATCAGTTGTTAAACTTTCTAGTTTGGACCAGTTTAGGCTGACAAAATTGAAATGGCCGCGATAGCGCCCCCTACAGAGTGACCTTTAAATTAACATTGAAGGTCAAAAATTAGTTTTACCAAAATTGTCTAAACTTTACCCAAAATTCTATTTTGCCGTCCCGATCACAAAAGCCAATCACAAAAATGCCTAAATTTTTACGGCGTAGTCGTAGCGATGACAGAAACCTCCCATGTTATCCCTATGGGAAAACCACCAAATCTCTCAAATTACCACATTTTTATGTTTTACACTTCAACGAACTCCTCCTAGTGCGTTTTGCCCACCAACCTCAAAATCGGTGTACGTCCTCTAGACAAGTGGGGCATCTAAAGTTATCCAAATTTTTAGGATAACTTTTACGGTCTCTGTGCGACGGAGCCGCAAACGTTTCCCAGAATTCTGACTATTTGGCCTTCAGAGTGGCCTATAAACAATAGAGTTTTTCCAAATGACATGACATTTTGCACTAAATTCTAATTTGCCATCCTGATCATACAAGTATGAGAGCCAAAGTCATATTTTGTACGGCGTAACCGTAGCGTTGACAGAAACATCCCATGTTATCCTTATGGGAAAATCGTAGAATCGCTCAAATCACTACATTTTTACACTTCACACTTTAACAACTCCTCCTAGGGCGATTGTCCGATCAAGCTCATATTTGGGGAATATCATCTACACAAGCGGGGCATCAAAACTTACCCATATTTTGATTCTAAGTGCTACGGTCTCTGTGTGGCGGACCCGCAAATATATGTCAGAAATGGGAAAACAGCGAAATCTCTAAAATGACCACATTTTCACGCTTCACACTTTCACCAACTCCTCCTAGGGCGATTGCCCGATCAAGCTCATATTTGGGGAAATCATCTACACAAATGGGGCATCAAAAGTTATCCATATTTTTATTCCAAGTGTCACGGTCTCTGTGCGCTGGAGCTGCATATTTGACCGACATTTGTGTTCATTTGCACTGGTTGTCCACATGTCCAATGTGTCGCTGTCTTAGTTCTTAGATAATTGCGTTAGCGCCATCTCTATAAAATGCAGAGAGCAGAGTCGGAAGGCAGGCGGCCCGCGAGGGCCGTTGGATGCCGCTTGCGGCTTTAATTCTTTCTTCTTCTTCTTCTTCTTCTCGGGACCAACCCCCCTATTTTTCAACCAGTGAACATTGACGAAAAGTCACAAAAATGTTCACACCTCTAAAAATCGTGCCTCTCTACATTCTGGCTATTTCCCTTTTCTAAAATAAAAAAAAATTGGCGCGTCAGCGCCCCCAAATGTACCAAAAATGCATTGAGAGATGGGAAATGACCCAAAAAAAATCTGATCGTAGAATCATGAAATTTGGCGCAGAGGTAGATGGTGACAAGAGAAGTAAAAAATATTATTACGGCAACGCCGTCCGCCCAACCAAATGTCGGCCATATTGCTTCAAAAATGGCTAAACATGACTTCGGAGTTTTTCCAAACGTCGTACTTTTACGAACTCCTCCCAGGGCGTTGGCCCTAAAAAGCTGAAATTTGGTGAAAATGCTACTGAGGAGTGGGACATCAAAAGTTATCCAAATTACATTGATACCTCTCACGGTCTCGGTGCGGCGAAGCCGCAAACTGTAGCTAGAATTTCAGAAATCTCCCATATTTAAAATTTCTGCCGTTTGCGCAGATAAAGTCCGAATTGCGTCAAATTAGAATCAGTTGTTAAACTCTTTGCCCTAAACCTACTTGAAGTGAAATAAATTAATTTGGCGCCACAGCGCCCCCTACAGATTTTATATGGAGGTTAAATGTTTAGTTTTGCGAAATTATATGAAATTTGACACACAACTCAATTTTGGCATCCCCATCAAAAAAGTCAATGAGACCCATGTCATAATTGTTATGGCGTTGCCGTAACGATGACCGAAACCTTTCATGTTATTCCAATGGGGAATTCGCCAGAACATGTTTACATTTTAGACTTTCACAAACTCCTCCCAGGGCGTCAGCCCTATTAACCTGAAATTTGGTGAGACTCATCTTCAGGACCATCAAAAGTTATCCACATTTTCATTCAAAGAGTCACGGTGTCTGTGCGGCAAAGCCGCACATTTTGCCAAGAATTCAAAATAAAATAGCTTTTTGATGGTAAAACAAAGGGGAGAAGATGTGACAGCGTCACAGATTCAGCAGTAGGCATAATAAAAGGACAATTGGGGCGCGTTAGCGCCCCCTCCTCTTGCGGCGTGGCGGCGGTGTGGCGGCGGCGTGGCGAGGGCCGATCATTGCCGCTTGCGGCTATATTTTATTATTATTATTATTAAAAAAAGAAAGGAAATGTTCTGTAATGCGAGAAAATTGCAGCTGTCCTAAAGATACAATATACACACTAGGCATGTGCAACATAGAGTTTTCTCCCATGATTGTGTGTGTGTGTGTGCCTCTATCTGGAGTTGTGTAGTATGGTTCATATCATGTGACTTCTTGATTGACGACTAAATTTGCTTCACAGTCAAACTTGACCTTTGATTTGGAGTTACTGCATGATGTGTTCAATCCTCACATTGAGTCGATCTGTGGCAGCAGCAGAATACTGCAGTGACACACCTACGACTGCCAGTTTGACCTGGTGCCACCCGAGCGTCTCACTCACAGTCTGCACAGCCATCACCAAGCGCTGGCATCATAGTCCTACTGTGGAACGCTTCTAAAACAGATGGATCCAGCCTCAGAACAGACGCTGCAGTGTGAAGCTTTGGCCAGTTTGAGCTGCTGGGAACATATTGCCGCCATCATAGCTCGATGGCTCTCACGACAATGATTCAGTCTCCTGACCTTTCTGCATCTCTGGGTGTAATTGATTCTGTCCTGATTCAAAAACAGTCAAAACTGCTTATGGCCTCTTGACTTCCAGCAAGGATGGACTGTAGATTATTACATGCATTTTGTTTGGACGTAACAAAATAAAAGCATGCATTAAATAGATGGATTTCATGGCTACATTGACCTTCTTATCGACTTTACGATCCATGATGACTTACGTAAGGAAGCTTACGTATGTTTGCTCGAGCGCACGCTTTATACAGATGTCAAGACTATTTGGTTCATTCATTAATTGGGATTATTCAGGTCACAATATAATTGTAAGAACTAGAATGTAACACTTAACGTGATAATACTTTGCATAGTCCAAAAATGCATCTAAATGTAAATATGTCGTTTTTGCCACATTATCTTTATTTAGTCTTTTAGAAAGCTTCATATTATAAAGCTGGCCACAAAGCTGAGGAATGAAATGTGAGAGAATTGCAATAAAACAAAATGTAAGAATGACTTGGTATCTTAAATAATCGTTGTCACAATAATGATAACACTAAACTATGATATTTACAAGGTCTTTTTTTCAGCAGTATAAACACCTAAAATGTCAAACTGTGGAGCCTTGTACTTCATCACATTGTGACTTTAAATGTACAGAATGTTTCACATGTTTCACCTCATGCATGTGTTTAACACAAAGAAAGGTTAGAGTCCCTGAAAAGTCATCTTTATTGAAAGGACACAGACGGGCGGAGGACAGAGGACATGTAGCAGGAGGGACTACTCAGTGCATGGCACGTTCTCAGGAGACGACCCACTGTGAGTCTGGGCTCTGTGCCTCTGTGCACAGGCAGAGGGATGCATCTAAGACACCTTTACCCCCGGCTTTGGCTCAGATCCTGGAGGAGAGAGCGTTTGCACCTCTCAACACTGCAAACCAGGGATGTCCGCATGGAAAGGCCCATTGTGCCACAGGTTTCATTTTAATTAGCCTACAGTCCACAACATTGGCTTAATTGAGCATCTAAGTTATAAAGTTTAAGGTTTTCTCCTCCAAAGTGTATCTGCTGTTGAATCTTTCAGTCCCTCCAGCGCTTGAGTCACTTCTCACTGATACTATCTGAGGTCATGGGACTGTCCTCCAGGGGGCGCTTCACTTTGACTGGACGAGAACGGCATTCACGTTGCAGCTATTTTAGGCTAATTCTAATGGCTTCATTCAGCAGGTATTTGCGCCCTCTGCTGGGAAAAGCATTGGTTTTGTAAAGGAGCACACATTATTGCATCATGCAATGATAAAGGTCAGCCGTGGCAGCCTTGTGGTCAGCAAGTATTACATTTCTTACAGATTCATGCCCTCTAAACGGTCAAATTGCGTTTACTATAAAATGTTTTCTCCATTGTGGTCGGGGAGTTGGTTAAAAGTTAAAAAATAAAAGATTTAGGTAATTTTGGACACAAAAGTTAAGAGTTCAGTAGCAAAGCAGTTTCTATTTCCACGATGCAGGAATAACCACGTGGCAGGAATGACCACGCGGCAGGAATGACCACGCGGCAGGAATGACCACGTGGCAGGAATGACCACGCGGCAGGAATGACCACGCGGCAGGAATGACCACGCGGCAGGAATGACCACGCGGCAGGGATGACCACGCGGCAGGGATGACCACGCGGCAGGGATGACCACGTGGCAGGAATGACCACGCGGCAGGAATGACCATGCGGCAGGAATGACCACGCGGCAGGAATGACCACGCGGCAGGGATGACCACGTGGCAGGGATGACCACGCGGCAGGGATGACCACGCGGCAGGGATGACCACGTGGCAGGGATGACCACGCGGCAGGAATGACCACACAACAGCGAGCGCTTGCGTGGCGTTTAGGGCCTTTAGATGTAGATATTCCTTGAACACGCTGCAGATATAATCAAAGGAAACTGAAGCCGTTCTGTTCTAAAACTGATATTGTGTAATGATCGTAACCATAACCTTTTGTAACCTTCTGGTTCCCTTCAGTGACTATTACAAAAAATGACTTATTTACAGTTCGACCTACATTTGACAAACAAATTACTTTCCCATAATCCACCAAGCTGCACCCGGAGAAACAAACGTGTGTCTGATGGTGAGAACCTGAGCCAAAACCACAGAGGAAAAGTGTGAGCGTGAGTTGGCCAGCCAACTTGAGCCTCTATATTAAAAATGTGGGGTAAATCAACCGGGCGAGGATGAGGGACCAACCACGTCTACGTTTGGGGGGGGGACTAGTAGTATTAATAAGAATATTTTACATAGTTCATACACTCGTCACGGATACAGAGTCGGGGCTCACCAGTGCAAAGGGGTTTTCTAGAAAGATCACACATTTAGAAAGCAGTGTCCTCACGTAGAAGAAAAACTGAAGAAACATCAAATCAAGGTTGGAACAGGAGACCAGAGCTACCGTAAAAAGAACTTCTAGAACGCATGCCTTTTTTTTACTGTCCACAGCTGCAGTCCAGTCGCTTCAGACAGTGCTCCGTGTGTTAGCGTCCGTGTGTTAGCATCCGTGTGTTAGCGTCCGTGTGTTAGCGTCTGTGTGTTAGCGTGCGCGCTCCGTGTGTTAGCGTGCGCGCTCCGTGTGTTAGCGTGCGCGCTGCCAGCTCAGGGTCAGGAGCTCCGGGGTTTGGTCAACAGTTTGAACACTTTGTTTTGAACGGTTTGTTTTGTTTTTTCACTTTTTAATTTCAGACCAAAGCGAGCGTTTGGTTTGGAGGAAGGTTCTGGCGAAATGATTATATAATCATTTAGTTCAAATAAAGGATCGATATTAGCTTCAATACACAGACTTAAAACAGCCCGAATCACAGACATGGACCTCTGACTTTACTGAAACACTGAAGGAAAATTGTAATTATTGTGGATCGAGCCAGAAATTCAAGAGATTCAACAGATCTGCAATCTGAATGTGGCAGAATGATGGGCACGTGACGAGGTGATGGGTGAAACGAGCCTCTGATTGGCCCAAAGCGTTTCACTTTCAACCGATGCATGACCTTTAACCTCACACAGGTCGAGGCGGAAAGAACGGCAGCCAATCGGAGGCCGCGCTTCCCCTGCCATCCTGTAAAAATGACCTGAAAGTAGAGAGAGCTTCAGTCGCTGCTATGGTAACGGCAGGGGGAGGTAAAGGACACTACAAACTGACTCTGAAACGTCTCATTTAAGGACAGAGGGATAATCAGTCCAAATGTGTGTCATCCAAAGCCGATGGACACGAGTGTTCTGACGTTTATCGGAATCTGTATAAATGTTTCCTTGATTTTATCGTTTTGGATTCAGGCACAAACTCAATATTCAGCAGAAGTGTAAATGTTTCTATTGGTCATTGGACGGTAGAAGCTTTATTTTAAGTATTTTAAAACTCGCCGTTCACTCGCTGCCAACATTCTGAACGTCGCATGATCTTCTTTATTTCTAAACTAAATGGAGGTTATGCATGTAAAATGACGGTTAATAATCATTTAAAAGATTCTAGAAGGCTGTGATGTCATGTGAGTGTAACCTGTTTGTGTGTGATACAGGAACAATCACAATTCTCTGTTTACGGACGCCATTTTGGAGACTTTTTTAACATTAAAAGTTTGAATATTGTTAATGACTTTTCTTGTATCGTGACATCATCATTAGGAACATTGTTTGACCAGTAGACCACACCCAGATGCCCTCCCCTGACCTGACAGCGCAGATGTGTGTGTCAGTGTGTGTGTGTGTGTGTGTGTGTGTCAGTGTGTGTGTGTGTGTGTGTGTCAGTGTGTGTGTGTCAGTGTGTGTGTGTGTCAGTGTGTGTGTGTGTGTGTGTGTCAGTGTGTGTGTGTGTGTGTCAGTGTGTGTGTGTGTGTGTGTGTGTCAGTGTGTGTGTGTGTGTGTGTCAGTGTGTGTGTGTGTCAGTGTGTGTGTGTGTGTGTGTCAGTGTGTGTGTGTCAGTGTGTGGTATGTGTGTGTGTGTCAGTGTGTGTGTGTGTGTGTGTCAGTGTGTGTGTGTGTGTGTGTCAGTGTGTGTGTGTGTGTCAGTGTGCGTGTGTCAGTGTGTGTGTGTCAGAGTGTGTGTGTGTGTGTGTGTGTCAGTGTGTGTGTGTGTGTGTGTGTGTGTCAGTGTGTGTGTGTGTGTCAGTGTGCGGTATGTGTGTGTGTGTCAGTGTGTGTGTGTGTGTGTGTGTGTGTCAGTGTGTGTGTGTGTGTCAGTGTGCGGTATGTGTGTCAGTGTGTGTGTGTGTGTGTGTCAGTGTGTGTGTGTCAGTGTGTGTGTGTGTGTGTCAGTGTACGGTATGTGTGTGTGTGTGTCAGTGTGTGTGTGTGTGTCAGTGTGTGTGTGTGTGTCAGTGTGCGTGTGTCAGTGTGTGTGTGTGTCAGAGTGTGTCAGTGTGCGGTGTGTGTGTGTTTGTGTCAGTGTGTGTCAGTGTGCGGTGTGTGTGTCAGTGTGCGGTGTGTGTGTGTATCAGTGTGTGTCAGTGTGTGTCAGTTTGTGAGTGTGTGTCAGTGTGCGGTGTGTGTGTGTGTCAGTGTGCGGTGTGTGTCAGTGTGTGAGTGTGTGTCAGTGTGTGTGTTTGTCAGTGTGTGTGTGTGTCAGTGTGTGCGGTGTGAGTGTGTGTGTGCGGTGTGAGTGTGTGTGTGCGGTGTGAGTGTGTGTGTGCGGTGTGCTCTTGGAACATCTCCAGTCGGGGCCGGAGTTGTGCGGAGTTGTCGGTCCTTCTCAGTTGTATTTGTGTGTCTTTGTGTTCCGGACTCCCGTCTGCTCCTCCGGATCCCGATCCGAACGCGTCGCTGAGGCGGCTCCTCTCGGCTCCGCCCCTCTCAGCTGCTCCGCCCCTCTCGGCGGCTCCGCCCCTCTCGGCGGCTCTGCCCCTCTCGGCTCGTCCCCTCTCGGCGGCTCTGCCCCTCTCGGCTCCGCCCCTCTCGGCTCTGCGCTCCTCGGCTGAAAAAGAGAGTGATTCTGGATGAGAACGAGGCTGCCGCGTGTTTGAGACGATCCTTATGAGAGAGCAAAACGAGTTACGGGTCAGAGCTGTGGAGAGGAGACCCTGCTCACGAGATGAACCCGGGCCACGCGTCGACGCAAACTCCACTTTGTGAAAAACTGATCATATCAAGATACTTCTTTTTTTTTTTTACCAAATATGTCGGTATAATCCCTCATTCGTCCAGGCGTGTTCCATTGTAGAAAAAGCTTCAGTTGTAGTCATCTGGACTCAGTTTGAAAAAATAGACGTTTCGACTCTCATCCAAGAGTCATTGTCAATAAAAGAATTTAGATCGAGAACTCCGATATTAATACTGTTCTGTGGTAAGACCCGCCCATTGGGCGGAGCCTTCCTGAAGTAGAAAGAGTTGTTTGTTTCAACAGAAACTCCCCCTTGTATCTACCGAGCTAGCCTATTCAGAATCTTAATGGGCTATTAGAATCCTCTATGTCTTTGTGAGACCCTGGCTCAACCACCCTGAGTACCTGATTAGCATCTAAATGTCCTTGTCCTGGTCCTCTACCTTTCCAGGGGTTCAGTATACCATTATAGATACCAGGAAGAGTGAATCTTAGCCCTCCATTTCTGTTTAAAGAAGGTCTTTCTTTTTTAACAAAAATAGCTTCCTTGACTCCTCTTTCAAACCATCTTTTCTCCTGCTTAAAACCTTCACCTCACCGTCTTCAAACGAGTGATTAGAGGCTTCAAGATGGAGATGCACGGCGCTCTGTGGTCCTGAACTTGTATTTCTTCTGTGCTGATAAAGCCTCTTGTGTAGAGGCTGTTTTGTCTCACCTATGTACCGTTCTTTACAGCTTTCTTCACTGCATTGGATCGAATAAACTACATTGCTCTGTTTTTGAGTTGGCACGACACGGACAGCTGTGTCCTGCAGAAGTTCTCTGATGACTCTGCCATCATCGGACTCATCACGGACGACGATGATGCGGAGTACAGAGGACTGGCGCAGGACTTTGTGGACTGGTGTCAGCGGAACCACCTCCTCATCAACGCGGGGAAGACCAAGGAGATGGTGGTGGATTTCCGCAGACGCCACCCCACTGCCCCCGTCACCAGTGAACATCCAGGGACGGGACATTGAGAGAGTGACTCATACAAGTACCTGTGCGTTCATCTGAACCACAAACTGGACTGGACTCATAACACAGACGCACTGTACAGGAAGAGCCAGAGTCGGCTCTACCTCCTGAGGAGACTCAGGTCTTTTGGAGTGACAGGGCCACTCCTGAAGACCTTCTACGACTCTGTGGTGGCATCAGCCCTCCTGTATGGTGTGGCCTGCTGGAGCAGCAGCATCACAGAGAGGGAGAGGAGGAAGCTGGACAGAGTCATCAAGATGTCCAGCTCCGTCCTGGGCTGTGCTCTGGACTCGGTGCAGGAGGTGGGGGACAGGAGGGTCCTGGCTAGATTCACATCTATGCTGGACCATGAGTGCCACCCCCTGCAGGACACTCTCTCCGCTCTGGAGAGCAGCTTCAGTGAGAGACTGATCCACCCTCGATGTGCGAAGGAAAGGTTCCGTAGGTCTTTCCTTCCTGCTGCTGTCAGACTTTATAACAAAAACTGTTAGTACTGAACACTCGCAATACTGACCTAACCATGTGCAATTCTGTCATATGTGCAATTGCTGTTGGAATTCATGTGCAATTCATGTGCAATTACTATGAAATTCATGTGCAATCTATGTGCTGTCGTGACACATATTCATGTGCAATTACTGTCGTGATCACATGCAATGGTATTTATGTATTTATTTATTTATTTGTCTATGGGAGTTTTTATTTATTTATAGGAGATCTTCTACTGAAAGTGTTTTTCAGACTTCCTATAAGTGATCTGTTCTTCTGTATCTACCTCTGTATCTACCTGCGTTGCACCAATGAAATTTCCCCATGTGGGACAATAAAGGAATATCTTTTCTTATCTTATCTTAGTCCTGTTCTCAGATCTCTGCACTGCCCCCTGTGGCTCAGAGAATAGACTTTAAAGCAGCTCTGCTTGTGTACAAGTCTCTCCATGGCCTAGCACCAAAGTACATCTTGGATATGTTAGTGCCATATGAACCATCTCGGACTCTGAGGACCTCAGGGACCGGCCTCCAGCTGGTGCCAGAGTCAGGACAAAACATGGGGAATCTGCGTTTCAGTTTTATGCAGCTAAAATCTGAAACAGTCTTCCTGAAGATGTGAGACAGGCTTCTACTCTGACAATGTTCAAATCTAAGCTAAAAACAGTTTTGTTTAGCTGCGCATATGACTGAAAGGATTTTTTCTTTGCACTCTTCTCTTTTGTTTGTGATTTTATTAGTTTAGAAAATCAGTTGGATTGATAATTTTTAATTTAGTTAATTTTATTGTATTTCTGTTTCTGTAATTTCTTTGTGATTTTAATGCATTTTTCCTGCTGTGAAGCACTTTGAATTGCCTTGTGTATGAAATGTGCTCTACAAATAAACTTGCCTTGCCTTGCCTTGGGTTAGGGGTTAGGTTTAGGGGTTAGGTTTAGGGTTTAAGGGTTACGTTTAGGGGTTAGGGTTAGGTTTATGGGTTAGGTTTAGGGGTTAGGGGTTATGTTTAGGGGTTAGGGTTAGGTTTAGGGTTTAGGGGTTAGGGGTTAGGGGTTAGGTTTAGGGGTTAGGGGTTATGTTTAGGGGTTAGGGTTAGGTTTATGGGTTAGGTTTAGGGGTTAGGGGTTATGTTTAGGGGTTAGGGTTAGGTTTAGGGGTTAGGTTTAGGGGTTAGGGGTTATGTTTAGGGGTTAGGGTTAGGTTTAGGGGTTAGGTTTAGGGGTTAGGGGTTATGTTTAGGGGTTAGGGTTAGGTTTAGGGGTTAGGGGTTAGGGTTCAGCATGAGAGTTATTCTCCCGTAATCCACAGAAATAGTAGAAAGTAAAACTGTCGTCTGTGATGTTGCTTTGCTTTGGACTTTCACAATGCGGCGCTCAGATTCATCCTAAACACTTTGTGATTTTGCTGTTGCACATATTTTTTCATCAAAATGAAGAAAACAAAAGTAGAATTACTAGAAAAACTAGATTGTTTTCCAAAACGTTTCACCTCAGAATGCTCAATTCTGATGAAAAGTTTAAAAATGCCTTTAAAAATGAACAGATCAATGAACAACAATGTTGTTTTTGAGTTATTTTTTGGTCGAATTGAATGAAACGGCAAGAGAAGAGTTCATATCAACATCATATTATTGTTACACGAACACAGTGTTTAAGGAATTTTTGAGTAATTGAAAAACAAAAGCTTAAGTTTAATGCCAGACTATGGAACATTACCAACAAAGAAGTGACATTTCAATGGAGAAAAGGAGGAACCCAAATAATCCGTAGTATTTATGACAAAAACAGTTTCATCTGGTCTGTTACAACATCCACCCAAACTTTTCTCTTTCCAATCACAATCGCTTCTTCTTTCCCCGAGCGGTGACTTCACATCTGTCACGCAGCGAGACCGTCTTTTGAAATATGGATGGATCCTTGTGCAAATGAGGTCTATATTTAGAGCGGAGCCGATTGGAATGCGCGGCCGGGGCAGGGGCTCCAGTCAGGTGAAATGAGACTGTTTACTGTGCCATCTGCCCCCTCTCGACAGGTGCGACTCCCGCCGCACGAGCGGGGGATTTGGCAGGACGCTGATTATTGTACGCGGTGGAATGAAAAGGGACAGACTCCGGGCAGTTCCTCCCGAGCGAAACAAAACGGCGTAGGAAAGTAACACAAGCAGCCAAATGCACTTTTTAGAGCTTTAAACGCGCTGCAACGATGTCCCATCATCAAACTGTTGTATTTAGCTTCATTTAAGCTCGTTTAATTCATCCGGTTTACGAGGTCATCTCTTCTGCTCCGTCTGAGCCTCACAAAAACACTCAAACGTCCCAGTTTCTTGTGACGTAGAAGAACAGAGGTGTTTTTGAGCCTGTTAATCAGTACAAGACTCGTTAGCTTCTGTTTATTTCCATTTTAACTCTGTCTAACACCCAATCCTGATGAGGGAACGCCTCATTCATAAAAGTAATATCTACTTCTGTCAGTTTTAAATGCTAAAACAAAACATGCTCAACAGGTTTCGAGACAAAAGTCGATCAAACAGACCTTGAGTCACTAATAATGGTCCTGACGCTCACCTCGTCTGTGCCCCTCACTGCGGTGGTCCTGATGCTCACCTCGTCTGTGTCCCTCACTGCGGTGGTCCTGACGCTCACCTCGTCTGTGTCCCTCACTGCGGTGGTCCTGACGCTCACCTCGTCTGTGTCCCTCACTGCGGTGGTCCTGGCGCTCACCTCGTCTGTGCCCCTCACTGCGGTGGTCCTGACACTCACCTCGTCTGTGTCCCTCACTGCGGTGGTCCTGACGCTCACCTCGTCTGTGCCCCTCACTGCGGTGGTCCCGACGCTCACCTCGTCTGTGCCCCTCACTGCGGTGGTCCCGACGCTCACCTCGTCTGTGCCCCTCACTGCGGTAGTCCTGACGCTCACCTCGTCTGTGCCCCTCACTGCGGTAGTCCTAACGCTCACCTCGTCTGTGCCCCTCACTGCGGTGGTCCTGACGCTCACCTCGTCTGTGCCCCTCACTGCGGTGGTCCTGACGCTCACCTCGTCTGTGCCCCTCACTGCGGTGGTCCTGACGCTCACCTCGTCTGTGTCCCTCACTGCGGTGGTCCTGACGCTCACCTCGTCTGTGTCCCTCACTGCGGTGGTCCTGACGCTCACCTCGTCTGTGTCCCTCACTGCGGTGGTCCTGGCGCTCACCTCGTCTGTGCCCCTCACTGCGGTGGTCCTGACGCTCACCTCGTCTGTGTCCCTCACTGCGGTGGTCCTGACGCTCACCTCGTCTGTGCCCCTCACTGCGGTGGTCCCGACGCTCACCTCGTCTGTGCCCCTCACTGCGGTGGTCCTGACGCTCACCTCGTCTGTGCCCCTCACTGCGGTGGTCCTGACGCTCACCTCGTCTGTGTCCCTCACAGTGGTGGTCCTGACGCTCACCTCGTCTGTGCCCCTCACTGCGGTGGTCCTGACGCTCACCTCGTCTGTGTCCCTCACTGCGGTGGTCCTGACGCTCACCTCGTCTGTGTCCCTCACAGTGGTGGTCCTGACTGACGCTCACCTCGTCTGTGCCCCTCACTGCGGTGGTCCTGACGCTCACCTCGTCTGTGTCCCTCACTGCGGTGGTCCTGACGCTCACCTCGTCTGTGTCCCTCACTGCGGTGGTCCTGGCGCTCACCTCGTCTGTGCCCCTCACTGCGGTGGTCCTGACGCTCACCTCGTCTGTGTCCCTCACTGCGGTGGTCCCGACGCTCACCTCGTCTGTGCCCCTCACTGCGGTGGTCCCGACGCTCACCTCGTCTGTGCCCCTCACTGCGGTGGTCCCGACGCTCACCTCGTCTGTGCCCCTCACTGCGGTGGTCCCGACGCTCACCTCGTCTGTGCCCCTCACTGCGGTGGTCCTGACGCTCACCTCGTCTGTGTCCCTCACTGCGGTGGTCCTGACGCTCACCTCGTCTGTGTCCCTCACTGCGGTGGTCCTGGCGCTCACCTCGTCTGTGCCCCTCACTGCGGTGGTCCTGACGCTCACCTCGTCTGTGTCCCTCACTGCGGTGGTCCTGACGCTCACCTCGTCTGTGCCCCTCACTGCGGTGGTCCCGACGCTCACCTCGTCTGTGCCCCTCACTGCGGTGGTCCTGACGCTCACCTCGTCTGTGCCCCTCACTGCGGTGGTCCTGACGCTCACCTCGTCTGTGTCCCTCACAGTGGTGGTCCTGACGCTCACCTCGTCTGTGCCCCTCACTGCGGTGGTCCTGACGCTCACCTCGTCTGTGTCCCTCACTGCGGTGGTCCTGACGCTCACCTCGTCTGTGTCCCTCACAGTGGTGGTCCTGACTGACGCTCACCTCGTCTGTGCCCCTCACTGCGGTGGTCCGGACGCTCACCTCGTCTGTGTCCCTCACTGCGGTGGTCCTGACGCTCACCTCGTCTGTGTCCCTCACTGCGGTGGTCCTGGCGCTCACCTCGTCTGTGCCCCTCACTGCGGTGGTCCTGACGCTCACCTCGTCTGTGTCCCTCACTGCGGTGGTCCCGACGCTCACCTCGTCTGTGCCCCTCACTGCGGTGGTCCCGACGCTCACCTCGTCTGTGCCCCTCACTGCGGTGGTCCCGACGCTCACCTCGTCTGTGCCCCTCACTGCGGTGGTCTCGACGCTCACCTCGTCTGTGCCCCTCACTGCGGTGGTCCTGACGCTCACCTCGTCTGTGTCCCTCACTGCGGTGGTCCTGACGCTCACCTCGTCTGTGTCCCTCACAGTGGTGGTCCTGACTGACGCTCACCTCGTCTGTGTCCCTCACTGCGGTGGTCCTGACGCTCACCTCGTCTGTGCCCCTCACTGCGGTGGTCCCGACGCTCACCTCGTCTGTGCCCCTCACTGCGGTGGTCCTGACGCTCACCTCGTCTGTGCCCCTCACTGCGGTGGTCCTGAGGCTCACCTCGTCTGTGCCCCTCACTGCGGTAGTCCTAACGCTCACCTCGTCTGTGCCCCTCACTGCGGTGGTCCTAACGCTCACCTCGTCTGTGCCCCTCACTGCGTTGGTCCTGACGCTCACTTCGTCTGTGCCCCTCACTGCGGTAGTCCTAACGCTCACCTCGTCTGTGCCCCTCACTGCGGTGGTCCTGACGCTCACCTCGTCTGTGTCCCTCACTGCGGGGGTCCTAACGCTCACCTCGTCTGTGTCCCTCACTGCGGTGGTCCTGACGCTCACCTCGTCTGTGTCCCTCACTGCGGTGGTCCTGACGCTCACCTCGTCTGTGTCCCTCACTGCGGTGGTCCTGACGCTCATCTCGTCTGTGTCCCTCACTGCGGTGGTCCTGGCGCTCACCTCGTCTGTGCCCCTCACTGCGGTGGTCCTGACGCTCACCTCGTCTGTGTCCCTCACTGCGGTGGTCCTGACGCTCACCTCGTCTGTTCCCCTCACTGCGGTGGTCCCGACGCTCACCTCGTCTGTGCCCCTCACTGCGGTGGTCCTGACGCTCACCTCGTCTGTGCCCCTCACTGCGGTGGTCCTGACGCTCACCTCGTCTGTGTCCCTCACAGTGGTGGTCCTGACGCTCACCTCGTCTGTGCCCCTCACTGCGGTGGTCCTGACGCTCACCTCGTCTGTGTCCCTCACTGCGGTGGTCCTGACGCTCACCTCGTCTGTGTCCCTCACTGCGGTGGTCCTGGCGCTCACCTCGTCTGTGCCCCTCACTGCGGTGGTCCTGACGCTCACCTCGTCTGTGTCCCTCACTGCTGTGGTCCTGACGCTCACCTCGTCTGTGCCCCTCACTGCGGTGGTCCCGACGCTCACCTCGTCTGTGCCCCTCACTGCGGTGGTCCTGACGCTCACCTCGTCTGTGCCCCTCACTGCGGTGGTCCTGACGCTCACCTCGTCTGTGTCCCTCACAGTGGTGGTCCTGACGCTCACCTCGTCTGTGCCCCTCACTGCGGTGGTCCTGACGCTCACCTCGTCTCTGTCCCTCACTGCGGTGGTCCTGACGCTCACCTCGTCTGTGTCCCTCACTGCGGTGGTCCTGACGCTCACCTCGTCTGTGTCCCTCACTGCGGTGGTCCTAACGCTCACCTCGTCTGTGCCCCTCACTGCGGTGGTCCTGACGCTCACCTCGTCTGTGCCCCTCACTGCGGTGGTCCTGACGCTCACCTCGTCTGTGTCCCTCACTGCGGTGGTCCTGACGCTCACCTCGTCTGTGCCCCTCACTGCGGTGGTCCCGACGCTCACCTCGTCTGTGCCCCTCACTGCGGAGGTCCACACGCTCACCTCGTCTGTGCCCCTCACTGCGGTGGTCCTGACGCTCACCTCGTCTGTGTCCCTCACAGTGGTGGTCCTGACGCTCACCTCGTCTGTGCCCCTCACTGCGGTGGTCCTGACGCTCACCTCGTCTCTGTCCCTCACTGCGGTGGTCCTGACGCTCAACTCGTCTGTGTCCCTCACTGCGGTGGTCCTGACGCTCACCTCGTCTGTGTCCCTCACTGCGGTGGTCCTAACGCTCACCTCGTCTGTGCCCCTCACTGCGGTGGTCCTGACGCTCACCTCGTCTGTGCCCCTCACTGCGGTGGTCCTGACGCTCACCTCGTCTGTGTCCCTCACTGCGGTGGTCCTGACGCTCACCTCGTCTGTGCCCCTCACTGCGGTGGTCCCGACGCTCACCTCGTATGTGCCCCTCACTGCGGTGGTCCACACGCTCACCTCGTCTGTGTCCCCCACTGCGGTGGTCCTAACGCTCACCTCGTCTGTGCCCCTCACTGCGGTGGTCCTGACGCTCACCTCGTCTGTGCCCCTCACAGTGGTGGTCCTGACGCTCACCTCGTCTGTGTCCCTCACAGTGGTGGTCCTAACGCTCACGTCGTCTGTGTCCCTCACTGCGGTGGTCCTGACGCTCACCTCGTCTGTGCCCCTCACTGCGGTGGTCCCGACTCTCACCTCGTCTGTGCCCCTCACTGCGGTGGTCCTGACGCTCACCTCGTCTGTGCCCCTCACTGCGGTGGTCCCGACGCTCACCTCGTCTGTGCCCCTCACTGCGGTGGTCCCGACGCTCACCTCGTCTGTGTCCCTCACTGCGGTGGTCCTGACGCTCACCTCGTCTGTGCCCCTCACTGCGGTGGTCCCGACGCTCACCTCGTCTGTGCCCCTCACTGCGGTGGTCCTGACGCTCACCTCGTCTGTGCCCCTCACTGCGGTGGTCCTGACGCTCACCTCGTCTGTGCCCCTCACTGCGGTAGTCCTAACGCTCACCTCGTCTGTGCCCCTCACTGCGGTGGTCCTAACGCTCACCTCGTCTGTGCCCCTCACTGCGTTGGTCCTGACGCTCACTTCGTCTGTGCCCCTCACTGCGGTAGTCCTAACTCTCACCTCGTCTGTGCCCCTCACTGCGGTGGTCCCGACGCTCACCTCGTCTGTGCCCCTCACTGCGGTGGTCCTGACGCTCACCTCGTCTGTGCCCCTCACTGCGGTGGTCCTGACGCTCACCTCGTCTCTGTCCCTCACTGCGGTGGTCCTGACGCTCACCTCGTCTGTGTCCCTCACTGCGGTGGTCCTGACGCTCACCTCGTCTGTGCCCCTCACTGCGGTGGTCCTGACGCTCACCTCGTCTGTGTCCCTCACTGCGGTGGTCCTGACGCTCACCTCGTCTGTGCCCCTCACTGCGGTGGTCCCGACGCTCACCTCGTCTGTGCCCCTCACTGCGGTGGTCCTGACGCTCACCTCGTCTGTGCCCCTCACTGCGGTGGTCCTGAGGCTCACCTCGTCTGTGCCCCTCACTGCGGTAGTCCTAACGCTCACCTCGTCTGTGCCCCTCACTGCGGTGGTCCTAACGCTCACCTCGTCTGTGCCCCTCACTGCGTTGGTCCTGACGCTCACTTCGTCTGTGCCCCTCACTGCGGTAGTCCTAACTCTCACCTCGTCTGTGCCCCTCACTGCGGTGGTCCTGACGCTCACCTCGTCTGTGTCCCTCACTGCGGGGGTCCTAACGCTCACCTCGTCTGTGTCCCTCACTGCGGTGGTCCTGACGCTCACCTCGTCTGTGTCCCTCACTGCGGTGGTCCTGACGCTCACCTCGTCTGTGTCCCTCACTGCGGTGGTCCTGACGCTCATCTCGTCTGTGTCCCTCACTGCGGTGGTCCTGGCGCTCACCTCGTCTGTGCCCCTCACTGCGGTGGTCCTGACGCTCACCTCGTCTGTGTCCCTCACTGCGGTGGTCCTGACGCTCACCTCGTCTGTTCCCCTCACTGCGGTGGTCCCGACGCTCACCTCGTCTGTGCCCCTCACTGCGGTGGTCCTGACGCTCACCTCGTCTGTGCCCCTCACTGCGGTGGTCCTGACGCTCACCTCGTCTGTGTCCCTCACAGTGGTGGTCCTGACGCTCACCTCGTCTGTGCCCCTCACTGCGGTGGTCCTGACGCTCACCTCGTCTGTGTCCCTCACTGCGGTGGTCCTGACGCTCACCTCGTCTGTGTCCCTCACTGCGGTGGTCCTGGCGCTCACCTCGTCTGTGCCCCTCACTGCGGTGGTCCTGACGCTCACCTCGTCTGTGTCCCTCACTGCTGTGGTCCTGACGCTCACCTCGTCTGTGCCCCTCACTGCGGTGGTCCCGAC
Source organism: Eucyclogobius newberryi (assembly GCF_026437365.1). NCBI lineage: Eukaryota > Metazoa > Chordata > Actinopteri > Gobiiformes > Gobiidae > Eucyclogobius > Eucyclogobius newberryi. The sequence goes on from NW_027316167.1 coordinate 3,828,859, forward strand.
GCTCACCTCGTCTGTGCCCCTCACTGCGGTGGTCCTGACGCTCACCTCGTCTGTGCCCCTCACTGCGGTGGTCCTGACGCTCACCTCGTCTCTGTCCCTCACTGCGGTGGTCCTGACGCTCACCTCGTCTGTGTCCCTCACTGCGGTGGTCCTGACGCTCACCTCGTCTGTGCCCCTCACTGCGGTGGTCCTGACGCTCACCTCGTCTGTGTCCCTCACTGCGGTGGTCCTGACGCTCACCTCGTCTGTGCCCCTCACTGCGGTGTTCCCGACGCTCACCTCGTCTGTGCCCCTCACTGCGGTGGTCCACACGCTCACCTCGTCTGTGTCCCTCACTGCGGTGGTCCTAACGCTCACCTCGTCTGTGCCCCTCACTGCGGTGGTCCTGACGCTCACCTCGTCTGTGCCCCTCACAGTGGTGGTCCTGACGCTCACCTCGTCTGTGTCCCTCACAGTGGTGGTCCTAACGCTCACGTCGTCTGTGTCCCTCACTGCGGTGGTCCTGACGCTCACCTCGTCTGTGCCCCTCACTGCGGTGGTCCCGACTCTCACCTCGTCTGTGCCCCTCACTGCGGTGGTCCTGACGCTCACCTCGTCTGTGCCCCTCACTGCGGTGGTCCCGACGCTCACCTCGTCTGTGCCCCTCACTGCGGTGGTCCTGACGCTCACCTCGTCTGTGCCCCTCACTGCGGTGGTCCTGACGCTCACCTCGTCTGTGTCCCTCACAGTGGTGGTCCTGACGCTCACCTCGTCTGTGCCCCTCACTGCGGTGGTCCTGACGCTCACCTCGTCTGTGTCCCTCACTGCGGTGGTCCTGACGCTCACCTCGTCTGTGTCCCTCACAGTGGTGGTCCTGACTGACGCTCACCTCGTCTGTGCCCCTCACTGCGGTGGTCCTGACGCTCACCTCGTCTGTGTCCCTCACTGCGGTGGTCCTAACGCTCACCTCGTCTGTGCCCCTCACTGCGGTGGTCCTGACGCTCACCTCGTCTGTGCCCCTCACTGCGGTGGTCCTGACGCTCACCTCGTCTGTGTCCCTCACTGCGGTGGTCCTGACGCTCACCTCGTCTGTGCCCCTCACTGCGGTGGTCCTGACGCTCACCTCGTCTGTGTCCCTCACAGTGGTGGTCCTGACTGACGCTCACCTCGTCTGTGCCCCTCACTGCGGTGGTCCTGACGCTCACCTCGTCTGTGTCCCTCACTGCGGTGGTCCTAACGCTCACCTCGTCTGTGCCCCTCACTGCGGTGGTCCTGACGCTCACCTCGTCTGTGCCCCTCACTGCGGTGGTCCTGACGCTCACCTCGTCTGTGTCCCTCACTGCGGTGGTCCTGACGCTCACCTCGTCTGTGTCCCTCACTGCGGTGGTCCTGACGCTCACCTCGTCTGTGTCCCTCACTGCGGTAGTCCTAACGCTCACCTCGTCTGTGCCCCTCACTGCGGTGGTCCTGACGCTCACCTCGTCTGTGTCCCTCACAGTGGTGGTCCTGACGCTCACCTCGTCTGTGCCCCTCACTGCGGTGGTCCTGACGCTCACCTCGTCTGTGTCCCTCACTGCGGTGGTCCTGACGCTCACCTCGTCTGTGCCCCTCACTGCGGTGGTCCTGACGCTCACCTCGTCTGTGTCCCTCACAGTGGTGGTCCTGACTGACGCTCACCTCGTCTGTGCCCCTCACTGCGGTGGTCCTGACGCTCACCTCGTCTGTGTCCCTCACTGCGGTGGTCCTAACGCTCACCTCGTCTGTGCCCCTCACTGCGGTGGTCCTGACGCTCACCTCGTCTGTGCCCCTCACTGCGGTGGTCCTGACGCTCACCTCGTCTGTGTCCCTCACTGCGGTGGTCCTGACGCTCACCTCGTCTGTGTCCCTCACTGCGGTGGTCCTGACGCTCACCTCGTCTGTGTCCCTCACTGCGGTAGTCCTGACGCTCACCTCGTCTGTGCCCCTCACTGCGGTGGTCCTGACGCTCACCTCGTCTGTGTCCCTCACAGTGGTGGTCCTGACGCTCACCTCGTCTGTGCCCCTCACTGCGGCGGTCCTGACGCTCACCTCGTCTGTGTCCCTCACTGCGGTGGTCCTGATGCTCACCTCGTCTGTGCCCCTCACTGCGGTGGTCCTGACGCTCACCTCGTCTGTGCCCCTCACTGCGGTGGTCCTGACGCTCACCTCGTCTGTGTCCCTCACTGCGGTGGTCCTGACGCTCACCTCGTCTGTGCCCCTCACTGCGGTGGTCCCGACGCTCACCTCGTCTGTGCCCCTCACTGCGGTGGTCCTGACGCTCACCTCGTCTGTGTCCCTCACTGCGGTGGTCCTGACGCTCACCTCGTCTGTGCCCCTCACTGCGGTGGTCCCGACGCTCACCTCGTCTGTGCCCCTCACTGCGGTAGTCCTGACGCTCACCTCGTCTGTGCCCCTCACTGCGGTGGTCCTGACGCTCACCTCGTCTGTGCCCCTCACTGCGGTGGTCCTGACGCTCACCTCGTCTGTGCCCCTCACTGCGGTGGTCCTGACGCTCACCTCGTCTGTGTCCCTCACTGCGGTGGTCCTGACGCTCACCTCGTCTGTGTCCCTCACTGCGGTGGTCCTGACGCTCACCTCGTCTGTGCCCCTCACTGCGGTGGTCCCGACGCTCACCTCGTCTGTGCCCCTCACTGCGGTGGTCCCGACGCTCCCCTCGTCTGTGCCCCTCACTGCGGTGGTCCTGACGCTCACCTCGTCTGTGTCCCTCACTGCGGTGGTCCTGACGCTCACCTCGTCTGTGCCCCTCACTGCGGTGGTCCTGACGCTCACCTCGTCTGTGTCCGTCTGCTTTTTCCTCTCTCCGGCCGACTGCTCCGTCCGGTTGTGGCCGCACTCGCCGCCGTCCTGCGGGGGGCACTGTGGGACCGCCGCCGCCGCCTCTCGCCGCGTTGTGTTTGATTTTGAACCTGTGACAATTCTCTGAACTCTGGAAATGTCCTGCAGGGACAGAAGACACAAGACACAGAGGCATGAAAACAAGTGTGTTATGAATATCTGTGTGATCCTTCAGGTTCCATCGTCCCAGCAGCCTCTTCAGAGAGAACTGGGAGGGAAGCTAGGTTGCCAGGGTGACTAGAACACATTTTTCTACATACAAACTGAAAGAAGAAGCCAAAGAATTGAACAAGAAGATTTTAATATTCCAACGTTGATAGACTAAACTCTTTTGGGACGTCTCTTTAACTAGGCCAAAGTGTTCTCGGGGGAACACACTAGAAGATGTATTTCCCTTCGCTGTCGACTGCTGGCCGGCTGCTTCACGCTGGATACTTATTTCAGGACTTTTGACAGCTTTTTACTTTTTACTACACACGAGCCCAGTGTTGTGCAACAATGAAGCAACTGGAGGCAGGATTTTATTTTGGAAGTTTGGAGAGTGGAAAACTACCAATCGAGTGCTGTTGAACCACAAGACAGAGCGAAACATGACAAAAAGAGTGTTTTTTGTACTTTAAACGAGGGAATACACCGCTCGAGTGAACTACAGCTGGTGTTCAGACATCACGTTCTATTAATAATGTTAAATACAGATGATAATATTGTTCAAATGTTGTATTTTGTTGGGTCTAGTGACAATTAGATTTAGAAACAAGTGCGGCTCATACAGGTCTGTGAGCTCGGGCGTCCTGGTTCCCTCTGGACATGTACCCGACTATGTTGCCCTCCAAACGCCCCAAAGTCTTTTAATTAGGAGCGGCCGACTCGGGGCCGACTCGCGGCCGACTCGGGGCCGACTCGCGGCCGACTCGGGGCCGACTCGGGGCCGACTCGGGGCCGACTCGAGGCCGACTCGGGGCCGACTCAGGCCGACTCGGGGCCGACTCGGGGCCGACTCGGGGCCGACTCGGGGCCGACTCTGGGACTCGGGGCCGACTCGGGGACTCGGGGCCGACTCGGGGGGGACTCGGGGCCGACTCGGGGGGGACTCGGGGCCGACTCGCGACACACTCTGACTGACTGAAATCCTACTCCTCAGACGCTCTTCTCTTGGTAAAGGGATTAAGCGCTGATCCGTTCTGCTGTGGCTGTGAGTGGCTCAGACGAGGCTCAGACGGGGCGCGGTCACGTGCCATCGAGCTCCACGCCAAACACAAGTGAGCTCCACACCGAACACAAGTGAGCTCAACAACAAACACAAGTGAGCTCCACAACAAACACAAGTGAGCTCCACACCGAACACAGGTGAGCTCCACAACAGACACAAGTGAGCTCCACACCGAACACAAGTGAGCTCCACAACAAACACAAGTGAGCTCCACAACAAACACAAGTGAGCTCCACACCGAACACAGGTGAGCTCCACAACAGACACAAGTGAGCTCCACACCGAACACAGGTGAGCTCCACAACAGACACAAGTGAGCTCCACACCGAACACAGGTGAGCTCCACAACAGACACAAGTGAGCTCCACACCGAACACAGGTGAGCTCCACAACAGACACAAGTGAGCTCCACACCGAACACAAGTGAGCTCCACAACAAACACAAGTGAGCTCCACAACAAACACAAGTGAGCTCCACACCGAACACAGGTGAGCTCCACAACAAACACAAAGTGAGCTCCACACCGAACACAGGTGAGCTCCACAACAGACACAAGTGAGCTCCACACCGAACACAGGTGAGCTCCACAACAGACACAAGTGAGCTCCACACCGAACACAGGTGAGCTCCACAACAGACACAAGTGAGCTCCACACCGAACACAGGTGAGCTCCACAACAAACACAAGTGAGCTCCACACCGAACACAAGTGAGCTCCACGCCAAACACAAGTGAGCTCCACAACAAACACAAGTGAGCTCCACGCCAAACACAAGTGAGCTCCACGCCAAACACAAGTGAGCTCCACGCCAAACACAAGTGAGCTCCACACCAAACACAAGTGAGCTCCACACAAAACACAAGTGAGCTCCACACCAAACACAAGTGAGCTCCACGCCAAACACAAGTGAGCTCCACACCAAACACAAGTGAGCTCCACGCCAAACACAAGTGAGCTCCACGCCAAACACAAGTGAGCTCCACAACAAACACAAGTGAGCTCCACACCAAACACAAGTGAGCTCCACACAAAACACAAGTGAGCTCCACACCAAACACAAGTGAGCTCCACGCCAAACACAAGTGAGCTCCACACCAAACACAAGTGAGCTCCACGCCAAACACAAGTGAGCTCCACGCCAAACACAAGTGAGCTCCACAACAAACACAAGTGAGCTCCACACCAAACACAAGTGAGCTCCACGCCAAACACAAGTGAGCTCCACAACAAACACAAGTGAGCTCCACACCGAACACAAGTGAGCTCCACGCCAAACACAAGTGAGCTCCACAACAAACACAAGTGAGCTCCACACCAAACACAAGTGAGCTCCACACCAAACACAAGTGAGCTCCACGCCAAACACAAGTGAGCTCCACAGATTGCCTTTGGGATTAAGTTAAAAAAACAAATATAAATCAAGGGTCAGTGCTCTTGGAGTCTGTTGTCACCCTTGAAAATGGACACGTCGTGCATTATTTTGTCCTTGAATAGCTTGTATACACCTCGGTCTTTGTCTTTCATAGTTTGGAACTCGGCGGTGCCGTTCAAAATGTAAAAACTGAACTTTAAACTCTTTGCAGCGTTCCTAACGGTTTGCTTGCCCAGTGTATTCCGAGCGATCAAAAGCCAAAGCAAGGTTTGTCGTGGTGCTAAAGCTAACAGTAGCTATCATGCTAACAGACAGAACAATGTGGTCTCATTTTCACCCTACGAGCTGCTTTTACGACACGTCTGTGCGGCGTGTTACACAGTAAAAGCCCCAGGACAAATATAGTGTAAAAGCAGCTCTTGGGAGTGAAAAGTAGTCCGCTGTGTGCTGATGGCTTCTGCTCAGAAAGGGACCAATGCTTGTACAGATATTTACAGACAAGGAGTTATTATGATGGAAAAATTAAGCAAACCAAAGGCATCATAACCCAAATAATCCTGACATAAACGCGGGAAAGAGCAAAGGGAGGATGTGTTTGCTTCTCAACGGAGGACCACGACATCTGTCATAAATGCAGTTCTTTCATAACCCCGTGACAAAGTGAGACTGTTCACAAGGAAATGCTGGAGAAACTGTGGTAACCGTGTGTTTTGGGACCGTCCTGCTGAGAGACGGATGGTTTTGACATCATCATCGACTCGACTGGACCGCGATTATTATACTAGACATTCGCAAAATAGAAAAGAGTAGGTTCAGACTCAATTTGAACACGAACGACGAGGACATTTGACAGACTTTGGACTGATTGAAACAGACATTCTGGATGTTTTATGTGAATTGTATGTTCCTGTCAGTGTCACATTCTTTGTTTTGTTTACTCTCTTCCTTCTGTCTTTTCAGTTATTTTTTTGGGGCAGAGGTCACTATTCAAGGGCTCTCTGTGTGTTTCTCTTCAGAGACGGCGTGTGTGGCCCGTACCTTGGCGTGTGTGTGTGGCCCATACCTTGGCGTGTGTGGCCCATACCTTGGCGTGTGTGGCCCGTACCTTGGCGTGTGTGGCCAGTACCTTGGCGTGTGTGGCCAGTACCTTGGCGTGTGTGTGTGGCCCATACCTTGGCATGTGTGGCCTGTACCTTGGGGTGTGTGGCCCATACCTTGGCGTGTGTGGCCAGTACCTCGGCGTGTGTGGCCAGTACCTTGGCGTGTGTGTGTGGCCCGTACCTTGGCGTGTGGCTGCTGGAAGGTGACCCTGGAGCTGTTGAGGAGCGGCGAGTATCTGAAGAGGGCGCTGGGGTGGGTGGGGAAGCGCGGCCCGCCGTTCTGGTTGTCGTTGTGGAGGACGGCGGAGAAGCAGATGTGAACGGTGTCCTTCAGGGCCTTCAGCTGGGACTCCTGCGAACAGACGACACATAGAGTCACATCGAGCAACAAAGAGTCACATAGAGTCACTTTGAGTCACAGCAAGTCAGGTCGAGCTACATAGAGTCACATGGAGTCACGTAGAGTCACATCGATATTGAGAAAACAATAAAATATACAGTAATAATCGACAAAATACCAGATTTGTGGGATGTATTTGCCCTGAACTCGAGTTGTGAGGCACTCGAGACCAAAAAGGTGCTTTAAATAAACGATGGCTTTGCTGGTTTCCTCATGTTAGACGTACAGTTTGTTCATTTTTTTCTCTGACCTTGTCCAGAGCCGTCTTCTCCAGTTCTTCTTTGGCTGCGGTCAGTTTCTGCTCCAGGTCCATGAGCTGCTGCCCCTGAGCAAAGACAGGGTTACGTGTACAGTATTAAAACAGTATCGCACTTATTCACGAGCAGTACGCAAGTCACTCCTGATTCTGTAAAATTGTTCCGTTGTTAGTTTGACACATGCACTCGATGTAATAAAGACAATTCAAATAATACGCAATAAAAATACCACAGTTTTACGTCCGTGCCATGTGATATCAAAACATATAAATAAAAAAATAACCCATTTTTCTTTTGTGTTTGGGACTAAAACAACTTAAAAATAGACGAAAACAATCAGTAATTTAGTTTTGGTTCAATTCTTTTGTTCTTTTTCTTGGTGGTCATAATCATAATGACGCAGACAAAAAGTCACATTTATTATAATACTGTGCAATCATAAAACAAAGTGCGATGTCTCGTTTGCTTTCGTTAAACTTAGATTTTGTGGGATTCTGAGCAGGCAGAGGCAAAGCCAGCTCTCACACTGTGACTGATTAAACGCTAAACAAATGGGACTTAAGTCGGTGAATAAATGAAACGCAATTTAAATCCAAACCGCGCTCTAAATCGATTTACTGAACCCAAACTCTCCGCTTTCAGTTACTTTCCTTGTATCGTCTGCAGTTTATTTTACTTTCGATCGACCTGACGTAAGACGTTCTCGCGGCGCTTTAAACACAGAGTCGCAGAGGTGTGAGTGCACAGAGCGCCCAGAATGCTAATGCTTGCTACGGGCTAAATGCTAACGCTACGCTAGCGCCGCCTGCTGTGTTTGAACTTTCACAGACCAATCAGTTTCCCTTTGACCTGACTGCATCTGCTTTGTAGTTTTTTCAGTTGATATTATGTCTTAATTCAGATATCAACATTAAGTGAGCCAATTATCGTTTAGATTTAGTAGAATATGCTGTACTTTTTTACGATTATGTTGAGGTTTAGCTTCATTGCGTATGAAAAAGACTGGCCCAATGTTTCAGATATCAATATGAGCAGAAAAATAAAAATATATTCTAAATTGGACTAGGCCAGTTTTCTTGGCTCGCATGAGAACGTAATGAGGAACCAGAACTCACAATTCACGTAAGGAACCGTAAAATGTCGATACACTTTTTCGCTGATATTGGAAAGACACGTTTGGAATAAAATAATGGAATGGAACCGAGTTTGTCTGAGAAAAGCTAAATATCCCACACACTCTTGTGCCCTGTCCGTTCCAAACTCAACCAGAACTTGTTTCTCTTTTGCCTGATAAACGAGGACAATGAACCGTCTTCTCTGACCCGAGCGTGTTGATGCGCTCAGAGCGTCCGGCGCGTTCTGACCGACCGGACACTTCCCGCGCGCATCTCAAACAGACGTGGAACGACTCGCCGCGGCCCACGCGCCTTGGCTCGGAACTCACCTTAAAAATTAAATCCTTTTTCCCGTAGCGCAGTTCTTTCAGCTGCGCCTGGATTTTTTTGGACTGCGAGGGAAAGATAAGGAAATAAATGTTAGCATATTCAAACAGTGAAATTGGTTTCGGATGGTGTGGCGGGAGACGGCTTTGTGGATGTTCCTCGGGCAAAGAAAAGGCCTGCAGAGAGGATATGAACCCGAGCGGGACGTGCAAGAGCCCCGGAACGGTGCACGTGGACGGGCCGTGTGCACATGGACGCCATCGTCACGGCAACAAACTTCGATAAAGGTAACGGCAATATTGAAACTGCTTTATGCCACTGACGATAGAACCCAAAAGCCGGTTGATCCCTGACATCCTTTTAGTAAATGTAACACGGTTAAAGGGGCGTGTTATACAAACATGTAACACGGTTAAAGGGGCGTGTTATACAAACATGTAACACGGTTAAAGGGGCGTGTTATACAAACATGTAACACGGTTAAAGGGGGCGTGTTATACAAACATGTAACACGGTTAAAGGGGGCGTGTTATACAAACACGTAACACGGTTAAAGGGGCGTGTTATACAAACATGTAACACGGTTAAAGGGGCGTGTTATACAAACATGTAACACGGTTAAAGGGGGCGTGTTATACAAACATGTAACACGGTTAAAGGGGCGTGTTATACAAACATGTAACACGGTTAAAGGGGGCGTGTTATACAAACATGTAACACGGTTAAAGGGGCGTGTTATACAAACATGTAACACGGTTAAAGGGGCGTGTTATACAAACATGTAACACGGTTAAAGGGGGCGTGTTATACAAACATGTAACACGGTTAAAGGGGCGTGTTATACAAACATGTAACACGGTTAAAGGGGCGTGTTATACAAACATGTAACACGGTTAAAGGGGGCGTGTTATACAAACATGTAACACTGTTAAAGGGGGCGTGTTATACAAACATGTAACACGGTTAAAGGGGCGTGTTATACAAACATGTAACACGGTTAAAGGGGCGTGTTATACAAACATGTAACACGGTTAAAGGGGGCGTGTTATACAAACATGTAACACTGTTAAAGGGGGCGTGTTATACAAACATGTAACACGGTTAAAGGGGCGTGTTATACAAACATGTAACACGGTTAAAGGGGGCGTGTTATACAAACATGTAACACGGTTAAAGGGGCGTGTTATACAAACATGTAACACGGTTAAAGGGGCGTGTTATACAAACATGTAACACGGTTAAAGGGGCGTGTTATACAAACATGTAACACTGTTAAAGGGGGCGTGTTATACAAACATGTAACACGGTTAAAGGGGCGTGTTATACAAACATGTAACACGGTTAAAGGGGGCGTGTTATACAAACATGTAACACGGTTAAAGGGGGCGTGTTATACAAACATGTAACACTGTTAAAGGGGGCGTGTTATACAAACATGTAACACGGTTAAAGGGGCGTGTTATACAAACATGTAACACGGTTAAAGGGGCGTGTTATACAAACATGTAACACGGTTAAAGGGGGCGTGTTATACAAACATGTAACACGGTTAAAGGGGGCGTGTTATACAAACATGTAACACGGTTAAAGGGGGCGTGTTATACAAACATGTAACACGGTTAAAGGGGCGTGTTATACAAACATGTAACACGGTTAAAGGGGCGTGTTATACAAACATGTAACACGGTTAAAGGGGGCGTGTTATACAAACATGTAACACTGTTAAAGGGGGCGTGTTATACAAACATGTAACACGGTTAAAGGGGCGTGTTATACAAACATGTAACACGGTTAAAGGGGCGTGTTATACAAACATGTAACACTGTTAAAGGGGGCGTGTTATACAAACATGTAACACGGTTAAAGGGGCGTGTTATACAAACATGTAACACGGTTAAAGGGGGCGTGTTATACAAACATGTAACACTGTTAAAGGGGGCGTGTTATACAAACATGTAACACGGTTAAAGGGGCGTGTTATACAAACATGTAACACTGTTAAAGGGGCGTGTTATACAAACATGTAACACGGTTAAAGGGGGCGTGTTATACAAACATGTAACACTGTTAAAGGGGGCGTGTTATACAAACATGTAACACTGTTAAAGGGGCGTGTTATACAAACATGTAACACGGTTAAAGGGGGCGTGTTATACAAACATGTAACACGGTTAAAGGGGGCGTGTTATACAAACTCAAGCTTTCAACCTCATTACCACAGCGTTCCCTCATCATTGGTTTACTCAAAGAGTAAGCGAATCCCGTACTGTCCTACACGTGAGGCTCGAGTGCTCAAAAACTCTTGATTTCACTTCCCCCCTATCTCCACCTCCACCTCCCTGTACTTAATTGTGATTATGTGAAAAAGTAATACTTGGCGTGACACGTGTAGAGGTCCAAAATGTCATGTAGCCACTTTAAAAGAACTAAAAAACATATAAAGGACGATCTGCTGTGAAGAGGCGGAGCTTGTCAGGTACAAGAAGTCGATGGACCAGATTCAGGTGAATATTGTGGTTTACAATGAACATAATTATGATCTCCTTCTGTCGACGTTTAATACTAAGTAACTGAAAACATAATAAGGAGGGTTAGGGGTTAGGAGGAGCCGTGTGTGAAGTGAGAACCGCCCGTGCGTTCACTCCAGGGGGGAGGAGCTGTGTGTTCACTCCAGGGGGAGGAGCTGTGTGTTCACTCCAGGGGGAGGAGCCGTGTGTTCACTCCAGGGGGAGGAGCTGTGTGTTCACTCCAGGGGGAGGAGCTGTGTGTTCACTCCAGGGGGAGGAGCCGTGTGTTCACTCCAGGGGGAGGAGCCGTGTGTTCACTCCAGGGGGAGGAGCTGTGTGTTCACTCCAGGGGGAGGAGCCGCGTGTTAAGTGAGATCTGACGGTGTTGGACCCGCACACGACAGACACGAGACAATATGACACTCGCGCTCAAATGTGACGGGAAAATATCAAAATGAAAGAGAACGATGCGTGGCTTTCAATAGAAAACGTTCGCCGTCGTCTGTGTGGTCCTCTCTCCCTCGGTCAGTCGGTCGGTCAGTCGGTCGGTCAGTCGGTCGGTCGGTCGGTCCTCTCCTGGTGCACACGTCAGATGCATCACTTCTGTCTGGTTTATTTCCCAGCATCCATCAGCTTGATTATCGCTTTGTGTCACGTCCATAATTCAGGAACTGGACGCTCTGCGCTGATGATGAGAGACACTTTTTGCCGGGAAAGTAAATGACCCGTGGACGCGCATATTAATGAGATACGCAGTCATTTATGTATGAATTTGCCGGCACATTATGCACACATTATGTTCAATAACATTATTTGTGGGGTTATTTGCATCTATTGAACCCAAAAATAATATGATTCTGAAGTGAGTTTTCATGGCAGTGAATGAAGTCGGATGAAGTGGGCCTGCCCTGTATTAATAATCATAACAACTGTCTGTAGTATGTTTGTCGTGGCTATAGATGTTCTCAGCCTTTATAAATGCCTCTTTGCATAATACAGATATATTTGGTGCAGATATTAACTGTACGATGAGCCCGGAAAGTGAAATCTCACTCTCTTTAATGAAAATGCAAAATCTAAGAATGATCAGGACAAATAACACAATTGTTTCCCCTTTATGTAAAATGCCTTAACATTCAGGTAATTGAGTCTGATTAGTCCAAGATGTCCTGGAGGACGCCCAGAGACAAGACACACGCCTTAATTAACACACAACTGGCCTTTTATTGCACCCTGAAGTTTACCCATGAGATCTCGCCCATCAGCTCTACTTAAATCTGACCCTGAATTATAACCACTTTATAAAATGCCATAAAATACAGGAAATGACTCTGATTTGACCCAAATTAAACGAATACTTCTGGAACGTTCTTTTGGCATTACAAAAAAAGGACGAAACAATCTGAAACGACGACTGAAGCAACATAATTATGGACATGAGAAAAATGCCAAAAAACATTACATTTGGACTCAATTTAACTGACTTTTTGACTAAATAGGACTCTTATTATGGATTTTGTGGACTTTATTTTCCTTAGGACGCCCTAGTTCTATTTTCTATTGTTACTTTTGTTACTTTTTTCCTCTGGTCTTGTCCAGTACAATTTGAAAATAAATATTCTGATTTTTGTCGTCAACATAGCCACCAACCCTTCTGCTATGGGGAGTACCTCTCGGGGCGGGGCTCTCTTGGACAGCGCCTCTGGTGTCAGAGCTGCCTCTCAGTCAGTGTGTGATTGATTAAACTCTAAACAAAATAGATTTACTCATTAAGGGTTCAGTCGATGAAGATATGAAAGTGCCACTTGTAACTAATCTGCACCATAAACCGCTCCAACTCCTCATGTGCGGCTCATCGCCACGGAAACCAGAGGAGGGCAGGAAAACGACGGGAGGACAGACAAGCACTTCCTGGATAAACAGGGTAGAATCAAATCTAACTTTAAGACGGGCTGCACACTGGAGGGTTTTGAAATCTCCTGAGACTTTAAGTGTCACGTGACTGAACGACGTCACGATGAAAACAAACACACAATTTACTCTTATTTACGGCAAAAATGAGCTGAACGGAAGAAGAATGGCGTGTGGATTGAACCCTGAAGGCCACAGCTGCTGCGCCGGGCGAGCTGGAGCTACGGGGCCCGTTACGCTCATCAAAAAGGTTTGTACTTGGTGTTTCTCTATTTTTACTGTTTATGAGACGTCGCCAGGGAACGGAGCCTGTTGATCCGGTTCAGTTGATCCTTCGCAGGCGGCAAACGAAAAACGTTGGAACCTGTGAGCAGCACGCTCCACTGAAACATGAGCTGAACCCCAGGAAACGACATTGAAATGATGAAAACGAGCTCATAATTGTTCCTCTTCATCTGAGCCTTGGGCACTTTGGTCTTCCTCTGGACCTGGGGGCGTGGCCAAACCATTTTATTACCATTTTAACCACAGCGTTTGAAATCTTCCTCTAACATAGGCTCAGTTATAAATGTGTTTTTCTTCTGGACCAGATTCCAAGCCTGAATGTGTCACTTTTTCGGCAGTGCGTCCACAACCCTCAGTCTGTCCACGACCTTCAGCGCGTCCACGATCCTCAGCCTGTCAACGACCATCAGCCCGTCCACAACCCTCAGCGCGTCCACAACCCTCAGCGCGTCCACGACCCTCGCTGCGTCCACAACCCTTGCTGCGTCCACAACCCTTGCTGCGTCCACAACCCTCGCTGCGTCCACAACCCTCGCTGCGTCCACAACCCTCAGCCCGTCCACGACCATCAGCCCATCCACGACCATCAGTCTGTCCTCGACCCTCAGCGCGTCCACAACCCTCAGTCTGTCCTCGACACTCAGTCTGTCCACGACCCTCAGTCTGTCCTCGACCCTCAGTCTGTCCACGACCCTCAGCGCGTCCACAACCATCAGCGCGTCCACGACCATCAGCCTGTCCACGACCCTCACTGCGTCCACAACCCTCATCCCGTCCACGACCCTCGCTGCGTCCACGACCATCAGCCCGTCCACAACCCTCAGCCCGTCCTCGGCCCGTCCACGCTCCAGCACGTGGCCCTCGCTGAATAAGGTTTGGCCGCCCGTGTTCTGGTGTCTTTGTTGTGCCCCTGGAGGACAGGCGCTGCTCATTAGGACGCTCTCCTGGCTCATCTGGCATGATTTATTAATGACCACTTCAAACTAAGAGCTGCTGCTGCACAGACCGTCTCTGTCAGTTTAGTTCTGTGGAGACTTCATTTGTGAGATACATGCTGTCATTCAAATTCAAAGGTTTCGGGAGCTACAGTTCGCACTGGAAGTCAAGAAGTCAGACGGTTTTCAGTTCTGTGACTTTGGGCAGAATTGCGGGATATTCGATAATAAGTTGATAGTGCAAAGTTTCAAAACTGAACTGTCCAATAAGCACCTAAAGATTTCAATATTTCATTTAATCCACTGGCATCCGTAGAGTTTTATGGAATAGTGTAACTGTAACTGTATTATCATTATTGTTTCCAGACATTTATGCTTTATTAGACAGCACAGTGGGGCGGAAAATGGCCACGAAAGCGAGAAGGACATTCAGCAAATTGTCTGAACCGGAATGAAACTTTGGACTGGACCTTCCGACCATGATTCATCGAACACGCAGGAAAGAAACTCAATGCGACTCCGGCTACGTTTGTGACGATGGAACGATGCTAAAACATGATTCAAATCTCAAAAAAGGTCCATTCTGCATCAGGTCGATCCCATGTCGAGTTAAAAACATAAACTCAACTGATACAAACGACTGAAGACGTTTTAGAATGTACGATATTGCAATTCCTCTGAGTTCTTCTGCCGTCGCCCCGTCCGGCGTGCACGGTGTGACCTGTGAGGCGCCATATAAAACATTTGTGCAGCGCTTTGATTTGTGGCGCTGGTTTCGCCTCCAGCTCTTCAGCTCTTCGCTCTTCGAACACAAGAAGGCACTTTGACTGCGGAGCCCTGGGAGCGGGTCATGTGACGGGGCCCGAGGACGCCGCCGCTCCGACCGCCGCCGCTCCGACCGCCGCCGCTCCGACCGCCACGGCACAGACCATCTGCCAGTCATTACAGATTTAAGGCAAAGCACCAGCGGCGAACAGGAGGAAAGAGATACATACTTTTGAATCTAAAAATGACAACGACGCGTATAGAATAAAATAAATGTATTGCAAGGTTTGAATTATTGTCTGAATATGAACGTTGTATATTTAAAAATGTTCAAAATGCATGAATTTCCAGTAGTTTAATCCGAATGAGGGAAAAAGTCAGGTGGATAACGTATTTAGTATTTGAGCTGACAATTTAAACAAAATCACTGAAAATGTCTTGTTTTGGAGCGAAAACCTCAATAAATCAGGCTTTCAATAGGAAATTAAAAACAATTCTCGTTGTTAATGCCTGAAATGTTCCACACTGCTGTGCATCAGTGTATCATCTGAGAGACTTCTATCACTGGAAGTTAGTGCATTTTGTGGAGTATTTTATTTTTTATTTACTTAATATGGCATTAAACGAACCAGATCCAATGTTGTAAGTGTTGTAGCAGAATGTGCAAATTTTCAACACCTGTCACTAGGGCCAATTTAGAGTTGCCATACCCGGAGAGAACCCACGGTAATACGAGGTCCGGGAATCGAACCCATGATCTCCTTCTTGGGAGGCAAGAGCTCTAACCGCCTTTGCCACCGTGCTCTGGTTCTTCTACAGTGACATTTCTCTAATTTGGCTAAAGACAATATGTTGGCGCGTCTCAAAGTGGTAAAAAACCGGGACAACTGGGACACGTCTTGTATAAAACTGCGACAAATCAATGGTTTAGGAAAAATGTGCTGGGACATGGGACACAGGGCTGTCCCGGGCATAAGGGGGCGTCTGGTCACCCGACTGTTACACCAACTCCGACCCCCTGGGAACGTCGCACGGATTCACGTGGAGTCGCATGGGGACACTTAACCCGCGTGGCTCCCGGACCCGTGACCGCAGCGCTCGGAGGTCAGTTCTGAGTCTCACGGGACCCGAGCCGCGCCCCCGACCGGCGTCAGTGCCCACCCACCGCTAAAGGGACACGTGCTGCGCTTGTTTACAAGGTTATCTTCTCTGCTCCTTCTCTGAGCCTCACAAAAACTCCAGTAACATGTTGGGGCCGAGCTAGCTTTATGGGTTTTAATTCCCTCTGCTGCCAGTAGATGAAGCACCAAAATCAAATTGGGATGATGAAACATAGTACTTTTTTTTTTTTTTACATTATTTTAAGTTAAAATAGGAAATACCAACACAGAGGTGCTCAAGAGCATGTTTAAAAGCCAATAACAGTATTAATAATGCATAATATGACCTTTGACCTTGTACTAAAGGAGAAGTTCCATACGATACTTTATTAAAGGTCCCATATCATGCAAAATAGACTTTGGGAGCTTTTAGTCTTGTATTAGTGTTAGTGGTACCTAAAAAAATAAATTAAAAAAAAATAAACCTGTGCATTAAATATCTTTTTATCTTTTGAGAGTGAAGAATGAGCCGAGAGTGTTTGTTTTTCACGTCATTAATGAATGTATGTATTCTCCGTACATCTGTCTCTCTTTGCGTTGCGTCAGGGCCTGTCCTTGTGGGGTGTGAAGTTTTGTTTTGGACTGATACATAACAGTAATTGCTGCTTTTGTGGAGCCATGGTCAGTTCTCAACATTAGACAAAGAGCTCACCAAATGCGGCGCAAAAATGCAAAGCAGTGTTTTAGAATTAACAGACGTCCAATTAACAGAGATTAGAGTGGCTTGTTCAGGATCATTCATTACTAAAATGCACTGTGGCACTGCTGCCAGGTTACTGCATTCAAACGCCCGCCTGATCTAATTACACAAGGTCATTCAGTGCACAAACTCACTGTATAAAAAGTCCATCCAAATGTGCTTGTAGCGCTTTGAAAAAGCATTTGTGTCGTTGTAGGAGATCTGTTTTTGCAAAGGCACAAGGCGAGAATATCACTGTCATTGGAGTCAGCAACTGTAATTTGATAAGATAAGATAAGATATTCCTTTATTGTCCCACATGGGGAAATTTCATTGGTGCAACGCAGGTAGATACAGAGGTAGATACAGAAGAACAGATCACTTATAGGAAGTCTGAAAAACACTTTCAGTAGAAGATCTCCTATAAATAAATAAAAACTCCCATAGACAAATAAATAAATACATAAATACCATTGCATGTGATCCCGACAGTAATTGCACATGAATATGTGTCACGACAGCACATAGATTGCACACAAATTTCACAGTAATTGCACATGAATTGCACATGAATCACAACAGTAATTGCACATATGACAGAATTGCACATGGTTAGGTCAGTATTGCGAGTGTTCAGTACTAACAGTGTTTGTTATAAAGTCTGACAGCAGCAGGAAGGAAAGACCTGCGAAACCTTTCCTTCACACAGCGAGGGTGGATCAGTCTCTCACTGAAGCTGCTCTCCAGAGCGGAGAGAGTGTCCTGCAGGGGACAGAGTGTCCTGCAGGGGGTGACACTCATGGTCCAGCATAGATGTGAATCTAGCCAGGACCCTTCTGTCCCCCACCTCCTGCACCGAGTCCAGAGCACAGCCCAGGACGGAGCTGGACTTCTTGATGACTCTGTCCAGCTTCTTCCTCTCCCTCTCTGTGATGCTGCTGCTCCAGCAGGCCACACCTACAGGGGCTGATGCCACCACAGAGTCGTAGAAGGTCTTCAGGAGTGGCCCTGTCACTCCAAAAGACCTGAGTCTCCTCAGGAGGTAGAGCCGACTCTGGCTCTTCCTGTACAGTGCGTCTGTGTTATGAGTCCAGTCCAGTTTGTGGTTCAGATGAACACCCAGGTACTTGTATGAGTCCACTCTCTCAATGTCCCGTCCCTGGATGTTCACTGGTGAGGGGGCAGTGGGGTGGCGTCTGCGGAAATCCACCACCATCTCCTTGGTCTTCCCCGCGTTGATGAGGAGGTGGTTCCGCTGACACCAGTCCACAAAGTCCTGCGCCAGTCCTCTGTACTCCGCATCATCGTCGTCCGTGATACGTCCGATGATGGCAGAGTCGTCAGAGAACTTCTGCAGGACACAGCTGTCCGTGTCATGTCTGAAGTCTGCAGTGTAAAGGGTGAAGAGAAAGGGCGCGAGGACAGTGCCCTGGGGCGCCCCCACACTGCAGGTCCGAGTGTCAGACACACAGTTCCGGGCTCTCACAAACTGGGGTCGGTCTGTGAGGTAGTCCAGGATCCACTCTGCCAGGTCATACTCCACACCAGCCGTCTCCAGCTTGTCCCTCAGGAGCAGCGGCTGGATGGTGTTGAAGGCGCTGGAAAGATCGAAGAACAGAATCCTCACAGAGCTGCCAGGCTTTTCCAGGTGAGAGAGAGAGCGGTGCAGCAGGGAGATGACGGCGTCCTCCACTCCGATGCCAGACCGATATGCAAACTGCAGCGGGTCCATGGCTGAGCTCACGGTGGAGCGGAGGTGGTCCAGGACCAGCCGCTCCAGTGTCTTCATCAGGTGGGACGTGAGAGCCACCGGCCTGAAGCTGTTGAGGTCTTTGGGGCGCGGTGTCTTAGGCACAGGCACCAGACAGGAGGTCTTCCAGACCTGTGGTACCACCCTCAGCTTCAGGCTCATGTTGAAGACATGCTCCATAACTCCAAACAGTTCATCTGCGCAGGACTTAAGGAGCCTGGGGCTGATGCCGTCAGGTCCTGCTGCCTTCCTCACTTTAATCCTCTTCAGCTCACTCCTCACCTGTGCTGCTGTGACAGTCAGTGGTTGGCAGGGGGACTGTGTGCTGGGGGGATGGGTGAGTCTAGCTGAAGTGAGGAGCTGATGGTCCGGGGCAGATAAGCGAAGAGGAACAGATGCAGGGCATTGTCCAGCTGTGGAAGAGGGAGCATGCAGCTGTGCAGGGGGAGGGGCGGATGACCGATCAAACCTCAAGAAGTGAGCATTTAAATCATTCACCCACTGTAGATCCCCCTATGTCTGGACAGGGGGGGTTTTGAAGCCCGAGATGGTTTTCAGGCTCCTCCACACTCCCTGAATGTTCTTCTGCTGCAGTTGCTCCTCCATCCTCCTCTTGTAGCCGGCCTCAGCCTGCCTGATCTTCCTCCTCAGCTTCTTCTGCACAGTCCTCAGCTCCTCCTTGTTCCCTGACCTGAAGGCTCTGTTCTTCTCCTTCAGCAGAGCCTTCAGTTCACGGTTAATCCATGGCTTGTTGTTTGGAAAACACTGCACCGTCCGGGAGGGAACAATGTTCTCAAAACAGAAGTTGATGTAGTCCGTGACGCACTCTGTGATAGTGTTGATGTCCTCCCCATGTGGGTCATAAAGCTCAGTCCAGACAGTGGTGCTGAAGCAGTCCCTCAGAGCCTCCTCGCTCTCAGCAGACCACATCCTCACCTCACGGGACACCACAGGCTGCCTGCGCACAATGGGTTCATACACAGGCCTCAGATGTACAAGGTTGTGGTCCGAGCTGCCCAGGGGAGGGAGGGGGGAAGAGGAATAAGCCTCCTTGGTGTTGGCAAAAAACAAGTCCAATGTTCTATTCTCTCTGGTGGGGCAGGTAACATACTGGGTGTATGTTGGTAGAACAGAAGAGGGAGAAGCGTGGTTAAAGTCACCAGAGACAAGGAAGAGAGCCTGTGGATGCTGTGTTTGCAGCCTACAAGTGCAGGAGAGCAGTGCTTCACAAGCATCTTCAGCATTGGCAGACGGGGCCACATAGACTGCGATCAAAATCACATGTGAGAACTCCCGGGGCAGATAATATGGCCTCATGCCAATAGCCATAAGTTCAATATCCTTGTTACATAGCTGCTCCTTCACTGTGCAGTGTCCGGGTTTGGACCAGCTCGTGTTCACATACACCGCCAGACCTCCACCTCTTTTCTTCCCGGATTCTCTCGTTCTGTCCGCCCGCAGCAGATGCAAATTGTCCAAACCTACAATAGAGTCTGGCATTTCTGCTGTTAACCAGGTCTCTGTGAAAATCAAGACGGTGCTGTCCCTATAAATCCTCTGGGACCGCATGAGGCTCGCTATTTCCATCATTTTATTTTGAAGGGACCTCACGTTACCCATGACTACGGCGGGAACCGACTTCCTGTTTGTTCCTCTCTTCT
This sequence comes from Eucyclogobius newberryi, assembly GCF_026437365.1. Lineage (NCBI taxonomy): Eukaryota > Metazoa > Chordata > Actinopteri > Gobiiformes > Gobiidae > Eucyclogobius > Eucyclogobius newberryi. The sequence goes on from NW_027316167.1 coordinate 3,849,148, forward strand.
CTCGGAGTTAACGTCCAGCCCGTCTGCTTCGTTGCGTTTTCCTTAGGATGTCCGCCGGGATAACGTGACGATCTCCGGGTAAGACTACAGTTCTCCACAGTTTCATGAGTTCCTCCTTTGTGAAAACGCGGTACGGCGCCGGCCGGGGGGCGGGGCCGGAGCCGGGGGACTCAGTGGCAAGGCACATTGCGACGACACAACGAAAACACTCAATCCAGCCGAATAAAGTCAAAACAAGTTAATTTAAAGTGATTCCAGTGTGTGTCCCGATCGTTCGTGAAGTTCCTCTTTCATATAAACGTGTATATAAACGTGTACCGACGACACGCCGTACTTTAGCGCGGCCGGAGGGGGCGGGGGGGCTGGTGGGCTCACTCGGAGCTAGCTCACGTCACAACAACACAACGAAAAACGCTCAAATCCAGCCGAAAAAAGTAAAAAACAGTTGAATTAAAAAACTATTCCAGCGCGTGTCCCTATCGTGCAGTAAAATAGAAAAAAATATACTAACTATATTTAAAAAATATAGGAGATAAAGCACAATAAGTGTGAGAAAGAAGAGAGAGCGTTTACACCGGGCTGCTCGCTGTACCAGCGCCTTATGACGTATGAACGTTTGCTCTGTTCAGTTCAGTCTTCCACTTCAGGCCCTTTAAACCTTGATGTAAAAGCAGCTAGTTTAAAAAAGCTGCACATTTGTAAATGTATTTTGTTTGCAGAGAACTGTCCAGAGGAACTGTCACTGTTTTTGTCCAATCAAACACATTGTTGGGGGAGAATCAGGTTGAATTGTCAGTGACTTTCAGACAGTTGGTGTGTGTCTTGGTGCAATCAGTGATGTTTGGGCTGTAAAACGAGACTAACGGTGAAATGCTGATTTGATGAGGTGAATAAGACACAGAGTGTGATCACAGCTCTAATTTGGGGGAAATTATCTAATTCGGCCCAATATAGCAGCCTCAAAATATCAGCAGAGCTTTTCAGCTTTTCAGCTTTTCAGCCGCTGCTTTAGATTCCAAAACAAGGTTTTAAGGTTTCTTTTGTTGCTTTGTTGGTGTCTATTTGTGTTCTTATTTTGATTTGGCTCTTGTTGTGTTCTCTTCTGTGTTCAGAAACAGAAAATGTCAATTGTATCAATAAGCCATCAATAATTGATCTGTTTTTGCAAATTAACTCAAAATCAACTGGACAACGACATTTACAAAGAAACAAGAACTTGTCCACAGACTGCACCTGTCGATAAGCCACATGTAGTAACATGAGATATTTACACATAAACATGGTCCATGGTTTTGAAGCTTAAAATATAGAAAAAAATAATGTGTCCCCTGACCTCTTCCTCTACAGTGTGTCAAAGGGTTGCACTTCCTGCGAGAATGCCCCCGTGGTGGCCGTTAGCTAGTAAAATCTATAAAATGACGGCAGGATTCAAAGCGTGGGAAAAAGTAGAGGCTTAAAGTCCAAAAAGTACAGTATCCCTTTTATTATTCATAAACTGCAAATTAATAGAATTTCAATTTCAGGATTGCCTTTGTACAGAGAAATGGGCGGGGATAGGGGGTAGGTGAAAACTGAAAGAACTCAAGCCTCAAATGTAGGACAACACAGCAAGACTCGAACATGTAGAAGTCAAGTGAAATACACGTTTCCTGTTTCACATGCGTCACGGAAGAACACGCATCAGATGCCACGCCACGTTTGGAGTCGTGGCACCGCAGAGGGCCTCACCAGACTCAGTGTGAGGTCCGGATCCAGGGGCAAAACAAAAAGCACTCTAAAACAACTCATTTGGTTTTTCACAATAAAAGCACTCTCACAAAATTGGGGTTTTCGCAATTGTGAATCAGTTGAAATACAACTGTGAGTTCAATAATGATGAGAATATGAGTCAAAATCACACAAAACGTGTTCTGTTGAGCTCGGTTTGACACGCCCACTTTTGTCGTGTCCCTTTTGCGAACACGCCCCTTCACTTTGCGCCCATTTTGTGAACACGCCCCATCACTTAGCGCCCCTTTTGTAAACACGCCCCTTCACTTAGCGCCCCTTTTGTGAACACGCCCCTTCACTTAGCGCCCCTTTTGTGAACACGCCCCCTTCCCTTAGCGCCCCTTTTGTGAACACGCCCCTTCACTTAGCGCCCCTTTTGTGAACACGCCCCTTCACTTCGCGCCCGCAGACACAGGAAATGAGCGGGTTTCCCTGGCTGCGCAGGCTCAAAATACTGCCGACTACGCCCTGTGTGAACTCTACGCGCGGTCGGGCACAATCCGAGCGTTGCCCCGTTGGCATCGCCGAGCGCGGGTCTGAAGCGCTGAACCGTGCGCGCTCACCTCTTCGGCGTAGGCGTCGCAGAGCTTGTTCCCGGAGAGGAGCTTGTTCTTCAGGCTCTTGTTCTGAAACACACACACGAATAAAAAGGTTAAAAGTCGGCACGATAAAAGACAAATTAAATATATATATATATGACAAAATCACAGTAATAAACCCAACCTGTGATCAGCAAACCAGCACAGACTAAAATAATTACTCTAAATGATTAATAACAGTGGTGGAAAGTAAAAAGATCCGTATTTTACCGATGTAACTTTCACAGCGGACACTTTGACTTCACGACATTTGAGAGCAGGTTTTCTACGCCGTGAACGCTCTGAACTGGACCGAAAAGTAAAAAGTATTTTCAGTGTGATTTGAGGGGTGGGTCAAACTAAATATATACGAATACTTCACACGACAAAAGAGGAAAGTCATTTGAATTTCACCCGCGGATCAAAGTTCAGCACAATTTTTCATCCAATTCACTACATTTAACACATTTTTCGTTTTCAAAATCAAAGTGAAATATGTTTTACTCTTAAAGTGCCAATGACTTTGACTTTATTTGGTGTATTTATACCTTTTGTACATATAAATTATAGTTTTACACCAATCGAGCAGGTATTTGTGGAGAAAACGCTGAAAAATCTGTAGAAAATGACAGGAAGTGACATCACAGGGACTCATTCCAGTCAAAGTTTATGCAGAATTTACACAAAGAAACAATCCAAAAATGCAGCGCGTGTTTGTGGCGAATGTCGTTAAAACCGCACAGGATCCTGCTGGGTTTCCGTTTTGTTACGTACAATCAAACGGAGTGATTTCTGAGCGGTCAGACGCCGTAAATCACAGTTAAAAGCTCAACTCTATTATTTTATATTTTTCTTCTTTCTGTTCCTTTTCGCTCACATCAAACGAAACATAATAATACGCTGTACACTTGTAAGTGCGAGATCAAATTACAGAGGTGAAAAAACACATAAAGTGCGTTATTCAGTCTAAAAATAGCTCTTGTTCTAGAGGCAGAATGAAATGTAATGACTCTGTCAGACATCAGAGTCTTCCAGAGGATCTTGTGAGAGGAGGATTTAATTTTTTTTTTTATGTAACGCACGAGTGGTTGGTCATTGGTCATTCTGAAGTGATTTTGAAATTGTGTTTTGTGCTTTTGCATGAGGTCCAGAGAAAACACCTCCATCTTAACGGAAGGACTTTGTTGTGTGTGAAGGTTATTTTGTGTTTTTAATGCCAACGCTTTTATTTTACACTGTTTGTCACTGAATTCTTTTCACATCCAAAAAGTAAAACATGTTAATTAAATATGAAAATTATGTAAAAAAAAAAACGTGTTAAAAAAAATACAATGTTTTTAAAATCTATGGAAAATAACACAATGTTTTAATATTCAGTTTGTACTGTCATTTCAGTGCGTAAAAATGACAATGTTTTAAAATTCAGTTTATGAAAATACAGTTTTTTTAATTTGGTGCGAAACAAAATTCAGTGTAAACATTTCCAGTGTCTCAAAGTTTGGGTTTAACTTTCCGCTTTGCTTTTAAAATGAGGAAAATAATACTTTTTAGATAATGTTTTAAGTATGTGGTTTATATTTTTAAGTTATATTGATATATTTATGAATGTTTAGTTTATAAGAGTTATGGTGTACGTGATCCCGGAGCGCCCTCTTGTGGCTTTATTGCGTTGTCGTCGGACGTCAATCCGTGACACTGACACTGACACTATGGAAGCAGCAGAATGACCTGTTCAAATAGTTTAAAATTAACTCATTTACGTTCTTAAGACAGCTAAAACCAGGTCGAGCGCCTTTAAATAAACCATTACGTCAACTTTAGCCGCTCAGTTGTAAAAGATCGATGGAGTTTCCACTCAGGCATAAAACAGAATTATCTTGTCCATAAAGACGTGCGCGTCAGGTGGATTTGATCAATATTTATTACAGAAAAAGACTTTTCATCTATGTTTTGACTGAAGCGCGAGAGACTCGGATCCACTCTGGGACTCGGCGTCTTGACTGGCTCGAAGAAAAGTTTGAAAAATGCATAATGTGGGTCATTTAAGAAGTGATGAGCGACGGTTGAAGCGACAGGACTTCTAAAGTCTGTAATGAACTCTCCAACACGTGTCAGAGCATAGCGATGTTCACAACGTGTCCATCGCCAAACGATTTACTGTCCATCAACTTTCACACTTTCACACTGTCGCTCAGACACACTTTTAGCATCAAAAGTTTTCATTACAGCCCATCAAACTCATCAGTCAGAACACATTAACCGGCCGGAGTCCCTGATCCATTAAAGTCAGCACAGTCAGATAAATCAGCAATTTGTGTGGATGACATTTTGGATTTGGACAAGACCGGGCGCCGCCGTCAAGAGGAGGGGAAGGCATTTGAGATGAAAAGGGCACCAGACATCAGCGGGCCTATTGCCATGGAAATGACTCGGATAATTAAAGTGGAATTAAAAGCAAAATTAGGTCACACTTGTGCGGACCCTTGGCACCGATGTCATTAAAGCCCGACTTTCAAACTGTAAAAGGAGATTATATGTATTTAAAGGACACGTATTATCCTAAATTGAGCTTTTAACCATATTATTACAGTGTTGACTCATCAAAATCCCACCTGGAGATGCAGTTAGCTTCATCCATGTTTGTCTGATGAATCCTGGTTTAAGAGTCTTCTGCTCTAAGCCTGAAAAACCCGTCTTTTTTAAGTCCAAAAATCATCTCCAGACTCGTTATAATGTGTTATTCTGCATAATCTTATTCTGCTGCTGATTAAGCCCTTTCCTATTAACATTCTGCTTAACACTGTTTAGAGTGTGAGCACGTAACACGGAGACAAGCACGCTTTGTCCTTGAGCTAGGTGGCGCTATAGAGCGCAGTGGGGCTGGAGCAGAGGCCATCACTGCTGTTTGACTCGCTCTATCACAGACCTGGTGGTTTTATAAGAAATGATTATGAAAATGAATAACTTACATTTACGTAGAAAACAATGGTGAGAATATGAACACAATAGAATTTTAAAATAACATAATTTCTGTGCATGAGAGCGCTTTTTACTGTTCTTGCATTTGTTCTTCCACAGGATTAAATATGGATTAAAGCTTGAATGAAGTAAAAAAATAAACATCCAGATATGTTTTAGTTGAGGGGACAACAATATAATGGTTAAAAGTTTAATTTTGCATACATCCTTGCACAATATTTGTCGGTTTTAACAGCTTCAAAAACAAATGCAAAGACACAGCCAACATTTTAACATTTTAAGTTTGTTGCACCAGATTTCTTCCGGCGTGTGTGAACCGACACAAGTCTGGCAGATCGGGCTCCAAACGCCGGGGTTTCCTTTGTTCTCCAGCTCACAGGGCTGAGCACTATTGTTCAGCCGGCTCTGTTTATTATCTCTTTGTTTTGGCAGCATTAGTGTGTACATTACAGTGTGGCTTTTAGTAATGAGTTTTAGCCTCAGACCTTTGTGGAATATGGAACAATGAGCGCCTTCTCCCCTCAGTGCGTTCTAAGTGCCCATTGTAAAAACAAGTAGAGCTCCCATGTTAAAAGCCAGTCTCTAATAGTTCATTACAAAGTCAAATGGCAGTGGGTTTGAGGGTCATTTATTCAGCTAACCAGATCTGCAGCGGGGGACTGTCGGAGTGAGCGCTTCCCATACTGAAGAAATGACCCTCTTCTCCACACGGATTGGCTTGCTTAATGGTCCGATATTATTCATTGTTGAGGCTCTTTAAACTACTTTCTAGACATTTTAGAAGTCAGGTTTTGTAGCTTTAAATAAAGTATAGGCAATGAATGGAAAACAGACTACGAGCTGAGGTAAATTTAAGGTGAATTTGGCGTGACATGCAGCATTTTTACAGGGTTATATTTATAATAAATAATGCCCCATTTGAATCTAGAAGAGAAGTCGCCTCCGATCATAATATAGTATAAATCACAGACATGTTCTACTGTAAAAACTGGCGATCAAAAGAGGTAAGCCCGGCGATGTCCCCTGCATGTCCGGCCCCTGAGAACAGGACTAAAGTGATGGTACTTCCTGGTTCTGGTCAGGACCCGAGCAGCAGCGTTCTGGATGTACTGCAGATGGATGTGTTTTACAGCTCGTTTTGAAGAGGCCGTTACAGAGGTCAAAGGTTTCAAGGACATCGAGCACTTTAAACGTTTCTGTCACATATATTATCCACATGAACATTGAAATCACCTGCAGTGACTAAACCATCAGCAGGGGGCATGACAAGGAGAGCGATCGGTCTTTAGTGGGAGTCTGTTATCAAGAGCTATTTTTGCAGTGAATAAATCTGGAATCTGACCACTAAAGACCATAGAATCTGTAATGGTCACATTTATAAAGCGCTTTACACCTCCAAGACAATCAAAATGCTCTACATCGAGGAATCTATTCACACAGCAGTATATGCAGACACAGAGGACGTGGGAGGTGAAATGTCTTGCCCAAGGACACAACGACAGAACTGATCTGAGGGAGCTGGAACCCGACCAACCCGTGTCGACAGACAATAAATCCAGGATCTGAACCGCTGACATATAATATCGCACGCCCACCTCTGATCTCTCTGATGGAGGCGGGGTCAGGTTGATGATGACATCTCTAATGCTCATACGTGACTTGGCCTCGTGCCACACATCGATCACACGGTAACTCCACACGGACAGAGCGTGTTCGTGCGGCTGGTGTATGATGCGTGTTAATAACTCTACAGTGGCATGTCGCACAGGTTTAAGCACTTATTAAAGGGTAAAAGGACAGAAGGGTGCAGGATGGAGTGATGACAGTGATGAGAGTGATGACAGAGATGAGAGTGTACCGGTCATCACTGCACACACGCTACAGTGCACAACACACTCGCAGTATACGCGCACAACAACCTCCAGTATTGTGCAAACATCAGATTAAACTGTAGTCTGTCATCTGTGAAGGACATATTTTGTCTTCTCTGATAACATTTTTGAGATTTGCGTTTTGCTCAGAGGTGCACGATATAAGATTTTAGGAGGAGGATTCTTTCCTCCTGGTGTGATTTCTGAAGCGAAGCAGGGTTTGGCCCGGGCAGCACTTAGAAAGGAGATCCCTGTGAATACCTTGTGCTGCAGTGGCTCTGGTGCAAAACTACTGTCGTGTCCTTGGGCAAGACACTTCACCCGGCTTGCCTCTGACGTCAAAGCGCTCTGGCCTATGAATGACAGCGTTTTTGTGAGAGAGAATGTGCGACAACGGGTGGAAACGAACCCATGGCTACAATCCGGCTGTTCATCGACACCAAGCCAAATAGTCATTGGCATGAGTTGTTCATTATAGAAATGTGTAATACCATACTGTGGAACATTCCCACATTCACACACTAAGGGCTCTCAAAAAGGCTTAAAATCAACAAAACCGTACTTTTCAGGCTTCAAGCCGCTACTTTTTTCCCCACGCTTTGAACCCTGTGGTCATTACAACTGTGCGGTTAATTTATAGATTTTTACTGGCTAACGTCCACCGGGAGGCACTCTAGCTGGAGGCGCAAGGGTTTGACACACTGTAGAAGAAGAGGTCAATGGAGAAGTTGCGTTTTCCTATATTTTAAGCTTCAAACGCTGTTGTGTCATATTCACAGAGAAATGAGTCTAATGAGGAAGTGACTCTAGACGCAGTGAAAACACACACCATAGATGCCATTCCCAGGCCTGTCAACAAACTGACCTAATGAAAGACTTTATTTTAGCTTCCAAACTTTGCGTAAATGATTCCATGTTGAGGGAGCAGAATATTGCCATTTCACCAGTCTCAGACCAACACCCAATGGCAATGCAGCAAAGCTAAAAGAAAAACTGCGACAGGCCAATCAGCTTCCTTTCTCAAATCTATGACGGGTGGGAACAAACTACCAACACATTTAAAACAATGCACTGACTTTAAAAACACAACACTCATTTTCAACAGGAACACAACCGCCAACATTAGTAAATTTGTAGTATTTTTCATTTCAAAATGTAGAAAATAATGACTTAACTCTTCAGCACACAGAGGGGAAGGAGATGGAGATCTGTATTGTTGTTGAATGTAGTATTTATGTGTACATTACATTGCCTTCTGCTGCTTGTACTTATGTATTTCATGTCTCGGGGACTGCAGCTGGAAATGAGCTCTGAGAAGTACAATCTGCTACAAAGCATCTGAAAATGAAATGTTGATGGATCAGACGATGGTTCAGCGGAGGCGGAGGATACAAAACGATTGTTGAAACATTTTAACATTTCAGACAAGTCATTAATATTAATAACTATGAATTATGGAGTCAGGCAAGGCCAGGGCCGGCCCAAGCCTTCAGGGGGCCCTAAGCGAAAACATTTTTGGGGGCCCCTCACCACGTCATCAGAATCAGTTTTATTGCCATTGTCAGTGAACAATTAACATATGGGAACTTTCTTCAACGCAAACAAAGTTCACCAAAACTCCAGGGCATCCGTTTGCCAGTTAGTTTATTCTCAACACCTCACAAGCTCAAATATTGATAACTTAAATCCCACAATGCAACTTGGTATTCCGCTGACATCACCTCTACTCCCTGTACAAATCACAAAACGTTCCAGATATGTTTTTGGGTGTATTTGTGGGCGTTAAGGGTCTACAGCCACATTAGCACATTAGTTTAAATTAATGAACGGGGGGGGGGGTCTGGGGGCTCTCCCCCAGAGATTTTCAGACCTTTTTGGGTCTTCTGCTGCATTTTAATGTGGTCCAGGCGGCTAAAGTAAGAGTAAAATGTTGAGGTTGTGATGCTATAAAATGATGATGTGATGAAACTGTGCCAGGAGAAAATGACTAAAGCCAGTTATTAATACATTAGTGTACTTAATTACTCAATACAATAATGGCTATGAAAAATAATTATGGTCAAATTGATTGATTTTAACTGAAAATGTAAAAGTAATAGTTATCCTTACTAATTTATCTTTTACTGCTCCCAACTGTTCCTTCTTGCCAAAGTGACAAAACAAGTTATATTAAATTAAACAAATGGCATAAGCATTGCTTGATAACACTCATAAAGCTACACAGAGCAAAAATGTTAATTCCCAGAGAATGAACAGAACTAGAAGTGAAGGTCCAAACCTAGCTATAGTGAAGAGACTGCGTTTCTGCAACTTTGCCACTTTTATATAAAAATATATAGTATTATTCTATAACAGATGTAATTTTAATATGTCTGGTTATGTTTCACTATCAATTTGTTATAATTTATAAAAAATAGTCTAATGATGCTTTTTAAATAAATTGAAAAGTTTTATTGCTCTATTAAAAGTTAATTACAATATAAATGTTTGTTCTGATCAGAACACCACACACTGGACTCCTGCACCTTTACGTTCCTCTCATTGCACTTTAAGAAGTCAAAGTCAAACAGACATCACGAGTCACGATTGATCTCACACATGGTGATGTGAGAGAGAGGGACGCAAACTCAAACCCGCTCATCTCTAACTGAGGCTGCTCAGGGGCCCGGGACAGGGGCCCGGGACAGGGGCCCGGGACAGGGGCCCGGGACAGGGGCCCGGGACAGGGGCCGCACACTGTTCACTCCAAAGTCTCACATCAGAGGGTCTGGACGAGACGGCGCTCGTCCAGACCGGATCTCCGCCTCTTAGTGACCCGGGCCATAGACGCCCCTCACCGGCCTCACCTGCAGCTCACACTCCCGGGCTGGTGTAAATGTTAAGCTTATTATCTTTCATTCAGACACATATTATTGTGCGCGGGGCAGAGCTCTCGTCTCCTCCAGCCTGAGCGAACTAACGTGACAGAATCGTGTTGTTTCAAACAGCAGCATTAACCGTCTCTTTGTAAGAGAAGTTCAATACCTGGAGAGTGTTGTTGAGTTTGCAGTTTCTTTACATCGTCAAGAAGTTTCTTCTTTCGTTTTTCGGCATCGGGGGGATATATTCCTCTGGACATGAGGACCACGTTCTGTTGTGTTTATGTTTTGCTCTCGAGCTCCTCGCGCACAATGAAGTTGCCCAATCAGCGCAGGTTTGGTGTCTCGGTTGCCAGATTGTCATTACAAATAAATGCGGTTTGTCCATTATATGTTACCGCTGTGTGCGCTGCCGCACCAGCAGTGCTACTACACTAGTGGCGCACGCTGCGCTTGCACTTCGCTTAAGACGGGTTGCCAGATTGGGGGCCCTATTAACGCCTCGAGGCCCTACGCGGCTGCTTAGTTCGCTTATAGGCTGGGCCGGCCCTGGGCAAGGCAGATGCAACATTATCAGTGGTGAAAGATTTGATGGTTTGATTTCTTAATTTTTTGAAAATCTCGTTCTCGTTCTACATTCCTCTCGTGAATCGCGTTTGCCTGGGATTTTCTCTACCTTTGATTCATAACGTCTTAAAGGGGACGTGTTTATTAGCAACAGTCGTGAAACATTCATAGAAACATTACCAGGCTGTTTCAGCATCTGACATTTGGAAAGGTCACGGGGGAAACTCTTGTTCACTGAAAGGTTTGAAATGACTCATTATTTCCTGTTTGGGAATTTCTGACAGAGGATATTTAGAGTTATTAGAGGAGGCAGAGTGAGGCCTGTAGCGTCCTACAAGTTTAACATGGAAACTGTAGCTCTGTCTACTTCTAGTGCTGAAAACATCATGGATTTAGCTTGAATCAAACATGACTGGGATGAGTGTAGACGCTTTTCACCTTCAGCTGGTACGTATGGGATACGTCATTATGGGATACGTCATTATGGGATACGTCATAATGGGATACGTCATTATAGGATACGTCATTATGGGATACGTCATTATGGGATACATCATTATGGGATACATCATTATGGGATACGACATTATGAGATACGTCATAATGGGATACGTCATTATGAGATATGTCGTTATGGGATACAGGTTTCAGGGACAACAATGACATCATCTCCCGTAGATTTAACCCAGACTGGAACTTGATGTATTTTCAGTCACAAACATTGAGATGTTCTGAGGCCAGGCTGAGGTTGAAGGTCAGAGGTCAGGATCAGGCTGTGTGTTTCCAGATGGTGACGTCATGAAGAGAATGAATCAACTTTGTTTTACAGCAGCATCAAAGCCTAAAAAAAAATGCACCAAACCTCCCAAAATCCTGATCAACTTTACAGAAGATATCCAGGAACAAGATGAACTCAATTATTGCAAAAATGTCAGATATAGTGGTATAATTCCGAGGGGGACGCCGTGTCAAAACTTTCTGAACTCGTCTTTGTTTTATTATTTAACATAGTCATTTCTTGCTGGTGGAGCCGTTCACTTCGTCTCACGATCAGTGTGAGCTGCACTCCTTTGACAGCGCGACATCTCTAAGCGCTGACACGTCTTTGTTTCTCTAACCAAACCAAGTCTGAGCAGATGATCAGAAGATGTTTGCTCGTTTCTTTGACTCTAACCAACGTTTGGTCCTCCCACTCTTTCCCCCTTTTCTCCTCCACTCTTCTGAAGCACGACTTTCAGCGCCAGCGTCACGCATTCTAGTCTTATAATCGTATTCTGATCCTGCTGCTGTCGTGCCCCGTTCATCTATTTTATATGGGTATTTTGAGATAGCGCTGCAAAGAACTCAATATTCTGTCTTTTCTATATGAAATCTATTAATCTTAAATATATAGACAAAATCAGATGTAATCCCGCCTAAAAGCTCTATAAAAAGCTTTAAACTGGTTCAAAATGCAGCAGCAAGATTACTAACAGGAACTAAAAGAAGAGAGCACATTACGCCGGTGCTGGAGGCTCCTGTCCAGTTTAGAATCACATTTAAACTCCTCCTCCTGACTTACAAAACCATAAATGACAGGGCCCCTCCCACCTCAAAGATGCTATCGAACCAGATCATCCAAACAGAGCTCTTCACTCTGAAAATGCTGGACTTCTGGTGGTGCCAAGAGTCTCTAAAAGCACAGTAGGAGGTAGAGCCTTCTGGTGGTGCCAAGAGTCTCTAAAAGCACAGTAGGAGGTAGAGCCTTCTGGTGGTCCCAAGAGTCTCTAAAAGCACAGTAGGAGGTAGAGCCTTCTGGTGGTCCCAAGAGTCTCTAAAAGCACAGTAGGAGGTAGAGCCTTCTGGTGGTGCCAAGAGTCTCTAAAAGCACAGTAGGAGGTAGAGCCTTCTGGTGGTGCCAAGAGTCTCTAAAAGCACAGTAGGAGGTAGAGCCTTCTGGTGGTCCCAAGAGTCTCTAAAAGCACAGTAGGAGGTAGAGCCTTCTGGTGGCCTTCTGGCTTTTCTACTCCTGCAGTTGAGCAGTGGGGGGCGGAGCAGCTCTTCCACATTATAATGAATGAGTCTCCTTCAAACGTTACTGCTCCTGGAGGTGTTTACTGCGTGCACTCTAAATAGAATCCTGCTGGTTCTGAAAGAATACACTGCAAAAACTAAAACTAAAGATGCTGTTGATCTTTATTGTGCTGCCAACAGTAAAAAACAACACATTTTTTGACTAATTTAGACTCATTCATTTCCTTATTTGGATAGATTCCGTACCGGTGTAAACGACCGCACAGACTCACCTCTTGCTGTAGATCTTTGATGATTTTCGTTTTCTTCTCCATCTCCACTTTGAGGAATTTGATCTGAAGAATACACAAGTACACACAGTATTACACACAGTATTACACAGAGTATTACACAGAGTATTACACAGAGTATTACACAGAGTATTACACACAGTATTACACGCAGTATTACACACAGTATTACACACAGTATTACACACAGTATTACACACAGTATTACACACAGTATTACACACAGTATTACACGCAGTATTACACTTAGTATTACACAGAGTATTACACAGAGTATTACACAGAGTATTACACACAGTATTACACGCAGTATTACACACAGTATTACACACAGTATTACACACAGTATTACACACAGTATTACACACAGTATTACACACAGTATTACACGCAGTATTACACTTAGTATTACACAGAGTATTACACACAGTATTACACGCAGTATTACACTTAGTATTACACAGAGTATTACACACAGTATTACACACAGTATTACACACAGTATTACACACAGTATTACACACAGTATTACACACATAATTACACACAGCCACGTACAGTTTGTCGCTTGAAACAAACGCACTTCAGACACTTTTTTTTATTTCCATCATTATCTATTTGAGGTAACGCTGCTGCACTACCCACAGAAGCGTGATGACAGAGACGAAGTGTGTGGGAAGTGTGCAGGAAGTGTGTGGGATGAGTGTGGGAAATGTCTGGGAAGTGTGTGGGACGTGTGTGGGAAGTGTGTGGGAAGTGTGCGGGAAGTGTGTGGGGAGTGTGTGGGACGTGTGTGGGAAGTGTGTGGGAAGTGTGTGGAAAGTGTGTGGAAAGTGTGTGGAAAGTGTGTGGAAAGTGTGTGGAAAGTGTGTGGGAAGTGTGTGGGAAGTGTGTGGAAAGTTGGAAGTGTGTGGGAAGTGTGTGGGAAGTGTGTGGGAAGTGTGTGGAAAGTTGGAAGTGTGTGGGAAGTGTGTGGGAAGTGTGTGGGAAGTGTGTGGAAAGTGTGTGGAAAGTGTGTGGAAAGTGTGTGGAAAGTGTGTGGGAAGTGTGTGGGAAGTGTGTGGAAAGTGTGTGGAAAGTGTGTGGAAAGTGTGTGGGAAGTGTGTGGGAAGTGTGTGGAAAGTGTGTGGCAAGTGTGTGGGAAGTGTGTGGGAAGTGTGTGGAAAGTGTGTGGGAAGTGTGTGGAAAGTGTGTGGAAAGTGTGTGGAAAGTGTGTGGGAAGTGTGTGGAAAGTGTGTGGGAAGTGTGTGGGAAGTGTGTGGAAAGTGTGTGGAAAGTGTGTGGAGAGTGTGTGGAAAGTGTGTGGGAAGTGTGTGGAAAGTGTGTGGGAAGTGTGTGGGAAGTGTGTGGAAAGTGTGTGGAAAGTGTGTGGAAAGTGTGTGGGAAGTGTGTGGAAAGTGTGTGGAAAGTGTGTGGAAAGTGTGTGGGAAGTGTGTGGAAAGTTGGAAGTGTGTGGGAAGTGTGTGGGAAGTGTGTGGGACGTGTGTGGAAAGTTGGAAGTGTGTGGGAAGTGTTTGTGGGAAGTGTGTGGGAAGTGTGTGGGACATGTGTGGGAAGTGTGTGGGACGTTTGTGGAAAGTTGGAAGTGTGTGGGACGTGTGTGGGACGTGTGTGGGAAGTGTGTAGGAAGTGTGCGGGAAGTGTGCGGGAAATGTGCGGGAAATGTGCGGGAAGTGTGCGGGAAGTGTGTGGGAAGTGTCTGGGAAGTTGGAAGTGTGTGGGAAGTGTGTGGGAAGTGTGCGGGAAGTGTGCGGGACGTGTGTGGGACTTGTGTGGGAAGTGTGCGGGAAGTGTGTGGGAAGTGTGTGGGAAGTGTGTGGGAATGTGCGGGAAGTGTGCGGGACGTGTGTGGGACGTGTGTGGGAAGTATACGGGAAGTGTGCGGGACGTGTGTGGGACGTGCGTGGGAGGTGTGTGGGACATGTGTGGGAAGTGTGTGGGAAGTGTGTGGGACGTGTGTGGGAAGTGTGTGGGAAGTGTGCGGGGAGTGTGCGGGAAGTGTGTGGGACGTGTGTGGGACGTGTGTGGGACGTGTGTGGGAAGTGTGTGGGAAGTGTGTGGGACGTGTGTGGGAAGTGTGCGGGAAGTGTGCGGGAAGTGTGTGGGACGTGTGTGGGACGTGTGTGGGAAGTGTGTGGACGTGTGCGGGACGTGTGCGGGACGTGTGCGGGAAGTGTGTGGGACGTGTGCGGAAAGTGTGCGGGACGTGTGCGGGAAGTGTGCGGGAAGTGTGCGGGGAGTGTGCGGGAAGTGTGCGGGAAGTGTGTGGGACGTGTGTGGGAAGTGTGCGGGAAGTGTGTGGGACGTGTGTGGGAAGTGTGTGGGAAGTGTGTGGGACGTGTGCGGAAAGTGTGCGGGACGTGTGCGGGACGTGTGCGGGACGTGTGTGGGAAGTGTGTGGGATGTGTGCGGGAAGTGTGCGGGAAGTGTGCGGTCTCCACTTCCTTCCCTTTGCTGTCCGACTCTCTCCTCGGGCCAGTGTGTGACGCAGCCGCACACACGACCTTCATCATGTCGGTGAACCGTGAGTCAGCTGGTGCTAAGCTGTGCGCTCATCGTCCTCAGGGGAACACGCCCGAGGGAAACCGTGCTCTCCAGCTCTGCCAGGACTCCTCGCTTTTCCCGTACTATACAATGTGTGTGTACGATGTGTAGTCTGGACTCAACTCTAAAGAAACAAGGCCGTTTATGAGAGGAAACTGAAATGAAGAAAGCAAAAGTATAACTCATTTCTGCACTAAACACGAACAAAAGCCGGATAACTGACCTAGTCCAATATAAATGTTCAAAATGCGTGTGAACCTGGGAAGTACGACTCTCAAAGATGGCAGTGACACACGTGGAGAAGTGTGCGCGGAGTCAAGATTAACGTGATAATCGCTCATCGTGATTATTCAGGTCACAGAGTAATCGTAAGAGCTAAAAACAAATGATCATGAACTGTTTTAGAAGCAAAATTATGTCATTTCTATTCAATCCAAACCCCGAAAAGTACACGAAAATGTACAGCGACATGCCTGGTGTGCGGTGGTTTTCCTTCTGAACCGAACAGCGCTGCACCAGGCGAGAAACTGTGGGCGTGTCTCTGGACGTTTACTCACTCGCTCTAGATCAGAGATAACAAAGTACTGACGCCCCCCCCACAGCTGACCCCCACTGCTGACCCCCACTGCTGACCCCCACAGCTGACCCCCACAGCTGACCCCCACAGCTGACCCCCACAGCTGACCCCCACAGCTGACCCCCACAGCTGACCCCCACTGCTGACCCCCACTGCGGACCAGCGCGTGTTGTTTTAGTCTGCTGTGTTAAAGTGAAAGCTACTGTCAATGTTAATATTTCGATATTTGTGCAGTGGAGAGCGAGCGACTTGTGAAAATCGCAGCTCAAACGTGTTGTTGTGGTTCAATGTGCCATCGCTTTTGTAGTAGCAATTATAGCTACGAAGTTTAAGTGTCGATGCTAAATGACTGAACGCACTTGAACGTCTCTCAGCCCCGCCCGCACCTCCCCTCGACTGGGACAAGAGCACTCGGACAGGTTTCTGAAGTGACTGAACGTTCACTTTATCTGCTCTGGAAATGTCGAATACAACAGCTACTGACAGGTGTCGCCAGGTGCATTTATCTGGTCGGGGCAGCGCATGTTGATGAACACGAAACACATGATGTTCATCCGTCACACTCTCATTCATAAACATGTTTTTAGTGAAATAGGAAAGCGACGCAGACACGGGGAGAACATGCAAACTTCACACCAGCTCGGGATCGATCCCAGGTCCTTTTCCTGTGAAGAGGTTATTAAATTATTCTAGTCAGAAGTCATTACTGGCCATGAGCACGAGTCGAGTATCTAAGAGCTGCAGAACAAAGAGGAAACCCTGCGATTCAAAGGGAATATGTGATTCCAGCGGCTCCATTACTGTCAGTTTGATGGTTCCTTTTCAAACTCAGATATTTGACTTTCTCCTGAACACGGCTGACATTTGCGCTTCAGGCTTGTTTCTGCCTCAGCTGCTGATAAACAGTATTTAAAGAACACAAATGTCAAACTGCTGGTGCATGACTCTACAGCGCTCTGCGCACGCATTAGCAACGTGCTGAACGTGGCTTCAGATGTGTCTGTGCTCAGGGTCTGCGAGTGTGTGTGATGTGTGTGATGTGTGTGCACGTGTGTGATGTGTGTGCACGTGTGTGCACGTGTGTGATGTGTGTGCACGTGTGTGATGTGTGTGCACGTGTGTGATGTGTGTGCGCGCACGTGTGTGATGTGTGTGCACGTGTGTGATGTGTGTGCACGTGTGTGATGTGTGTGCACGTGTGTGATGTGTGTGCACGTGTGTGCACGTGTGTGATGTGTGTGCACGTGTGTGCACGTGTGTGCACGTGTGTGATGTGTGTGCACGTGTGTGATGTGTGTGCACGTGTGTGATGTGTGTGCACGTGTGTGCACGTGTGTGATGTGTGTGCACGTGTGTGATGTGTGTGCACGTGTGTGCACGTGTGTGATGTGTGTGCACGTGTGTGATGTGTGTGATGTGTGTGCACGTGTGTGATGTGTGTGCACGTGTGTGATGTGTGTGATGTGTGTGCACGTGTGTGATGTGTGTGCACGTGTGTGATGTGTGTGATGTGTGTGCACGTGTGTGATGTGTGTGCACGTGTGTGATGTGTGTGCACGTGTGTGCATGTGTGTGATGTGTGTGCACGTGTGTGATGTGTGTGCACGTGTGTGATGTGTGTGCACGTGTGTGATGTGTGTGATGTGTGTGCACGTGTGTGATGTGTGTGCACGTGTGTGATGTGTGTGATGTGTGTGCACGTGTGTGATGTGTGTGCACGTGTGTGATGTGTGTGATGTGTGTGCACGTGTGTGATGTGTGTGCACGTGTGTGATGTGTGTGCACGTGTGTGCATGTGTGTGATGTGTGTGCACGTGTGTGATGTGTGTGCACGTGTGTGATGTGTGTGCACGTGTGTGCACGTGTGTGATGTGTGTGCACGTGTGTGATGTGTGTGCACGTGTGTGATGTGTGTGCACGTGTGTGATGTGTGTGATGTGTGTGCACGTGTGTGATGTGTGTGCACGTGTGTGCACGTGTGTGATGTGTGTGCACGTGTGTGCACTTGTGTGCACGTGTGTGATGTGTGTGCACGTGTGTGATGTGTGTGCACGTGTGTGATGTGTGTGCACGTGTGTGATGTGGGCGTGCACACTAAACCCTGTGGTCATGGAAATATGGAACACAAAGGAGCATTAGGATTCTGTCCATGTTACACACCGTGCTACACACATGCTACACACATGCTACACACATGCTACACACCGTGCTGCACACCGTGCTGCACACCGTGCTGCACACATGTTAGACACAGTTTGACAGAGCAGAGCAAAGGTGTAACAGAAAAGGGCTTTAGAAACTGGACCGGTGTTTTCACGTTCTAGATTGAAGCGACGTGAACACTTGAGACGAAGGGCACAGGCGACAGTGTTGTGAAGAGTTAGTTACAGAATATCTGCGTTCAAATGTATTTGTGTAACATATTCCGTTTCCATGGTCCCGTCAGACTGCTGTACTCTGAATACTAATCATTCAATAACGTTGAGTTGCATCAACACAGACACATCATTTCTTCTCTTGTGTCTTACTGTGTCCTGCTGTTTGTCCGCTCGCTCATTAGCCTCGTCCAGCTGTTTCTGCAGCGCCACCTGGAGGGACTTCATCTCATCCCTGCAACAACACACATGCTCACATGAATAAATGAGTGTTGACTTTCTGTGCGTGCAGACGTTTCTCCATTGCAACTGGAGCCAGGATTCTAGCTATGTTCTCAGCAGGAAATAAAAAAAATGTTTGCTTCTTGGCACAAGCTCGAAACCTGGCAAACCAAAGTTAGAGTAGGACCAGATCCGGGCCTGGATCTCCCGCTCGAGGAGAGGAACGAGGAGGAGACGATGTGGTCACGCAGGTAGAACACTAACACATGTAAACACCTTCAGCTCCATCGCGTCTGCTTCTTCTGCCGATGGAATGCTCTACAGAACGTGAAAACTCATCAAAACACGTGAAAAACACGTGCGAGCTCAGGACACGTGGGGAGCGTGTTCATACTGTAAGTTTCAGAGGGTCATACAATTAAAACAGCTGCAATTGGGGACGTCACAATATCCAAACCTCTCGGTGTAATGTTATCACAATCACCTCATGGTTCAATATTTACAGAAATAGTTTAGAGATCAAACAGAATTGCAGATATGATTTCCCTTTCAAATGCCTTGACAAGCCTTCAGTCCAAATCATTACCGTTTTTACAGTAAAATATGAAAGTGTCTTCATACTGTGTGCACGGAAAAGGCACAAAGAATCACGTTGCTGCTCAAAACTGAGCAGGAAAGGAACGGACACTTATAATATTTCACTTCATATGTTTTACAATGCCACTGTCTATACATTTTGTGCAGATCTCAAATACAACAAACCCTCATTGAGATCTCTTTGTATCTGACAATAAAGCCATTTCTAAAAGCCATGTCACGATGTATTTCCATAGCAATTACCACTTTAAAACTAAATAGTCAACGTTCTGATCGGGGAAGAAGTCCTCGAAATGTCGCCTCTACAAGAAGCTGAAACCCATAACACCAGAGTCATCGAAACGTCTCACCTCTGCTTGTGGCTCAGCTCCAGGATCCTCTGCACGTCCTTCTTGGCCACGGAATCATCATTTTTCAGCGACTGTCAAACAAAAGAGCAGAATACCGTTTATACAGTGAAGTCGGCCCCAGTGTTTGGCCCCAGTGTTTGGCCCCAGTGTTTGGCCCCAGTGTTTGGCCCCAGCGCTGAAGTGCATAGTTTGCATACATGGTTCTACACGTGTCTCTAAACATGGCTCGCTCACACCGTCGCTCAGAGAAACAGAACAGCAAAGAGTCCCACCTTCACTTTTCTGCTGGATTAGACACACAAACATCCACACTTGAGTCTCTCTGTGACGTCGTTGGTGTTTTAGTTCATTCGTTTGAATGATTTACAGCTCTGAGTTCATCTGTGACTCTAACATACTCGGAACGCGCCGCTTTCTTCTTTCCGATCACGGAAATGATGTTGTAGACGTTTAATAAAGCGCTGAGTTCTCCTTTCATGAAGATGGAGGTTCATCTGGAGTTGAGTGTGAATTATGAGCGACATCGTTGTACTTGAAATGAGCAGCAGCAGAAAGACAAGATCCACCTCCGTCATCAAGTCTCCGGGAGCCGAAGCTTAACCTTCTCCCTGATCGAACCAGACGCCACGCAGCTCAGGGGCCACGCGACACCACCAGAGGGCGACACCACCAGAGGGCGACACCACCAGAGGGCGATACCACCAGAGGGAGACACCACCAGAGGGCGACAGAGGGAGACACCACCAAAGGGCGACACCACCAGAGGGAGACACCACCAGAGGGAGACACAACCAGAGGGAGACACAACCAGAGGGCGACAGAGGGAGACACCACCAGAGGGCGACACCACCAGAGGGCGACACCACCAGAGGGCGACAGAGGGAGACACCACCAGAGGGAGACACCACCAGAGGGCGACACCACCAGAGGGCGACACCACCAGAGGGCGATACCACCAGAGGGAGACACCACCAGAGGGCGACAGAGGGAGACACCACCAGAGGGAGACACTACCAGAGGGCGACACCACCAGAGGGCGACACCACCAGAGGGCGACACCACCAGAGGGCGATACCAGCAGAGGGAGACACCACCAGAGGGCGATACCACCAGAGGGAGACACCACCAGAGGGCGACAGAGGGAGACACCACCAGAGGGAGACACCACCAGAGGGCGACAGAGGGAGACACCACCAGAGGGCGACAGAGGGAGACGCCACCAGAGGGAGACACCACCAGAGGGCGACAGAGGGAGACACCACCAGAGGGCGACAGAGGGAGACACCACCAGAGGGCGACAGAGGGAGACACCACAAGAGGGAGACACCACCAGAGGGAGAAACCACCAGAGCGCGACACCACCAGAGGGCGACAGAGGGAGACACCACCAGAGGGAGACACGACCAGAGGGCGACACCACCAGAGGGAGACACCACCAGAGGGCGACACCACCAGAGGGAGACACCACCAGAGGGCGACACCACCAGAGGGCGACACCACCAGAGGGCGATACCACCAGAGGGAGACACCACCAGAGGGCGACAGAGGGAGACACCACCAGAGGGAGACACTACCAGAGGGCGACACCACCAGAGGGCGACACCACCAGAGGGCGATACCACCAGAGGGAGACACCACCAGAGGGCGATACCACCAGAGGGAGACACCACCAGAGGGCGACAGAGGGAGACACCACCAGAGGGAGACACCACCAGAGGGCGACACCACCAGAGGGCGACACCACCAGAGGGCGACACCACCAGAGGGCGACAGAGGGAGACACCACCAGAGGGAGACACCACCAGAGGGAGACACCACCAGAGGGCGACAGAGGGAGACACCACCAGAGGGAGACACCACCAGAGGGCGACAGAGGGAGACACCACCAGAGGGCGACAGAGGGAGACACCACCAGAGGGCGACAGAGGGAGACACCACCAGAGGGAGACACAACCAGAGGGAGACACAACCAGAGGGCGACAGAGGGAGACACCACCAGAGGGCGACACCACCAGAGGGCGACACCACCAGAGGGCGACAGAGGGAGACACCACCAGAGGGAGACACCACCAGAGGGCGACAGAGGGAGACACCACCAGAGGGAGACACAACCAGAGGGAGACACAACCAGAGGGCGACAGAGGGAGACACCACCAGAGGGCGACACCACCAGAGGGCGACACCACCAGAGGGAGACACCACCAGAGGGCGACACCACCAGAGGGCGACACCACCAGAGGGCGATACCACCAGAGGGAGACACCACCAGAGGGCGACAGAGGGAGACACCACCAGAGGGAGACACTACCAGAGGGCGACACCACCAGAGGGCGACACCACCAGAGGGCGACACCACCAGAGGGCGATACCACCAGAGGGAGACACCACCAGAGGGCGACAGAGGGAGACACCACCAGAGGGAGACACCACCAGAGGGCGACACCACCAGAGGGCGACACCACCAGAGGGCGACAGAGGGAGACGCCACCAGAGGGAGACACCACCAGAGGGCGACAGAGGGAGACACCACCAGAGGGCGACAGAGGGAGACACCACCAGAGGGCGACAGAGGGAGACACCACAAGAGGGAGACACCACCAGAGGGAGAAACCACCAGAGCGCGACACCACCAGAGGGCGACAGAGGGAGACACCACCAGAGGGAGACACGACCAGAGGGCGACACCACCAGAGGGAGACACCACCAGAGGGCGACAGAGGGAGACACCACCAGAGGGAGACACCACCAGAGGGAGACACCACCAGAGGGCGACACCACCAGAGGGCGACACCACCAGAGGGCGATACCACCAGAGGGAGACACCAACAGAGGGCGACAGAGGGAGACACCACCAGAGGGAGACACTACCAGAGGGCGACACCACCAGAGGGCGACACCACCAGAGGGCGATACCACCAGAGGGAGACACCACCAGAGGGCGATACCACCAGAGGGAGACACCACCAGAGGGCGACAGAGGGAGACACCACCAGAGGGAGACACCACCAGAGGGCGACACCACCAGAGGGCGACACCACCAGAGGGCGACACCACCAGAGGGCGACAGAGGGAGACACCACCAGAGGGAGACACCACCAGAGGGAGACACCACCAGAGGGCGACAGAGGGAGACACCACCAGAGGGAGACACCACCAGAGGGCGACAGAGGGAGACACCACAAGAGGGCGACAGAGGGAGACACCACCAGAGGGCGACAGAGGGAGACACCACCAGAGGGAGACACCACCAGAGGGAGAAACCACCAGAGGGCGACACCACCAGAGGGCGACAGAGGGAGACACCACCAGAGGGAGACACGACCAGAGGGCGACACCACCAGAGGGAGACACCACCAGAGGGAGACACAACCAGAGGGAGACACCACCAGAGGGAGACACAACCAGAGGGAGACAGAGGGAGACACCACCAGAGGGAGACACCACCAGAGGACGACAGAGGGAGACACCACCAGAGGGAGACACCACCAGAGGACGACAGAGGGAGACACAAACAGAGGAAGACACCACCAGAGGGAGACACCACCAGAGTGCGACACCACCAGAGGACGACAGAGGGAGACACCACCAGAGGGAGACACCACCAGAGGACGACAGAGGGAGACACCACCAGAGGGAGACACCACCAGAGGGAGACACCAACAGAGGGAGACACAACCAGAGGGAGACACCACCAGAGGGAGACACAACCAGAGGGAGACACCACCAGAGGGCGACACCACCAGAGGGAGACACCACCAGAGGGAGACACCACCAAAGGGTGACACCACCAGAGGGAGACACCACCAGAGGGAGACACCACCAGAGGGCAACACCACCAGAGGGGGACACCACCAGAGGGCGACAGAGGGAGACACCACCAGAGGGCGACACCACCAGAGGGCGACACCACCAGAGGGAGACACCACCAGAGGGAGACAAAACGAGAGGGAGACACTACCAGAGGGAGACACCACCAGAGGGAGACACCACCAGAGGGCAACACCACCAGAGGGCGACACCACCAGAGGAAGACACCACCAGAGGGAGACACCACCAGAGGGCGACAGAGGGAGACACCACCAGAGGGCGACACCACCAGAGGGAGACACCACCAGAGGGCGACAGAGGGCGACAGAGGGAGACACCACCAGAGGGCGACACCACCAGAGGGAGACAGAGGGAGACACCACCAGAGGGCGACACCACCAGAGGGCGACACCACCAGAGGGCGACACCACCAGAGGGAGACAGAGGGAGACACCACCAGAGGGCAACAGAGGGAGACACCACCAGAGGGAGACACCACCAGAGGGCGACACCACCAGAGGGAGACACCACCAGAGGGAGACACAACCAGAGGGAGACACCACCAGAGGGCGACACCACCAGAGGGAGACACCACCAGAGGGCGACAGAGGGAGACACCACCAGAGGGAGACACCACCAGAGGACCACAGAGGGGAGACACCACCAGAGGGAGACACCACCAGAGGGAGACACAACCAGAGGGAGACACCACCAGAGGGAGACACCACCAGAGTGCGACACCACCAGAGGCAGACACAACCAGAGGGAGACACCACCAGAGGGAGACACCACCAGAGGGAGACACCACCAGAGGGAGACACAACCAGAGGGAGACACCACCAGAGGGAGACACCACCAGAGGGAGACACCACCAGAGGGCGACACCACCAGAGGGAGACACCACCAGAGGGAGACACCACCAGAGGGCGACAGAGGGAGACACCACCAGAGGGCGACACCACCAGAGGGCGACACCACCAGAGGGAGACAGAGGGCGACAGAGGGAGACATCACCAGAGGAAGACACCACCAGAGGGAGACACCACCAGAGGGCGACACCACCAGAGGGCGACAGAGGGCGACAGAGGGAGACATCACCAGAGGAAGACACCACCAGAGGGAGACACCACCAGAGGGCGACACCACCAGAGGAAGACACCACCAGAGGGCGACAGAGGGAGACACCACCAGAGGGCGACACCACCAGAGGGCGACACCACCAGAGGGAGACAGAGGGAGACACCACCAGAGGGTGAATGTGAGATAAGGATGAGTTAATATGAGATTAGGATGAGTTAATGTGAGATAAGGATGAGTTAATGTGAGATAAGGATGAGTTAATGTGAGATAAGCATGAGTTAATATGAGATTAGGATGAGTTAATGTGAGATAAGGATGAGTTAATGTGAGATAAGGATGAGGTAAAACTCATGTAGAGAAGTCATTCAACAGAAATGAATCATGACTCTGGCTTGTATTGTGACCTGAATAAACACAATTATCGATTCACCCAATAAACGTTTGCATTGGGCTTTTAGGCAGCCGAGGTTTTTCAGCGCTCGCCGTGCTGCAGTTATTTGACCCTTCAGTCGGGTGATGGACACACGCTCCGATGTAATGCTCAGGGGAGAGGCTCCACAAAGCCACAGTCAGCTTTTCTTTCGCTCAAACGCTACGACAAAGTACTCTGGGAAGGACAAATTGAGTAAACGGGAAGCTGAACGACAGAAATGCTGTTTGAATAGACCCTGGCAACAGAGCGGCTGCATTCTAAACGCCGGAGCGCTCCGCACACGAGCGCCGCTGCGTTGTCAAACGGGGAGGAAGCGCCAAACGTCGGGCCATCACCGTGTGCAGAAGTGTTTAACGCCGTTTATACAGTTTATGGCGGTTTGCACGCTCCAAACTCAGACCTCTTAGTGATGTTTGATGAGCAGAGTGTGACAGGAAAGCGCTCACTTCAGCCGCCGTGCGTTCACATTCATGTTCCTTTCTCAACCCTGACGCTGTTGTTACTTTTACAGTTCATAAAGCATCGTTTGAGTCAAATGTTCTCAGAGTTTCAAAGCAGGAAATCCGAGATGAAAGGTATTTGCGGTTTAAATGTTCAAGTCAAGGACAAAGCATCAATAACATCGCTTAAATCTGATCTGAAACTATTTGCAAGGTTTGTACGAGGAATCTGATTTACTTTTACAAATCCTTCTTATATTTGTGAACATCCGGAGCATACTGACGGTAATTACTCGTTGCCAAATGAAACAAACGTTTAGCGCCGTCTACAAAAGCTCTTTTTGCAATAAAAGTCAGTCTGTGAAGAACCATCCTAAACACGTCACTGCTGGAAGTATCCGCAGGAACTGAAGCTTAAACAGGCCGCACTGTTGACCTCATCCCATCCCTATAGAATGCTGGGTCATTACTGGTAAATACATGTGTACATAGAGTTAGAATACCGTATTTTCCGGACTATAAGTCGCACCTTTTTTCATAGTTTTGGCCGGGGTGCCACTTATACTTATATTTATACTTATATACTTATACTCCGAAGCGACTTATAGGTGATATTATTTGTTATTTTCACACTTGCAACTGCATTTCATCCTCCAGTGCCACTTATACATGTTTTTTTTTTCTCTATTATGCATTTGTTGGCTGGTGCGACTTATAGTCTGGAAAATACAGTACTTTTGATTGAACACTAAGTTTAGGATTTAGCATCTTAAAAAATCTCTGTTTGTTTAACATGACCCACGGCTCTGTTTGAGGCTCTCTAGATTGAAAGGCGCACACAGACCTGCAGATTTCCCTTCAGGCTGTCGAGTTCTTTGGACGTCTTGGAGAGCTGATGCAGGAGGCTGGTCCTTTCACTGAACACCTCCTTCAGCTTCTTCTCCAGGTCTTCAGAGCTCTGTCTGTGGAAACACACACACGACAGAAGATCTATGACTCTGACCGCTCAGAAACACGTGGACATTATGACTCTGACCGCTCAGAAACACGTGGACATTATGACTCTGACCGCTCGGACACACGTGGACATTATGACTCTGACCGCTCGGACACACGTGGACATTATGACTCTGACCGCTCAGAAACATGTGGACATTATGACTCTGACCGCTCAGAAACACGTGGACATTATGACTCTGACCGCTCAGAAACACGTGGACATTATGACTCTGACCGCTCGGACACACGTGGACATTATGACTCTGACCGCTCGGACACACGTGGACATTATGACTCTGACCGCTCGGACACACGTGGACATTATGACTCTGACCGCTCAGAAACATGTGGACATTATGACTCTGACCGCTCAGAAACATGTGGACATTATGACTCTGACCGCTCAGACACACGTGGACATTATGACTCTGACCGCTCAGACACACACAACATCAATGACTCTGACCGCTCAGAAACATGTGGACATTATGACTCTGACCGCTCAGACACACGTGGACATTATGACTCTGACCGCTCGGACACACGTGGACATTATGACTCTGACCGCTCGGACACACGTGGACATTATGACTCTGACCGCTCATACACACGTGGACATTATGACTCTGACCGCTCAGAAACATGTGGACATTATGACTCTGACCGCTCAGAAACATGTGGACATTATGACTCTGACCGCTCAGACACACGTGGACATTATGACTCTGACCGCTCAGACACACACAACATCAATGACTCTGACCGCTCAGAAACATGTGGACATTATGACTCTGACCGCTCAGACACACGTGGACATTATGACTCTGACCGCTCGGACACACGTGGACATTATGACTCTGACCGCTCGGACACACGTGGACATTATGACTCTGACCGCTCATACACACGTGGACATTATGACTCTGACCGCTCAGAAACATGTGAACATTATGACTCTGACCGCTCAGAAACATGTGGACATTATGACTCTGACTGCTCAGAAACATGTGGACATTGTGACTCTGACCGCTCAGACACACGTGGACATTATGACTCTGACCGCTCAGACACACACAACATCAATGACTCTGACCGCTCAGAAACATGTGGACATTATGACTCTGACCGCTCAGACACACGTGGACATTATGACTCTGACCGCTCAGACACACGTGGACATTATGACTCTGACCGCTCGGACACACGTGGACATTATGACTCTGACCGCTCAGACACACACAACATCAATGACTCTGACCGCTCAGAAACATGTGGACATTATGACTCTGACCGCTCAGAAACACGTGGACATTATGACTCTGATCGCTCAGACACACGTGGACATTATGACTCTGACCGCTCAGAAACACGTGGACATTATGACTCTGACCGCTCAGACACACGTGGACATATGACTCTGACCGCTCGGACACACGTGGACATTATGACTCTGACCGCTCGGACACACCTTTTGCGTTTTAGATTCGAGTCAAAAACACAGTCAACTCTTCCTACAGTTGGTTCAGACACAACGGTTTGGAAAAGCATGAATAGAATCAATATATCAAATAATAAATAAACATAAATCTTATCAGTCAAAAGATTTAATTCAGCATTAATGCATTTTCAAACAAACAAATAAACAAACAAACAAACAACAGTATTTCAGATGTAATTCTACAATCAGAAGCGTTCATGCCCCGTCATCAGGGGAGAACACCATCTCTTATAGAACACTGTATTTAAATATATTGTCTGTTTCATCTCCGCACGTTCAGATGAGAGTGACTGACAGGTAGTTCAGCCAATCAGGGCCAGGCTTGGTCCGTCCGCATCAAAACGAACACGGCTGATTACGAGGAACAAAATGAAGGACAAAAATATCGATCGGACTGAAAAACACTGTGGATTTCTGCAGAAAGAAGTGACTCTTTTAATCCGAGGTGAGAGTTTTGTGCTAAACGATGATGACCAATTGTTCTGTCTGTGGGAGGAGCTGTGACCGGACTCACTCCTCATGACCAATCAGAGAAGAGCGTATTCTGGACCTCAGAAGTGCCTTAACCTGCAGGAGGAGGACACGCCGCAGGTACATAACGTCTGGATGCAAAACTAAGAGATACAGGGGCAGTTTTGTTCCCTCAGCTATTCAAATACTCAATATCCAGACTAAAGACTACAAATGGTCAGACTACACACTAAACTATTAACCTATGGACCTATGGCCTTCTTAATCTATGTATTTATTTACTCTGGACTAGTGTTTTGTATCCATGACGGCTTTTACTCTGTATTTTATCCGCTGTATTCTGACACTAATAACTGTTTGTGTTCTTGTTGTCCACGTCATGTTGTCCATGTGTGTGTGAGCGGCCGACTCGCTTTTACCTGCAACCAAATCCACCCTCGGTACAAATAAACTTACGTTACTGACATAAGTGTTTCTCCTTCTCAGGTTGTGGACGGGCCTTTTCTCATGTTCTGTGTCGGGATTTAAGTGGCGAGCAAGAGGACGCAGGATTTAATAAGATCAGATATTCCTTTATTGTCCACACATGGGGAAATTCCATTGTTGCAACGCAGGTAGATACAGAGGAAAAGGACAGATCACTTATAGGAAGGTTGAAAAAAACACTCCTATACACAAAAACTCCTATGGACAGAACCTCTCATTTCTTAATAAGGAGGGGATAATAAAGATAGATTCAAATAAATACTTATAATAATGGTAATATAAACACTATTTACATCAGTTATATTCACATTTAGCCGTGGGAGCTGAGACCAGAGCGGTGTCGCGGTGTTAATTCAAGTCGCAAAGTAAGAAAATCCAAACTTAGCGTTGACCTGGAGCTCCGAGCACGCGGTCAACACGTCCCGTTACCACCGATCATGTCGCGGGCGTGTCCACATGAACGTCCGACTTTGACAACACGCAATCACGATCGCGGATATGGATCACGCTGGCCCCCCGACGAGCCAGAAATAAGTATGCAACAACATGATACATTTAATGATCTCCTCCCAGCACGAGGCGGCGCAGCCAAAGCACGCCCAGGATGTTGGCAGAACACAACAGACGGTGTGAACGCTCGTAAGTGGAACGCTCTTTCCAACGCACAAAATGAATCCCATTTAAAGTGAGTCGTTTCGCGAGTTTGTGCTGTTTTCATTCCGGTCCAACGGGCTTTTCTCACGCAGGTGCCGCCCGAGCGCAGAACCACAAACGACTCCAAATGAAGTAGGAAAATATAGCGCTGAGAGTGGTGAGCGACACGTGAAGAGGAGACGGCGCTGTGCAATAACGAGGAGAACGAGGGGAACGATGGATGGCGCGGAACAAGTGTGTGCACGGAACTTCCACAGCGATAATGAAAGTGTAAGATCTTCACTCAGGCCTTTGTTCAACCCACGGACGCATATGAAGCCTTCTGAGCCAGCACAACTTCAAGAGCACGTGAGAGAAGAATGTAGGATGTATGGAACAAATACTGTGTTTTCCGGAGTATAAGTCGCACTGGAGTATAAGTCGCACCAGCCAAAAATGCATAATAGAGAAGAAAAAACATATATAAGTCACATTTTTGGAAGAAATGTATTTGACAGATGAGAGAACATGGTGAATAGGTGTACGTATGCTAACGCTAACACCTTCAGCTACATGACGTATGCTAACGCTAACACCTTCAGCTACATGAGGCACAGACAGAACTGTGGTAAGTGTCTGGTATGTTAGCGTAACATATGAACAGTTATTCAGACAACTATAGCATAAAGAACATTCTAACAAGTTTAGCAAAGCATCAGTAAATAACAAATAATATCACATATAAGTCGCTCTGGAGTATAAGTCGCACCCCGGCCAAAACTGTGAAACGTATAGTGCAGAAAATACTGTAGACATGATCTTAAATGACAGACAGAAGGAGGAGAGGAAGCAGGAGGAAATACGATGCTGCTCATGTGACATTTTGCCCTCTCCACAGACCGAAGTGCAATGTATTTGCACACGGGACCTGCAGGGGGAGCTCTATCACCAATACAAACCTCACTGCCAGACAAATAAACGTCCTTTACGTTGTGTCTTGCCGCCTTCTGAAGACTTCCTCGTGTTTCCTCCGTCGTTTCCTCCATCGTTTCCTCTGTCGTTTCCTCTGTCGTTTCCTCTATCGTTTCCTCCATCGTTTCCTCCGTCGTTTCCTCTGTTGTTTCCTCCGCCGTTTCCTCCATTGTTTTCTCCACCGTTTCCTCCGTCGTTTCCTCTCTTCGTCCGCTCTGAGCTTCGGGACACGACTTAATGCGGTGCGGTTGATTGACAGCCGAACAATCATCGGTGCCACACGGGGAGGAAAGGAAACGAGGACGGAGAATTGAGACGCAGCCATAACCAACGACTGAGCTCTGAGGAAGTTGTTCGTTTAGCGATGGAACGTCGACTTGTAAGTTGAGTTCTGGTTATTACGCACGTACGGACCGTAACCAGGACCACAGATGACCCGGGCGTGGATTTAAACGTTAAAATCCTTTCCCAGGAGCAGCGCTGCATTAATCAGAATCTACGGCTCAGTCTGGGCCACGCTCCAGAAATGTCACGGACCCGGCCTCTAATCGCACGCACTCAAATTCATAAATCTCACACAGAAAAGCTCCAGCGGCGAGTCGAATAAACGCAGCCACCTGTCATATCGCCCCCCCCCCAGGATTTACCGCCGTTCCAACATGGCCGCCGAGTCTTCTGTCTAAGAAGAGCTGGAGGAAATGAGGAGAGGCGGTGTTTCCCCCTCGCCGTCCATCACGCTCTCGGGTGAGGGTCAGTTCATTGCGCCGCTGATGTCTTAATCTGTTGAGAGCGCCAAATTTGATCCGTCCATTGAAGTATTTGTTGGTGAATTGTCGCTCTCACAAGTCAGGAGGACGAGCATGGAATTGTACTTGTACCTCAAGTAAACTGCACTGACAACTGGTACCGTAACTCCTGTACCTTCAAGTAAGACTGCTTCATGTCCCGGGATCGTAATGCTCCTCGCTCCTTTACGCAGCCACGTTTGGAGCAGTTTCTTTTAATGGGGGCATGTGTCTCCGTGCTCAGGACCCGGCTCGGCATCCAGCCACCCACACAAAGCAAAGGTTCTTAACAAATAATGTCTTAAGTAAACCTGAAAACACACTTTATAAGCAGGAAGCCGATCGCAGCAATTCACAAAAACATGTTTCGTTTTTAGCGCCGTGAGAGTTTGAAGAAACCAGACACCGAGTTTGAACGTCTCTTCGTGAAACGCTGCTTTGGGATTGGATTGTGTTCGACGCATTGGAGGTCTGGAGGTGCCGTGAGCGCTGAACAGGAAACAGCTGATGCTAACGTGTGCTAGCGTTGGTTTTGTCGGTTCAGCGCGTACGTTACCGTCACTGGGGTTTAGCGGAAAATGACTGCGCGACTGTAGCATCCACCCCAAAGAGAACCGGTGTGGACATGGCTCACTTTAACTGTGGACATGGCTCACTTTAACACCGGTTCTTACTTCTTCTTACTGAGCGTGGCAGACGTTGTTGGCAGATGTTGGAAGAGCGTCATCTCCTGGTGGTTTTCATAATGACATCTTCTGACTTAAGGTTGAATCCAGAACGATATATGTCTCTGTGCTCGTAATACAGAGTGAAAGTCTGAACACTGCTCATATCTGCGAGTTCAGGTGACCGTGATTGACAGGTGGATTGGCCAATCAGGTACACGCGCGGTCTGTCTACAGCAAAACAAACTGATTATGAGGGCGGGAAATCACAGAGACTGAAAAACATGATGTATTTCCGCAGAATCAATGAGAAAAGCCCAAAAATCAGTTTGAGGTTAGATTTTGTTCAGAATTGTGGACAATAAACACATGTGATTGCACGGTTCTGTTTGAGTTTGGCTCGCTGTGCTATGGAGGGATGGGCCGGACTCACTCTTCGTAACTAAAAGGTATTTTCTAGTCACATACATTGCTATAAATAAGGCAAATATGTTGAAAAATGTCTAATGTCGTGCTAATAAAAGTATAAGTTACGTGCATGCAAAAGGCCACTTCTACTCTCCAAAATTGAGCGGCAAAATGACACAAACCGACCAAAGACGCCAATACTTAAACCCAACATGAATCTGGACATGTTTTTCAATGAAAGTACAACGTAAACACACAGACAAACTCATATCTGACCTGTACCTTGACCCGGTGGTTCAGTTTCATGCCAGACAGTCAAAAATAACCTTTAAACGGCTCTGTATTATTCATTAGATTCACATTATCGTCGACCCCAGAACTCTGCGTGACATGAATTACCACAATCATCTGATCCATGTTCATAAAAATATAAATGAATATGTTGCCCTACAGTAAAACGCAGCGCTAAAAGGATCAGTGCGGTAATACGTGTGGGAGGTTGAACTGTAAGTGCCATAAATACATGTATATTCAACTAATGATATCCTGAGAGCGATAGGATTTTAATGAATGTCAAAAGAGCATCCACAGCCCACGACGAGGCGTTTAAATCTCATTATGAAATAAGTCGACGCCATCTGGACGAGAGCGCTGTGAAACGGGAAGAAATACAGCTATATTTGAAGTAAAAGGTACCGGGAAATGAATATTTACAGCAGGGGAGCAGCGGTGAACTACACTAAATATGAATATACAATACACAATTATTTATACTGTCATTTTAGGCCAATCTACTTTACTATAAAATCCGCTCAGTAAATGTTTGTGTAGATAATATTTCAACAAAATGAACCAAGAAATTAAGACATTTATCAGATTGAAACGTCCCAAATTAGTGCCGTTTTGGTAATTTTTATAAAGTTCAAATTGATATCTTTAAATTTAAGATTTTGTCCTTTTCACCTGTAATGTTTTTGCCCTGACGAATGTATTTAATCCTATTGTGGAACACGTCTTGATGGCAACAGACAGGTGGCCAAAAATGACGTCCTAAAGCGCCCCCTACAGGCCGGACGACTCATTGAACTAAAATGCAGTTAAAGATAAATATATTTTGAATGTTGCTAAACATTAAAACAGGTTATCCCAGAATAGCAAATGTTTTTAGGTTTATAATTTCACTTCCTGTTTGTAATTGATGACATCACGCAGGGAAATTACCCAGAAAACACTGGGCCAAAACTCACCAAATGTCACTTATTTGTCAAATAAGAATATTATATGAGAGCGACTTTGATTTGTTGAATTTATGTTTAAAGAGCGAAAAAGAAGTTGTTTCTTTTGAGTAAATTCTGCTTAAACTTTGACTGGAATGAATGTCCCTGGTGTGATGTCACTTCCTGTCATTTTCTACAGATTTTTTTGCGTTTTCTCCACAAACACCTGCTCGATCGGTGTAAAACTAACATTTATATGTACAACAGGTATAAATACACCAGATAAAGTCCAAAGCTTGTTCTGCCACAGACTTTGGCCCCGCCCTCATGATGATGCTGCTGTGCTTGTTCTGCCACAGACTTTGGCCCCGCCCTCATGATGATGCTGCTGTGCTTGTTCTGCCACAGACTTTGGCCCCGCCCTCATGATGATGCTGCTGTGCTTGTTCTGCCACAGACTTTGGCCCCGCCCTCATGATGATGCTGCTGTGCTTGTTCTGCCACAGACTTTGGCCCCGCCCTCATGATGATGCTGCTGTGCTTGTTCTGCCACAGACTCTGGCCCCGCCCTCATGATGATGCTGCTGTGCTTGTTTTGCCACAGACTTTGGCCCCGCCTTCATGATGATGCACACAATGGCGTCCTTCATCAGGGCCCGTGTCCGCCGTAATAACACCCACATAAACATGATGAAGAGGAGTCTGATAATGACCACGCCCGATCTGTCGCCGTGCAGATTACACCGTTTCACGTTTTAATTTCACACTCCATTAATGATAAAGTGTGACGGATAACACGCAATTACCAAGAAGCCCCGCCTCTTCCCTCTGCTCTTATCCATACACTGGTTTCACTTTACATGGTGTACTTTATATGGTGTACTTAACATGGTGTAGTTTACATGGTGTACTTTACATAGTGTACTATACATGGTGTACTTTACATAGTGTACTTTACATGGTGTACTTTACATGGTGTACTTTACATGGTGTAGTTTACATGGTGTACTTTACATAGTGTACTATACATGGTGTACTTTACATAGTGTACTTTACATGGTGTACTTTACATGGTGTACTTTACATAGTGTACTATACATGGTGTACTTTATATGGTGTACTTAACATGGTGTACTTTACATAGTGTACTTTACATGGTGTACTTTACATAGTGTACTATAAATGGTGTACTTTACATAGTGTACTTTACATGGTGTACTTTACATGGTGTACTTTACATAGTGTACTATACATGGTGTACTTTA
The DNA here is from genome assembly GCF_026437365.1 of Eucyclogobius newberryi. Taxonomy (NCBI): domain Eukaryota; kingdom Metazoa; phylum Chordata; class Actinopteri; order Gobiiformes; family Gobiidae; genus Eucyclogobius; species Eucyclogobius newberryi. Next base: position 3,883,898 of record NW_027316167.1, read on the forward strand.
CATAGTGTACTTTACATAGTGTACTATACATGGTGTACTTTACATAGTGTACTTTACATGGTGTACTTTACATAGTGTACTTTACATGGTGTACTTTACATGCTGTACTTTATATGGTGTACTTAACATGGTGTAGTTTACATGGTGTACTTTACATGGTGTACTTTACATAGTTTACTATACATGGTGTACTTTATATAGTGTACTTTACATAGTGTTTACATGGTGTACTTTACATGGTGTACTTTACATGTTGTTCTTTACATAGTGTACTTTACATGGTGTACTTTACATAGTGTACTTTACATGGTGTACATGGTGTACTTTACATAGTGTACTTTACATGGTGTACTTTACATAGTGTACTTTACATGGTGTACATGGTGTACTTTACATAGTGTACTTTACATAGTGTACTTTACATAGTGTACTTTACATGGTGTACTTTACATAGTGTACTTTACATGGTGTACTTTACAAAGTGTACTTTACATGGTGTACTTTACATAGTGTACTTTACATAGTGTACATTACATGGTGTACTTTACATAGTGTTTTACATGGTGTACTTTACATAGTGTACTTTACTCCCTGTGGCCCTCAGAGGCAACTGTTGTTGTGATTTTGGGCCTTACAAAAATAAATTGATTTGATTTGATTTACATGGTGTACTTTACATAGTGTACTTTACATGGTGTACTTTACATAGTGTACTTTGCATGGTGTACTTTACATGGTGTACTTTACATAGTGTACTTTACATAGTGTACTTTACATGGTGTACTTTACATGGTGTACTTTACATGGTGTACTTTACATGGTGTACTTTAAATAGTGTACTTTACATGGTGTACTTTACATAGTGTACTTTACATAGTGTACTTTACATGGTGTACTTTACATGGTGTACTTTACATGGTGTACTTTACATAGTGTACTTTACATGGTGTACTTTACATAGTGTACTTTACATGGTGTACTTTACATAGTGTTTTACATGGTGTACTTTACATAGTGTACTTTACATAGTGTAGTTTACATAGTGTACTTTACATGGTGTACTTTACATAGTGTTTTACATGGTGTACTTTACATAGTGTACTTTACATAGTGTAGTTTACATAGTGTACTTTACATGGTGTACTTTACATGGTGTACTTTACATAGTGTACTTTAAATAGTGTATTTTACATGGTGTACTTTACATAGTGTACTTTACATAGTGTACTTTACATGGTGTACTTTACATGGTGTACTTTACATAGTGCACTTTACATCGTGTAGTGTAACTTCATCATTCAGCACTAGTGTAAAACCAAAGGATGAAATATTGGTGAAGAATAAAGAAAAGAAAAAAGTAAAATGGTAAAAAGGTTTAAAAACAAAATCAGATTAAATAATTGCTATGGGCAGTTTGAGTGTTAAGATACTGACTTCTAAAACATATTGAAATACTAGGGTTGTTTTTGGTTTATTTTTTTATATTCGATGATGTATCAATGCTACTTAGTTTTTTGCTTTTTTATGTGTAAATATGAGGTGAAGGTGGAATATTTTGGTTTAGTTTTGCGACTGTATTGTTATGTTGTTGTTGTTTAATAAAAAAGCTAAAAATTGAAAAAAAGATATTGACCACCAGGGGATCGTTATGAGCTCGTTATGAGAGAGGCAGCCAATCCAGGATAATGAGTTTAAATAAAACAAAACATGGACAGATGATGATAGATTTATGAATATGTTTATGGTTGAAAACATTTAAACTAAAACTGTGCAAAACACAGACAGGTTTTCTCGCGGTGACAGTCACTGGACGATTGTATATGATGGTCTAGCATAATATAGCATAAGTATTTATTTCACCTTTTATTATCTATGTGGGTCGTTCTCTTTTCTTTAACAGTGACACACACACACACACGCACACACACGCACGCACGCACGCACACACGCACACACACACACACACACGCACACACACACACACGCACACGCACACGCACACGCACGCGCACGCACACGCACACGCACACGCACACGCACACACACACACACACACGCACGCACACACACACGCACGCACACACACACGCACACGCACACGCACGCGCACGCACATGCACACGCACACACACACGCACACGCACACGCACACGCACACGCACACGCACACACACACTATATATAACGACTTTATCCAGGCGTGAATTCTGACTGAAAAGCGTGTCATTTCTTGGACAGAGTTGTATTTGTGGTGAGTGAGTTCTGAGTAGATTTGTGATTTCCTGCTGGAGTTAAGCCCTCACCGTCCCCGTGGAAACGGGATCCAGGCCACAGAAGAAAACACAACTCACAGGCCAAACTCAGCCGTCACATTGAGGTTATAGACCGTGTGTGTCATACTCTCCGCCTCCTGCAGATGACTGTGAAACGTCTTATTGATCGCACACTTGTGAGGAGGAGGAGCCTGTGTGTCGCTGTGTGACGACGGGCTGAGAGCGGATGTGCATGGATCCCCCGCCCCCATGTGCATGGATCCCCCGCCCCCATGTGCATGGATGCCCCGCCCCCATGTGCATGGATGCCCCGCCCCCCATGTGAATGGATGCCCCGCCCCCCATCTATTTCATCTAGCCTTAACTGACAGCTGTTATTTAACATAAGATAAAAAAAAACAAAAAAACTTGTATTTGTCTCACAATGGGGATTAGACGCAATTAAAACGATGTCGGCCCTGAGTAAACCCGCGGACCCCCAGAGAGATCATGTGACGTCGGCCCTGAGAGAACCCGCGGACCCCCAGAGAGAACCCGCGGACCCCCAGAGAGAACCCGCGGACCCCCAGAGAGAACTATAGGACTAATGTCTGTATATTTATGGTGGAGACGATCAGCATCTCATTCAATCCTTATCACATTTATAATTAAGCTCATTAGCATATTAAGAGACTAAATCCATGTCTAATCCGCGTCTCGACTTGAACTCTGCAGATTTACACAATGTGAGACGTTTCAGCGTCTGAACGACTCGGGTTAATGGAGGTCTGGGGCCGATAGCATCATGTGTTCCACCAAAAAGACCTCATTATTACCATTATTATGATTATTATTATCATATTAGACAAAGTTATGAAGACGGATCCTAGTTGTATAAATTATTAGCTTTGGGAACGTGGAAAAAAACAAGCAGATCAAGCAAAGAAGACTAAATAATAATCTCGATAGACACAATCTACCCTGAAGAGCAAAGTACAAGTATTAATGCAGAAATAAACAGAATTAAAGCCGCAAGCGGCATCCAACGGCCCTCGCGGGCCGCCGGCCTTCCGACTCTGCGCTTTCGACTTGATAAAGATGGCGCCCTTATTGTGTTGAATTAAAAAAGAACTTGACAGACGGTGACACATTGGACATGGCCAATCCAGTGCAAATCAACACAAGTGTCAGTCAAATTTGCTGCGCCGCCGCACAGAGACTTTAGCACTTGGAATAAAAATATGGATAACTTTTGATGCCGCGCTTGTGTAGATGATATTTCCCAAAGTAAAGCTTGATCGAGCTATTGCCCACGGAGGAGTTTGTTAAAGTGTGAAGCGTAAATGTGAACATTTCAAGGATTTGGCGTTTTTCCCATTTGTGACAGTATATTTGCAGCTCCACGGCACAGAGACCGTACCACTTAAAATCAAAATATGACTAACTTTTGATGCCCCGTTTGTGTAGATGATTTTCCCCAAATATGAACTTGATCGGGCAATCGCCCTAGGAGGAGTTCGTTAAAGTGTGAAGCGTAAAAATGTGGTCATTTTAGAGATTTCGCTGTTTTCCCATTTCTGACATATATTTGCGGGTCCGCCACACAGAGACCGTAGCACTTAGAATCAAAATATGGATAAGTTTTGATGCCCCGCTTGTGTAGATGATATTCTCCAAATATGAACTTGATCGGACAATCGCCCTAGGAGGAGTTCATTAAAGTGTGAAGCGTAAAAATGTGGTGATTTGAGCGATTCTACGATTTTCCCAGAAGGATAACATGGGATGTTTCTGTCAACGCTACGGTTACGCCGTACAAAATATGATTTTGGCTCTCATACTTTTATGATCAGGATGGCAAATTAGAATTTTGTTCAAAATATCATGTCATTTGGAAAAACTCTATTGTTTATAGACCACTCTGAAGGCCAAATAGTCAGAATTCTGGGAAACGTTTGCGGCTCCGTCGCACAGAGACCGTAAAAGTTATCCTTAAAATTTGGATAACTTTAGATGCCCCACTTGTCTAGAGGACGTACACCAATTTTGAGGTTGGTGGGCAAAACGCACTAGGAGGACTTCGTTAAAGTGTAAAACATAAAAATGTGGTAATTTGAGAGATTTTGTGGTTTTCCCATAGGGATAACATGGGAGGTTTCTGTCATCGCTACGACTACGCCGTAAAAAAAATAGGCATTTTTGTGATTGGCTTTTGTGATCGGGACGGCAAAATAGAATTTTGGGTAAAGTTTAGACAATTTTGGTAAAACTAATTTTTGACCTTCAATGTTAATTTAAAGGTCACTCTGTAGGGGGCGCTATCGCGGCCATTTCAATTTTGTCAGCCTAAACTGGTCCAAACTAGAAAGTTTAACAACTGATTCAAATTTGGTCCTAATCGGACTGGTTTTGATCAAATGGGAGCAATTTTTAGATCTGCAATATTCCAAAATAAGTTGTCCAACTTTGCGGCTGCGCCGCACACAGACCGTTAAAGGTATCTCAAAAAATTGAATAACTTTAGATGCCCCACTTGTCCAGAGGACGTACGCCGATTTTGAAGTCGGTGGGCAAAACGCCCTAGGAGGAGTTCGTCAAAGTTTGACGTGAACAAAATGACTAACACAGCGTATTTTCATTTTCAAAGGAAGATGGCGGCCATAGGGTAAGTCTGGGGGCGTGGCCACAATAATTTTTTTTGTTCGTCCTCACGAGAGGAATGCGTGTCCCGAATTTCGTAGCTTTACGCCAAAGTTGACCTCGGGGCGTCTCCCATAGGCGCAATGTATTTTGACTTTTGTCGGTGGCGCTGTCGCGCCATTTTTTAACGAAAAAAAAAATGGCCCAGAAAAAATAAAATTTTTCGCCGATTCTGAATTTTGGGCAAAGTTTGGTGAGTTTTTGAGCATGTTCAGGGGGTCAAATTAGAGATCAAAGCGATGAAGAACAAGAAAAATTAAAGCCGCAAGCGGCATCCAACGGCCCTCGCGGGCCGCCGGCCTTCCGACTCTGCTCTCTGCATTTTACAGAGATGGCGCTAACGCAATTGTCTAAGAACTAAGACAGCGACACATTGGACATGTACAATGCTGTGCTTAACCAGTGCAAATGAACACAAATGTCGGTCAAATGTGCAGCTCCAGCGCACAGAGACCATGACACTTGGAATAAAAATATGGATAACTTTTGATGCTCCGCTTGTGTAGATTATTTTTCCCAAATATGAGCTTGATCGAGCTATTGCCCACAGAGGACTTCATTAAAGTGTGAAGCGTAAATGTGAACATTTCAAGGATTTGGTGTTTTTCCCATTTGTGACAATATATTTGCAGCTCCACGGCACAGAGACCGTACCACTTAAAATCAAAATATGGATAACTTTTGATGCCCCATTTGTGTAGATGATTTCCCCAAATATGAGCTTGATCGGACAATCGCCCTAGGAGGAGTTTGTTAAAGTGTGAAGCGTAAAAATGTGGTGATTTGAGCGATTCTACGATTTTCCCATAAGGATAACATGGGATGTTTCTGTCAACGCTACGGTTACGCCGTACAAAATATGACTTTGGCTCTCATACTTTTATGATCAGGATGGCAAATTAGAATTTTGTTCAAAATATCATGTCATTTGGAAAAACTCTATTGTTTATAGGCCACTCTGAAGGCCAAATAGTCAGAATTCTGGGAAACGTTTGCGGCTCCGTCGCACAAAGACCGTAAAAGTTATCCTTAAAATTTGGATAACTTTAGATACACCACTTGTCTAGAGGACGTACACCGATTTTGAGGTTGGTGGGCAAAACGCACTAGGAGGACTTCGTTAAAGTGTAAAACATAAAAATGTGGTAATTTGAGAGATTTTGTGGTTTTCCCATAGGGATAACATGGGAGGTTTCTGTCATCGCTACGACTACGGCGTAAAAAATTAGGCATTTTTGTGATTGGCTTTTGTGATCGGGACGGCAAAATAGAATTTTGGGTAAAGTTTAGACAATTTTGGTAAAACTAATTTTTGACCTTCAATGTTAATTTAAAGGTCACTCTGTAGGGGGCGCTATCACTGCCATTTCAATTTTGTCATCATAAACTGGTCCAAACTAGAAAGTTTAACAACTGATTCAAATTTGGTCCTAATCGGACTGGTTTTGATCAAATGGGAGCAATTTTTAGACCTGCAATATTCCAAAATAAGTTGTCCAACTTTGCGGCTGCGCCGCACACAGACCGTAAAAGGTATATCAAAAAATTGAATAACTTTAGATGCCCCACTTGTCCAGAGGACGTACGCCGATTTTGAAGTCGGTGGGCAAAACGCCCTAGGAGGAGTTCGTCAAAGTTTGACGTAAACAAAATGGCTAACTCAGATTGTTTTCATTTTCAAAGGAAGATGGCGGCCATAGGGTAAGTTTGGGGGCGTGGCCACAATGATTTTTTTTGTTTATCCTCACGAGAGGAATGCGTGTCCCGAATTTCGTAGCTTTACGCCAAAGTTGACCTCGGGGCGTCTCCCATAGGCGCAATGTATTTTGACTTTTGTCGGTGGCGCTGTCGCGCCATTTTTTAACGAAAAAAAAAATGGCCCAGAAAAAATAAAATTTTTCGCCGATTCTGAATTTTGGGCAAAGTTTGGTGAGTTTTTGAGCATGTTCAGGGGGTCAAATTAGAGATCAAAGCGCTGAAGAAGAACAAGAAAAATAATAATAATAATAATATTTTTAGCAAAAACAATATAGCCGTTTTTACTATAACAACAAATGATACATCGTTTGAAAGCTCTAAGCCTTCCCGATGCCGCCATGGGGTGGAATCATCATTACGAGCGCTTACGCGCTCGTCACTCCCTATTCCGTCGGGATGCCCCGCCCACTCCCCATAGACTTCCATTGATTTGAGCAGATACAAGCATGGCCCATGCCTGCGGCATGGATTCTCGCATACGGGACGATGCCAGGAGGGTTTTTGGAGGAATGCAGCGCTTCGCGCTGCTGTTGTCAACAATTAGTGAATGGGCTACGCCCATTCACTAATTGTTGCAACGCTGCCTTCGGCAGCAACGCCTTCGGCAGCGTTGCGGGAGCAATAGGCCCTCCGCCCTGCTGGGGCTCGGGCCTAATAATATTCCGATGCGAAAACAATGTTTCCCATTTTTCAAATATCATAAACTATACATTTTCGGAAAGCGCTCGCGCTTTCCTACCTCATGGTGTGGGTCCCTGGTCACTGACGGGTACTTTCGATAATTTTGAGTGGGCTCCGCCCACTTTGTGTTTTTGGCCCTCTATACAGTAATAATGTTCAATTTTTGCCTTACATGCTTATATGCACGGAACATGCAAGAGATGGGGAACGTATTCGTGAGCTACTTAGCTTTATATGGGGATGACGACCGTCGTCATCCCAATGTAAAGTGCTCGTTTAGTGCGAACTTTTGCACGGGCTTCGCCCGTTTACAACGGTAATGTTCCATTTTCCTACAACTAATTAGTATGCACGGGGCGTGCATGAGTGGAGGAGTGCGTTAGTGAGTGTTTGGAAGTGGGCGAGCGCTTCGCGCTCGATTTTGTGCGCACTACGTGCGCACTTTCGCAGCCGTGCTTCGCACGGCCTTACGAGATTAATAGGCCTCTCGCCAGCTTGTGGCGCTCGGGCCTAATAATATTTTTAGCAAAAACAATATAGCCGTTTCCACTATAACAACAAATTATACATTGTTTGAAAGCTCTAAGCCTTCCCCATGCCGCCATGGGGTGGAATCATCATTACGAGCGCTTACGCGCTCGTCACTCCCCATTCCGTCGGGATGCCCCGCCCACTCCCCATAGACTTCCATTGATTTGAGCAGATACAAGCATGGCCCATGCCTGCGGCATGGATTCTCGCGTACAGGACGATGCCAGGAGGGTTTTTGGAGGAATGCAGCGCTTCGCGCTGCTGTTGTCAACAATTTGTGAATGGGCTACGCCCATTCACAAATTGTTGACTATTTCTGTCATAGCAGGAGTAAGTATGCATGATCCATGCCTTCGGCATGGGCTAGTTCACTGTACTTGCCAGGGGCGACGGGGCACCAAACATGCGGGCTGCGCCCGCATGTTTGGTCAGACAGTTGCAACGCTGCCTTCGGCCTTCGGCAGCGTTGCGGGAGCAATAGGCCCTCCGCCCTGCTGGGGCTCGGGCCTAAATATAAATGAACAATACATTGGAGAGACCTTCATATTTTTAATTCCAAAGAAGAGATAGATCGACTCATATCGTAACAGGTGATAATTAGTTTCTATTGGGAGAAAGCATTTTAAGTACTAAATACATTTAAAATAGGTGGAACAATAATACATTCGTAATATCTAACATTAACGAGCTTTATAATAATCTATAACTGAGACTAACACTTATCTGTCCGACCGATGACCTGAGAAAGAGGAGTGAGACAGGGTTGTGCCTGGTCCCTCTTCATGTGCTTTGTATTTGGCATTATTGGTCAGACTGATGAAGTTCAATATAAATATAGGATTGAGATTAAGAAAGCACAACAAATTATTTTCAACATTAACATCCCACGTGACTTTAAAACAATTTATCTGGAACACAAAACTCCTGCGATGACAAAAATGTATGGATCCTTTTGGAATGTCAATGACATGTATAAAAAAACAAAATTATATATATAATAATTTGTAAGAGAGACACAAATGTCACAACTCTCAATGACTCACACCAGCGTTAAATAAAGGGGATTTTGTGCTTTAAATAAAGGGGGTTTGTGCTTTAAATAAAGGGCAGTTGTGCTTTAAATAAATGGGTTTTGTGCTTTAAATAAAGGGGGTTTGTGCTTTAAATAAAGGGGTTTTGTGCTTTAAATAAAGGGGGTTTGTGCTTTAAATAAAGGGGTTTTGTGCTTTAAATAAAGGGGGTTTGTGCTTTAAATAAAGGGGTTTTGTGCTTTAAATAAAGGGGGTTTTGTGCTTTAAATAAAGAGGTTTTGTGCTTTAAATAAAGGGGGTTTTGTGCTTTAAATAAAGGGGGGTTTGTGCTTTAAATAAAGGGCAGTTGTGCTTTAAATAAATGGGTTTTGTGCTTTAAATAAAGGGGGTTTGTGCTTTAAATAAAGGGGTTTTGTGCTTTAAATAAAGGGGGTTTGTGCTTTAAATAAAGGGGTTTTGTGCTTTAAATAAAGGGGGTTTGTGCTTTAAATAAAGGGGGGTTGTGCTTTAAATAAAGGGGTTTTGTGCTTTAAATAAAGGGGGTTTTGTGCTTTAAATAAAGAGGTTTTGTGCTTTAAATAAAGGGGGTTTTGTGCTTTAAATAAAGGGGGTTTTGTGCTTTAAATAAAGGGTGGTTGTGCTTTAAATAAAGGGGGGTTTGTGCTTTAAATAAAGGGGGTTTGTGCTTTAAATAAAGGGCAGTTGTGCTTTAAATAAACGAGTTTTGTGCTTTAAATAAAGGGGGTTTGTGCTTTAAATAAAGGGGTTTTGTGCTTTAAATAAAGGGGGTTTTGTGTTTTAAATAAAGGGGTTTTGTGCTTTAAATAAAGGGGGTTTTGTGCTTTAAATAAAGAGGTTTTGTGCTTTAAATAAAGAGCGGTTGTGCTTTAAATAAAGGGGGTTTGTGCTTTAAATAAAGGGCAGTTGTGCTTTAAATAAAGGGTGTTTGTGCTTTAAATAAAGAGGGTTTTGTGTTTTAAATAAAGGGGGTTTGTGCTTTAAATAAAGGGGGTTTTGTGCTTTAAATAAAGGGCGTTTGTGCTTTAAATAAAGGGGGTTTTGAGCTTTAAATAAAGGAGTTTTGTGCTTTAAATAAAGGGGGTTTGTGCTTTAAATAAAGGGGTTTTGTGCTTTAAATAAAGGGGTTTTGTGTTTTAATTTAGGGGTTTTGTGCTTTAAATAAAGGGGGTTTTGTGCTTTAAATAAAGGGGGTTTTGTGCTTTAAATAAAGGGGTTTGTGCTTTAAATAAAGGGGTTTTGTGCTTTAAATAAAGGGGGTTTTGTGCTTTAAATAAAGGGGGTTTGTGCTTTAAATAAAGGGGGTTTGTGCTTTAAATAAAGGGGTTTTATGCTTTAAATAAAGGGGGTTTTGTGCTTTAAATAAAGGGGTTTTGTGCTTTAAATAAAGGGGTTTGTGCTTTAAATAAAGGGGGTTTTGTGCTTTGAATAAAGGGGGTTTGTGCTTTAAATAAAGGGCAGTTGTGCTTTAAATAAATGAGTTTTGTGCTTTAAATAAAGGGGGTTTGTGCTTTAAATAAAGGGGTTTTGTGCTTTAAATAAAGGGGGTTTGTGCTTTAAATAAAGGGGTTTTGTGCTTTAAATAAAGGGGGTTTGTGCTTTAAATAAAGGGGTTTTGTGCTTTAAATAAAGGGGGGTTTGTGCTTTAAATAAAGAGGTTTTGTGCTTTTAATAAAGGGGGTTTTGTGCTTTAAATAAAGGGGGGTTTGTGCTTTAAATAAAGGGCAGTTGTGCTTTAAATAAATGGGTTTTGTGCTTTAAATAAAGGGGGTTTGTGCTTTAAATAAAGGGGTTTTGTGCTTTAAATAAAGGGGGTTTGTGCTTTAAATAAAGGGGTTTTGTGCTTTAAATAAAGGGGGTTTGTGCTTTAAATAAAGGGGGGTTGTGCTTTAAATAAAGGGGTTTTGTGCTTTAAATAAAGGGGGTTTTGTGCTTTAAATAAAGAGGTTTTGTGCTTTAAATAAAGGGGGTTTTGTGCTTTAAATAAAGGGGGTTTTGTGCTTTAAATAAAGGGGGTTTGTGCTTTAAATAAAGGGCAGTTGTGCTTTAAATAAACGAGTTTTGTGCTTTAAATAAAGGGGGTTTGTGCTTTAAATAAAGGGGTTTTGTGCTTTAAATAAAGGGGGTTTTGTGTTTTAAATAAAGGGGTTTTGTGCTTTAAATAAAGGGGGTTTTGTGCTTTAAATAAAGAGGTTTTGTGCTTTAAATAAAGAGCGGTTGTGCTTTAAATAAAGGGGGTTTGTGCTTTAAATAAAGGGCAGTTGTGCTTTAAATAAAGGGTGTTTGTGCTTTAAATAAAGAGGGTTTTGTGTTTTAAATAAAGGGGGTTTGTGCTTTAAATAAAGGGTGTTTTGTGCTTTAAATAAAGGGCGTTTGTGCTTTAAATAAAGGGGGTTTTGTGCTTTAAATAAAGGAGTTTTGTGCTTTAAATAAAGGGGGTTTGTGCTTTAAATAAAGGGGTTTTGTGCTTTAAATAAAGGGGGTTTTGTGTTTTAATTTAGGGGTTTTGTGCTTTAAATAAAGGGGGTTTTGTGCTTTAAATAAAGGGGGTTTTGTGCTTGAAATAAAGGGGTTTGTGCTTTAAATAAAGGGGTTTTGTGCTTTAAATAAAGGGGGTTTTGTGCTTTAAATAAAGGGGGTTTGTGCTTTAAATAAAGGGGGTTTGTGCTTTAAATAAAGGGGTTTTATGCTTTAAATAAAGGGCAGTTGTGCTTTAAATAAATGAGTTTTGTGCTTTAAATAAAGGGGGTTTGTGCTTTAAATAAAGGGGTTTTGTGCTTTAAATAAAGGGGGTTTTGTGCTTTAAATAAAGGGGTTTTGTGCTTTAAATAAAGGGGGTTTGTGCTTTAAATAAAGGGGTTTTGTGCTTTAAATAAAGGGGGTTTTGTGCTTTAAATAAAGAGGTTTTGTGCTTTAAATAAAGAGCGGTTGTGCTTTAAATAAAGGGGGTTTGTGCTTTAAATAAAGGGGGTTTGTGCTTTAAATAAAGGGGTTTTGTGCTTTAAATAAAGGGGGTTTGTGCTTTAAATAAAGGGGTTTTGTGCTTTAAATAAAGGGGGTTTTGTGCTTTAAATAAAGAGGTTTTGTGCTTTAAATAAAGAGCGGTTGTGCTTTAAATAAAGGGGGTTTGTGCTTTAAATAAAGGGCAGTTGGGCTTTAAATAAATGGTGTTTGTGCTTTAAATAAAGAGGATTTTGTGTTTTAAATAAAGGGGGTTTGTGCTTTAAATAAAGGGGGTTTTGTGCTTTAAATAAAGGGTGTTAGTGCTTCAAATAAAGAGGGTTTTGTGTTTTAAATAAAGGGGGTTTGTGCTTTAAATAAAGGGGGTTTTGTGCTTTAAATAAAGGGGTTTTGTGCTTTAAATAAAGGGGGTTTTGTGCTTTAAATAAAGGGGTTTTGTGCTTTAAATAAAGGGGGTTTTGTGCTTTAAATAAAGGGGTTTTGTGCTTTAAATAAAGGGGTTTTGTGCTTTAAATGAAGGGGATTTTGTGCTTTAAACAAAGGGGGTTTTGTGCTTTAAATAAAGGGGGTTTGTGCTTTAAATAAAGGGGGTTTTGTGCTTTAAATAAAGGGGTTTTGTGCTTTAAATAAAGGGGGTTTGTGCTTTAAATAAAGGGGTTTTGTGCTTTAAATAAAGGGGGTTTTGTGCTTTAAATAAAGGGGGTTTGTGCTTTAAATAAAGGGGGTTTGTGCTTTAAATAAAGGGGTTTTATGCTTTAAATAAATGGGGTTTTGTGCTTTAAATAAAGGGGTTTTGTGCTTTAAATAAAGGGGGTTTGTGCTTTAAATAAAGGGGGTTTTGTGCTTTAAATAAAGGGGGTTTGTGCTTTAAATAAAGGGCAGTTGTGCTTTAAATAAATGAGTTTTGTGCTTTAAATAAAGGGGTTTTGTGCTTTAAATAAAGGGGTTTGTGCTTTAAATAAAGGGGTTTTGTGCTTTAAATAAAGAGGTTTTGTGCTTTAAATAAAGAGCGGTTGTGCTTTAAATAAAGGGGGTTTGTGCTTTAAATAAAGGGCAGTTGTGCTTTAAATAAAGGGTGTTTGTGCTTTAAATAAAGAGGGTTTTGTGTTTTAAATAAAGGGGGTTTGTGCTTTAAATAAAGGGGGTTTGTGCTTTAAATAAAGGGCGTTTGTGCTTTAAATAAAGGGGGTTTTGTGCTTTAAAAAAGGGGTTTTGTGCTTTAAATAAAGGGGGTTTGTGCTTTAAATAAAGGGGGTTTTGTGCTTTAAATAAAGGGGGTTTGTGCTTTAAATAAAGAGGTTTTGTGCTTTAAATAAAGGGGGGTTTGTGCTTTAAATAAAGGGGGTTTTGTGCTTTAAATAAAGGGAGTTTGTGCTTTAAATAAAGGGCAGTTGTGCTTTAAATAAATGGGTTTTGTGCTTTAAATAAAGGGGGTTTGTGCTTTAAATAAAGGGGTTTTGTGCTTTAAATAAAGGGGGTTTGTGCTTTAAATAAAGGGGTTTTGTGCTTTAAATAAAGGGGGTTTGTGCATTAAATAAAGGGGTTTTGTGCTTTAAATAAAGGGGGTTTTGTGCTTTAAATAAAGAGGTTTTGTGCTTTAAATAAAGGGTGGTTGTGCTTTAAATAAAGGGGGTTTTGTGCTTTAAATAAAGAGGTTTTGTGCTTTAAATAAACAGGGTATGTGCTTTAAATAAAGGGGGTTTTGTGTTTTAAATAAAGGGGGTTTGTGCTTTAAATAAAGGCGGTTTTGTGCTTTAAATAAAGTGGGTTTGTGCTTTAAATAAAGGGGGTTTTGTACTTTAAAAAAGGGGGTTTTGTGCTTTAAACAAAGGGGTATGTGCTTTAAATAAAGGGGTTTGTGCTTTAAATAAAGGGGGTTTGTGCTTTAAACAAAGGGGTATGTGCTTTAAATAAAGGGGTTTTGTGCTTTAAATAAAGGGGGTTTTGTGTTTTAAATAAAGGGGGTTTGTGCTTTAAATAAAGGGGGTTTTGTGCTTTAAATAAAGGGGGTTTGTGCTTTAAATAAAGGGGGTTTTGTGCCTTAAAAAGGGGGTTTTGTGCTTTAAACAAAGGGGTATGTGCTTTAAATAAAGGGGGTTTGTGCTTTAAATAAAGAGGGTTTGTGCTTTAAACAAAGGGGTATGTGCTTTAAATAAAGGGGGTTTTGTGCTTTAAATAAAGGGGGTTTGTGCTTTAAAGAAAGGGGGTTTGTGCTTTAAATAAAGGGGGTTTGTGCTTTAAACAAAGGGGTATGTGCTTTAAATAAAGGGGGTTTGTGCTTTAAATAAAGGGGGTTTGTGCTTTAAACAAAGGGGTATGTGCTTTAAATAAAGGGGGTTTTGTGCTTTAAACAAAGGGGGTTTGTGCTTAAATAAAGGGGGTTTTGTGCTTTAAATAAAGGGGGTTTGTGATTTAAACAAAGGGTTTTGTGCTTTAAACAAAGGGGTATGTGCTTTAAATAAAGGGGGTTTTCTGCTTTAAATAAAGGGGGTTTGTGCTTTAAATAAAGGGGGTTTTGTGCTTTAAATAAAGGGGTTTGTGCTTTAAACAAAGGGGGTATGTGCTTTAAATAAAGGGGTTTTTGTGCTTTAAATAAAGGGGGTTTGTGCTTTAAATAAAGGGGGTTTTGTGCTTTAAATAAAGGGGCTTTGTGCTTTAAACAAAGGGGGTTTGTTGTGCTTTAAACAAAGGAGTATGTGCTTTAAATAAAGGGGGTTTGTGCTTTAAATAAAGGGGGTTTGTGCTTTAAACAAAGGGGTATGTGCTTTAAATAAAGGGGGTTTTGTGCTTTAAATAAAGGGGGTTTGTGCTTTAAACAAAGGGGGTTTGTGCTTTAAATAAAGGGGGTTTTGTGCTTTAAATAAAGGGGGTTTGTGCTTTAAACAAAGGGGTATGTGCTTTAAATAAAGGTTTTGTGCTTTAAACAAAGGGGTATGTGCTTTAAATAAAGGGGGTTTTGTGCTTTAAATAAAGGGGTTTGTGCTTTAAATAAAGGGGGGTTTTGTGCTTTAAATAAAGGGGGTTTGTGCTTTAAATAAAGGGGGTTTTGTGCTTTAAATAAAGGGGGTTTGTGCTTTAAATAAAGGGGGTATGTGCTTTAAATAAAGGGTTTTTTGTGCTTTAAATAAAGGGGGTATGTGCTTTAAATAAAGGTTTTTTTGTGCTTTAAATAAAGGGGGTTTGTGCTTTAAATAAAGGGGGTTTTGTGCTTTAAATAAAGGGGGTTTGTGCTTTAAACAAAGGGGGTATGTGCCTCCTCTTCGTAAGTCAGTCTCAGTGACTTTCTCATTATTATCCATGTAAATGTTGTATTTTGAGTGAATATTGAATGTTTATTAAGAGATGTCATAATCATTTATGTCTCGACTCTGAAATCTAAACTTATCTAAAGCTAAAAAGTCAGTTTTGTGTAAGGAAAGAAGGAAAGAAGGAAAGAAGGAAAGAAGGAAAGAAGGAAAGAAGGAAAGAAGGAAAGAAGAAATGAAGGAAAGAAGGAAAGAAGGAAAGAAGGAAAGAAGAAATGAAGGAAAGAAGGAAAGAAGGACAGACCTTTAGTGTCCTTGAAGTTAAGGCCACTTTAAATGCCAAAGTGACTTTATCTTGTCTCATATTAAAATAAAAGAGACAAAGAGGACAAAGCAATAAAGGGACAGAATGAAGCCCACACAATGGACAAGGACACTCAGAGCTGAGTAGCTGCATGGTCTGGGTCAGAGCAGTTGCTTTGTTTATTGGTTATTGATCTGTTCCATAAACACATTTCACCTGCTTCGATTGTAACGTTTGAATACATCATCAAATATGTTCCAGAAACATAACAGGGCGTGGCAAACGCTGCGACCCGGAGCGAGCGGTCAGACGACCCGGAGCGAGCGGTCAGACGACCCGGAGCGTGCGGTCAGACGACCCGGAGCGAGCGGTCAGACGACCCGGAGCGTGCGGTCAGACGACCCGGAGCGTGCGGTCAGACGACCCGGAGCATGCGGTCAGACGACCCGGAGCGAGCGGTCAGACGACCCGGAGCGAGCGGTCAGACGACCCGGAGCGAGCGGTCAGACTGTCTTAAATATGATACAGATTAAGAGGCATAAGTGAGAGAAGGAGGAGAAAGTGGTGGAGAGGAAAGGAAATAGAATAGAGAAGGAAAGAGGGAGAGGGGGAAATAGAGCGGAGGTAGAGGAAAGAGCAGGAGAGAGAGAGAGGAATAAAGAAACAGAGGGAGGAAAGAGCTAAAAAGGATGAAAAAGGTGAGAAATGAGGGGAAGGGAGAAAGGAAAATAAAGTGAGAGGAATAAATTAAGACAAAGATGGAGGAAATGGAAGGAGCGAGGGAGGAGTTAAAGAGAAGAGAAGTCTTAATGGAGAAAGTAAGAGAGGGAGAAGAGGGAGGGAAAGACAAGAAGGAAAAAGAGAGAGACAAAAAGAGCGAGAGCAGCGATCATCATATTTTGTGCAGAAATGATCTTCTACAGAATCCAGAAAATAGAAAAGAATTTACAAGTTCGAGTTGAAAATGTATTTTTAATCTAGTTTTCCAGTTTGAGTTCCTGACAAAAACAAACCTTTTTCTCTTGTTCATGAAACTGAGAGGAAAGAACAGAACAGACTATTGTGTGTGTTTGTTTGTTTGTTTGTTTGTTTGTTTGTTTGTGTTTACCTGCAGGGCAAACTGGAGAAAAGTATATTTGCTTAGAAACTTAGAAAACAGAGCGTTTTTAAAATAAAGTTTTTCATTGATTTATTTGTTGGCTTCTGTATTCCCAGGGCAGAATATGACATGAAGAAAAGATAATAATACAATAAATATAGCCGCAAGCGGCAATGATCGGCCCTCGCAACGCCGCCGCCACACCGCCGCCACGCCGCAAGAGGAGGGGGCGCTAACGCGCCCCAATTGTCCTTTTATTACGCCTACTGCTGAATCTGTGACGCTGTCACATCTTCTCCCCTTTGTTTTACCATCAAAAAGCAATTTTATTTTGAATTCTTGGCAAAATGTGCGGCTTTGCCGCACAGACACCGTGACTCTTTGAATAAAAATGTGGATAACTTTTGATGGTCCTGAAGATGAGTCTCACCAAATTTCAGGTTAATAGGGCTGACGCCCTGAGGGGGAGGAGTTTGTGAAAGTCTAAAGTGTAAACATGTTCTGGCGATTTCCCCATTGGAATAACATGAAAGGTTTCGGTCATCGTTACGGCAACGCCATAACAATTATGACATGGGTCTCATTGACTTTTTTGATGGGGATGCCAAAATTGAGTTGTGTGTCAAATTTCATATAATTTCGCAAAACTAAACATTTAACCTCCATATAAAATCTGTAGGGGGCGCTGTGGCGCCAAATGAATTTATTTCACTTCAAGTAGGTTTAGGGCAAAGAGTTTAACAACTGATTCTAATTTGACGCAATTCGGACTTTATCTGCGCAAACGGCCGAAATTTTAAATATGGGAGATTTCTGAAATTCTAGCTACAGTTTGCGGCTTCGCCGCACCGAGACCGTGAGAGGTATCAATGTAATTTGGATAACTTTTGATGTCCCACTCCTCAGTAGCATTTTCACCAAATTTCAGCTTTTTAGGGCCAACGCCCTGGGAGGAGTTCGTAAAAGTACGACGTTTGGAAAAACTCCGAAGTCATGTTTAGCCATTTTTGAAGCAATATGGCCGACATTTGGTTGGGCGGACGGCGTTGCCGTAATAATATTTTTTACTTCTCTTGTCACCATCTACCTCTGCGCCAAATTTCATGATTCTACGATCAGATTTTTTTTGGGTCATTTCCCATCTCTCAATGCATTTTTACATCCGGGGGCGCTGACGCGCCAATTTTTTTGTTTTAGAAAAGGGAAATAGCCAGAATGTAGAGAGGCACGATTTTTAGAGGTGTGAACATTTTTGTGACTTTTCGTCAATGTTCACTGGGTGAAAAATAGGGGGGTTGGTCCCGAGAAGAAGAAAGAAGAAAGAATAATATTCCGATGCGAAAACAATGTTTCCCATTTTTCAAATATCATAAACTATACACTTTCGGAAAGCGCTCGCGCTTTCCTACCTCATGGTGTGGGTCCCTGGTCACTGACGGGTACTTTCGTTAATTTTGAGTGGGCTCCGCCCACTTTGTGTTTTTGGCCCTCTATACAGTAATAATGTTCAATTGTTGCATTACATGCTTATATGCACGGAACATGCAAGAGATGGGGAACGTATTTGTGAGCTACTTAGCGCAAATGAGTGCTTTATATGGGGATCTCAATGTAAAGTGCTCGTTTAGTGCGCACTTTTGCACGGGCTTCGCCCGTTCAAAACGGTAATGTTCCATTTTCCTACTACTAATTAGTATGCACGGGGCGTGCATGAGTGAAGGAGTGCGTTAGTGAGTGTTTGGAAGTGGGCGAGCGCATCGCGCTCGATTTCGTGCGCACTATGTGCGCACTTTCGCAGCCGTGCTTCGCACGGCCTTACGAGATTAATAGGCCTCTCGCCAGCTTGTGGCGCTCGGGCCTAATAATAATAATACATAAGAAATAAACAGCTTTATAAAGCCTGGTTCTAGTTCTGTGTGGACATAGTTCTAGTTCTGTGTGGACATAGTTCTAGTTCTGTGTGGACATAGTTCTAGTTCTGTGTGGACATAGTTCTAGTTCTATGTGGACATAGTTCTAGTTCTATGTGGACATAGTTCTAGTTCTGTGTGGACATAGTTCTAGTTCTGTGTGGACATAGTTCTAGTTCTATGTGGACATAGTTCTAGTTCTATGTGGATATAGTTCTAGTTCTGTGTGGACATAGTTCTAGTTCTATGTGGATATAGTTCTAGTTCTGTGTGGACATAGTTCTGTGTGGACACTGCAGCAGGTCCATGTTCATGCAGCAGCAGCAGGAACATGTGAGATGATTTCTGATGTGAAATATTGACGTCACAGACGTGTCACATCAGTGTGGACACAGTGTCACGGTCACATCAGTGTGGACACAGTGTCACGGTCACATTAGAGTGGACACAGTGTCACGGTCACATTAGAGTGGACACAGTGTCACGGTCACATCAGTGTGGACACAGTCTCACGGTCACATTAGAGTGGACACAGTGTCACGGTCACATTAGAGTGGACACAGTGTCACGGTCACATCAGTGTGGACACAGTCTCACGGTCACATTAGAGTGGACACAGTGTCACGGTCACATCAGTGTGGACACAGTCTCACGGTCACATTAGAGTGGACACAGTGTCACGGTCACATTAGAATGGACACAGGACACAGTCAGAGACTCTGATCTGTGTTTTTACCTGAAGCTCCTGATCTGTCCAGGTTTGCTCTGGTTTGGATGTCTTCTTCTTCACAAAACCGTCTCCTTTCTTAGTTCCATGTGTTTCCCAAAACAACACGTCTCTTTCCCCGCTCAGACCTCTGCTCACGTCTAGTTTAGTGCACGTGTGCACTGGGGGAGGGGCGGCTGTTGCAAAGGACTGTGGGACTTGTAGTTCTATCAATAATAGAACTACATTTTGGCGGGCCGAATTGAAATGTCAGGGGGGCCGGATGCGGCCCACGGGCCGCATGTTTCACAACCCTCCCTGTAATGTCAAGTAGTCAATATATTATTACTAAATTACATTGTTGATACTGCAACAAAGAACATTTATCTGAAACATTTAAAGAACAAAATATAGTCATTGTGTCATGTTGTTATTTTAGCTAACCGCTAACCGCTAACCGCTATCCTGACCGTTATGTTTTGGAGAAGGTCAGAGGCGTCACAGACAAATCCCTGGAGAGAACATAATCCAGGATTTCTCCTCGACCTGCAGACGCTGATGAAATCTTCTGTAACGTTCTCAAAGTCTTTATCCGGGATTCAGTTTGACCTTGAGTCGTGAACAGTTCTGACCGGCTGCTCCTGCCGCTCCAGCGGTCAGACGCTCCAGCGGTCAGACGCTCCAGCGGTCAGACGCTCCAGCGGTCAGACGCTCCAGTGGTCAGACGCTCCAGTGGTCAGACGCTCCAGTGGTCAGAGGCTCCAGTGGTCAGACGCTCCAGTGGTCAGAGGCCCCAGTGGTCAGAGGCTCATTACCAGACACATCTAAAGCTGGAGGCTGCACTAACATCACTGTCCATCTGACCGTTTGTATCAGGAGTGGTCAGTGCAGCGCTGCGTCTGGACCGTTCTGCAGATCTGTGCTTGGATCACTTTTGGCTGAACGAGACTGTTTTCTATGAATAAAATCAGTGGGAAATAAAGCTAAGAGGACTCTGTGATCTGAATACTCACTGCCAGAAGCTGCAGGCAATAATCACCAGAGTTACGGATTATTTATGCTTCATTTCACATGTAAGAAAAAGAACAACATGACCGTGTTTTTACATCACATTTGCTGGAAAAGCGCCAAGAAAACCAGGTGAAGGTGTTGTTTATTGAGCCCCGATGGAGCCGCCGGCGTCATTAAGTCCTAATCCGCCACATGGTAATAAAAGCTTTTAAATAATTTAGAACATTTTGAGTGTCTCTGTGTTTGTGTTTGGCTCCGGAGCCGAGCAGCACTGAGCTCGTTCTAGTCACAAAACACAAAAAGAGCTGATCCTCCATCGCGTGAACACGTTTGTGTACAGCTCCATTTGTCCACGTCCAGCCGCTCAGAGGAGGCGGAGCATGACGGAGGACAGAGCGCCGCAGAGGACGGACTGAGGCCGCCGCGCGCATCCCAAACACGGAGCCGACATCAGCCTCCGAGCGGCAGAAGTGAGACACGCTTTAGTTACTTTCAAAAGAAGAGAAATTATACATTATTTTCTGGCCCATAGTGTCGCATGAAATGGGGAGAGAGAGAGGGCAACATTCGGCAAACGGTCGACACTTGTAAGCAGAGATGGGAGTACTGCGTCAGCTGGTAACGCCGGTTCTTTTGTCGAGTAACGCTGAACGTGTTAGTTTTGTGCGGCGCGTCGTGAGCGTGTGCGGCGCGGCGTGAGCGTGTGCGGCGCGTCGTGAGCGTGTGCGGCGTGGCGTGAGCGCGCGTTGTGAGTGCGTGCGGCGCGTCGTGAGCGGCGCGTCGTGGGCGTGTGCGGCTCGTCGTGAGTGCGTGCGGCGCGTGACTGAGTCTTCACACCAAAGACAAATAAACGTTTGGATGACTTGTTTTGGCCACGTGTTTTTTTCAGGCCATGTAGGTGGAGATAAGTCCCATATGTTTCCGTTAGAATGCGACTTCAGGCTGAACGCTCACGTCTCCAGATCCGACATGAACGGCATCAATACGCAACATTTACGGGATAAAAGTCACAATTAAAATCAATAAAATCGGAGAGAAATGGCATGAATCCAAGCATCGCCCCCTTGTGTCAGGCTTCAGTAATGCTTCAGTGCTGTTATAAATAATGGGAATATTACTTCCAGAAGGCGAGGAGCGGCTAAGAATGTTGAGTGTCCGGACGCCAAACCAAAAGACGACTTCTGACCTCAAAATGCAGAAATCTCATCCAGTTTGAAGACAATGACTCCATTCAATCCACATTAAAAGGATGTTAAAAAAGAAGAACGACTACAGTAACACGCCGTTCACACGCGGACAGACTCACACTTTATCATCTTTGCGTTGTATATTTATGGGCCACACCCCCCTCCGAGTTCTGACCCACATCGCTCACCGTCCCCCACACTGGATTTATGTTTCATCCGTGAAACTACAGAGCCATTCATCAAAGTGACGAGTGAGGAAGGCCACGAGGAAGACGGGCGAGCGCGCGGAAAACTACGGCTTTCACGAAAAACGGAACGACACAAGCGAAAGTGGGAATTCAAATGTAGCTCGACTTTATTCGCCGAATGACGGAGATATGAACACTCTCAATGATTAACTGACATCTGAATGCTGTTTTCAGTCTTTACAACTAACGAAGTAGCAACGTCTTTCACAGGATGGCTTTCAACGGGAGGTCTGAGGCGTGTGAAGCTGCGGTGGCGGCGTGTGAGCACTAGGGGGCGGTGGTCTGAGGCGTGTGAAGCGGTGGCGGCGTGTGAGCACTGGGGGCGGTGGTCTGAGGCGTGTGAAGCGGTGGCGGCGTGTGAGCACTAGGGGGCGGTGGTCTGAGGCGTGTGAAGCGGTGGCGGCGTGTGAGCACTAGGGGGCGGTGGTCTGAGGCGTGTGAAGCTGCGGTTGCGGCGTGTGAGCACTAGGGGGCGGTGGTCTGAGGCGTCTGAAGCGGTGGCGGCGTGTGAGCACTAGGGGGCGGTGGTCTGAGGCGTGTGAAGCGGTGGCGGCGTGTGAGCACTAGGGGGCGGTGGTCTGAGGCGTGTGAAGCTGCGGTGGCGGCGTGTGAGCACTAGGGGGCGGTGGTCTGAGGCGTCTGAAGCGGTGGCGGCGTGTGAGCACTAGGGGGCGGTGGTCTGAGGCGTGTGAAGCGGTGGCGGCGTGTGAGCACTAGGGGGCGGTGGTCTGAGGCGTGTGAAGCGGTGGCGGCGTGTGAGCTCTAGGGGGCGGTGGTCTGAGGCGTCTGAAGCGGTGGCGGCGTGTGAGCTCTAGGGGGCGGTGGTCTGAGGCGTCTGAAGCGGTGGCGGCGTGTGAGCACTAGGGGGCGGTGGTCTGAGGCGTGTGAAGCGGTGGCGGCGTGTGAGCACTAGGGGGCGGTGGTCTGAGGCGTGTGAAGCTGCGGTGGCGGCGTGTGAGCACTAGGGGGCGGTGGTCTGAGGCGTCTGAAGCGGTGGCGGCGTGTGAGCACTAGGGGGCGGTGGTCTGAGGCGTGTGAAGCGGTGGCGGCGTGTGAGCTCTAGGGGGCGGTGGTCTGAGGCGTCTGAAGCGGTGGCGGCGTGTGAGCTCTAGGGGGCGGTGGTCTGAGGCGTCTGAAGCGGTGGCGGCGTGTGAGCACTAGGGGGCGGTGGTCTGAGGCGTGTGAAGCGGTGGCGGCGTGTGAGCACTAGGGGGCGGTGGTCTGAGGCGTGTGAAGCGGTGGCGGCGTGTGAGCACTAGGGGGCGGTGGTCTGAGGCGTGTGAAGCGGTGGCGGCGTGTGAGCACTAGGGGGCGGTGGTCTGAGGCGTGTGAAGCTGCGGTTGCGGCGTGTGAGCACTAGGGGGCGGTGGTCTGAGGCGTCTGAAGCGGTGGCGGCGTGTGAGCACTAGGGGGCGGTGGTCTGAGGCGTGTGAAGCGGTGGCGGCGTGTGAGCACTAGGGGGCGGTGGTCTGAGGCGTGT
>NW_027316167.1:3912019-3919519 GCF_026437365.1 Eucyclogobius newberryi
CAGAGCATCATGGGAGCAGGTCAGACAGGGAAATATGATTATTCTTATTCCAAAGTCAGGCTAATTAGGGCCACGGTGGCTGAGCACTCATACAGGAAGGTTGTGGGTTCAACTCCCGGGCCAGTTTCACCAATCAACCCAAAACACGCACAAAAGGTCAAATAAAAATAATTTAAAAGAAATATTATAATATATAATATTAAAATATTATAATATATAATGTACAATATTACAATATTGTAATATATAAGATTACAGTATTATTATATTATAATATACTATAATATCACAATGTTATAATATATAATATTACATGACCAACAACACACTTTTTGTAGAATTTTCTCTATCAAAGAAAATGTGTACGAGCAAAAAATAAGGATTTATCATTTTAAGATGTATAAATAAAGCCAAAGATAGAGTCTGTTTTCTCCTTGTCTCATGAGAGGAAATGTTCCACAGTGTGGCTTTAAATCACGTATTCAATAACAAGAGGTTTCATTACTCGTGTTTTTGACCTTATCTACACTAAGAAGAATTCCACATTGAGTTGTATAAATCAGACCCTTGACCAGGACTGACTGCTGCTGGTTCAAATGCAGTAATGCCACACTCTGGAACATTCCAGGCAAAGCATCAACATGAGGAGATGTGTTGGACCATTAGAACGATAAGGTTCCATCTGACGTTTGGGTCCAATCTTATTATTCACACTATATACACGAAATAAAACACATTTAAATCCACCGTGCGAACAGACCAAACAGCCCTAAAGAAACCACAGTCATCTCACATTTTCCATTCCTGGTGTGGCTTTAAACGTGGTGTTGAGCGGCGTGTTGAGCGGCGGCGGCGGCGTGTTGAGCGGCGGCGCCGTGCCCATCCGTGGCGTGTCCCTGAGCTCTGCCTCCTCACTGACAGTATTTACATAATGAGATCTGAACTGTCAGGAGCCTGTCAAAGGCATTATGTGCTGACGTCTCACATCTGAAGGGAGAGTGCGTCTGCTGCCACAAAATAACACCTAATCGCGTTACACCACACGGATTAAATGATAACAATAAAGGTCGTTGCACTTATGGGATATTTGTGGACAAGCCAAGAGTGAGAAATCTGTCGACTCCGACCAGCTGTTTAATGGAAGAGTTCAAGTTAATAATGAGTTAACCTTTAGTCACGGTTTAGCCCGAGTCTCGTCTCGATGGAATCATTACGTCTGCTTCAAACACATCTCTGAAGCGGTCAAACTGAGTTCACAAGGAGCGCATGGGCCTAAACGCATAGAAGTCACGTTGCCTAAGGGCTTCATTCATTTTTTACATTGTTTCCCATTGAAAACTAGTGGAGTCTGTTTCCAAAATTATTCAAAATGCAAATATTAGTGCAAAATATCCGCAACGTTGCAGTTGTGATTTGAGTCAGAAATGCTCAGAATGAGTCTGGACATAATTTATGGACTTAAAAGATTCTCGGAGCCACGTCACAGATTGAACAATGTTAGAACATGGTCAGAAGCTCAAAAAAGTTAATTATAGCATCAAATGTGTGAATATTTCTAAGAAAAAGCATGTTTAAAAGCCAATTATAGCCACAAGAATGCATATGTGCAACTTTAACCTAGTTTAGACTCAAACTTGTCCTGGGTTTGTCATGGTTTAAGCCCCGTTTAGTCTTTATTCAAACCTTGCTGGGATCTGCTCTAAAGCTGCTTTATTTACCTGTTTCATCACAGTTTAGTTAAAATGTTGATGTGTTGTGTTGTCGTTAAGTGGAACTGGTTTAACAAGGGTTTGTTTTTGGAAATGGTTTGATTTGGTCTAGATTTGACCTTGTTTAGATTTGCTTTAGTCCTGATTTGATCCTCCTTAAATCCTGGTTTATTTGTGGTCCTGTAAAAACACAGAGGTGTTCGGCCACAGTTCTGTCACAATATCGTCCTTTTATTTGTTCTTCTATCGTTTAAAAAAAAAAGTTTAACCAGCACTAAACAGTCTAAAAAAAGGACCCAGATAAATACAGGCTACTACTAATATCATCTTCTATATTACTGACATCTTTAACATCTCATTCTTCAGAACACAAAACGACTCTTTTACGACTTCACCCTGGTCTCCTCAAACCATTTGTCTCACAGGTTAAAACCATCCATCAAAACTGGGGAGGAAAACCAAAAACGTAATACAAAAAGATAAAGCAGCACCATGGACAGCGCCCAATCACCCTCCATTTACACATGACTCCACACTTATCAGAGTGGAACACATGTGGACCAGGAATATCACAACACCATCTGATCAGAGGGATGAGAACACAGGCTTAACGTGTTCAGACCATGGGTCATATTTCCTCCTTTTCTCGAGTTTGACGACTTTGGTGAGGTTTACATTTTTATTTTGTGGTTGGACAGTTGTGTCAAGCAGTTGTGACATGAAAAAGAGGAAAAGTACGGATAATGTATTATGAATGGGATCATTTCTTAAATTTGACACTTCTTCTGTAGTTTGATCACATAAATATAAGGGAAATGTGCCAGTAATTAATTGGTCCACATTTCAAGTCGGAAAAAATGAGAGAGCCAAGTTTAAATGTCTCTCTTCATTTTGTTGACATGTTTGGACTAATTATTTAGTTTATGGATCTTGCTGAAAAGGAAAAAATGAAATAAAAATCAAAACTTTAATAAATCAGGCTTAGAGTTAGATATCAACACATAAGTCGATGATCTGTAAGCCCCAGAGTGGTGTGTGTAGGTGCTACTCTGAGGGCTGAAGTTTATTGGAGAAAAAGGCCTTTGAAGTCACAATGTCCCAGAGAATTCAACTGATGCAACTGGACTCAATTATTCCACAAACGAGCTTTAGGTGCCGACTGGACAGTTTGGTTGTTTCTCACGTTGAGAAAAGGAGTTTTGATTGTAGCCTGAGAACTGTCCGTTGTGCTGAAGCTGGGAACTGCCGGTGGCGCTGAAGCTGGGAACTGTCCGCGGTGCTGAAGCTGGGAACTGCCCGCGGCGCTGAAGCTGGGAACTGTCCGCGGTGCTAAAGCTGGGAACTGCCCGCGGCGCTGAAGCTGGGAACTGTCCGCGGTGCTGAAGCTGGGAACTGCCCGCGGCGCTGAAGCTGGGAACTGTCCGCGGTGCTGAAGCTGTGAACTGCCCGCGGCGCTGAAGCTGGGAACTGTCCGCGGTGCTGAAGCCGGGAACTGCCCGCGGCGCTGAAGCTGGGAACTGTCCGCGGTGCTGAAGCTGGGAACTGCCCGTGGCGCTGAAGCTGGGAACTGTCCGCGGTGCTGAAGCTCCTCCAGCATTACGCGCTGCATTGTCTTTGTTTGGATTGTTTTTTAGCAGTAAATATTTCATCATCTGTTTGAGTGGATTTTGATACAAAGGAAAAGACCTGATACTCGCCACTTCGACACCGCACTGACAACACGGTGTTTAATGCTCTGTCTTTGTGTTATGTGTTGTGCGTTCCACAAATATGTTTCAAATTTAATTAAAAAATGACTATATTAAAGAATTGAATGTAACAATATATTTGTGGTTTCTCTTGTAGTTCTGTTTTAGATCATTTAACATTTTGCACCTGTTTAAATTGGTACTGCAACTTAGATATTTAACTGTAGATATGTGTTAACTCTATAAATCTATATATTGCTTTTAACTTGGTACATCATTTCTGAACATTAAACCATTTTGAATCTAAGAAATTGTTTTAGTATTGCCAAGTCTAGTGTAAAGTTCTCATCTGGATGTCTAATATATTTCATGGTCAAATTATCAACACTGTCAATGACAAGCATTAAATATGGTTTGGCTTTCTGTCTGGAGTTTGCATGCTCTACCCGTGTCTGCATCGGTTTTCTTCAAGTTCTCCGGTTGTCCCTACCAATAAAAACATGTACAGTAGGCTCCTCCCCTCTCCTGGTTAAATAAAGGTCAATAGAGTGCACACCGGCTGTCATGCCAGGAAAGTTTCACAATATGGCTTTAAACACATCTATTTTGCATTTATTCAGATGTTTGTAGAGCTCAGAAAAGACTTTAAAAAACACAAACTCGAGTTGTTAGTTTCCTTCATCTCATTTACAAGCTCGTCTTCTTTTTTAAACGCATAACCCATTGCCAGACTCGTTCTGAGCGTCACTTCATTACATCAGCATTTCACGGCAAGCTAGCTTCCATTCATCTCCCTATGGTAATTCCCCCTGCTTCCAGTAGATGGCGTGCTAACACATGTTGATGTAAAGTGTTGCTGTTCTTGTTGTTTTTGCAGCAGAAGCGCGAGAAGCTCCCGACAGTTCACTTCTTCTTCTGGAGGTTAATATCCAAACGACTCGTGGAAACGGAGCGAGATCACGAAGGACAAGTTTAGCTCGGCCGAGTGTCGACGGCACAAGAGCCCAACGTAAAAGAGAAACTGGATCTGAATGAAGAGGTGAGACGGTCGAGAGCGAAATCACACACAAACTGACCAGTCTTCAGAGAGGAGAGGAAGAAGAGAGAGAGGGAGAGAGAAGCGGCACCCAGACCACCACCAGGCGGCACCCGGACCAGCAACAGGCGGCACCCGGACCACCACCAGGCGGCACCCGGACCAGCAACAGGCGGCACCCGGACCACCACCAGGCGGCACCCGGACCACCACCAGGCGGGACCCGGACCACCAGGCGGCACCTAGACCACCACCAGGCAGGACCCAGACCACCAGGCGGCACCCAGACCGCCACCAGGCGGCACCCGGACCACCAGGCGGCACCCGGACCACCAGGCGGCACCCGGACCACCACCAGGCGGCACCCGGACCACCACCAGGCGGGACCCAGACCACCAGGCGGCACCCGGACCACCACCAGACGGCACCCAGACCACCACCAGGCGGCACCCGGACCACCAGGAGGCACCCGGACCACCAGGCGGCACCCGGACCACCAGGCGGCACCCAGACCACCAGGCGGCACCCGGACCACCACCAGACGGCACCCAGACCACCAGACAGTACCCAGACCACCAGGCGGCACCCAGACCACCAGGCGGCACCCGGACCACCAGGCTGCACCCAGACCACCACCAGGCGGCACCCAGACCACCACCAGGCGGCACCCGGACCACCAGGAGGCACCCGGACCACCAGGCGGCACCCGGACCACCAGGCGGCACCCAGACCACCAGGCGGCACCCGGACCACCACCAGACGGCACCCAGACCACCAGACAGTACCCAGACCACCAGGCGGCACCCAGACCACCAGGCGGCACCCGGACCACCAGGCTGCACCCAGACCACCACCAGGCGGCACCCAGACCACCACCAGGCGGCACCCGGACCACCAACAGGCGGCACCCGGACCACCACCAGGCGGCACCCTGACCACCAGGCAGCACCCGGACCACCAGGCGGCATACGGACCACCACCAGGCGGCACCCAGACCACCACCAGGCGGCACCCGGACCACCACCAGGCGGCACCCGGACCACCACCAGGCGGCACCCAGGCCACCAGGCGGGACCCAGACCACCAGGCGGCACCTAGACCACCAGGCGGCACCCGGACCACCAGGCGGCACCCAGACCACCAGGCGGCACCCGGACCACCAGGCGGCACCCGGACCACCAGGCGGCATCCAGACCACCACCAGGCGGCACCCGGACCACCAGGCGGCACCCGGACCACCAGGCGGCACCCGGACCACCACCAGGCGGGACCCAGACCACCAGGCGGCACCCAGACCACCAGGCGGCACCCGGACCACCAGGCGGCACCCGGACCACCAGGCGGCACCCAGACCACCAGGCGGCACCCGGACAACCACCAGACAGCACCCAGACCACCAGAGAGTACCCAGACCACCAGGCGGCACCCAGACCACCAGGCGGCACACAGACCACCAGGCGGCACCCGGACCACCACCAGGCGGCACCCGGACCACCACCAGGCGGCACCCAGACCACCAGGCGGCACCCGGACCACCACCAGGCGGCACCCAGACCACCACCAGGCGGCACCCGGACCGCCAGGCGGCACCCGGACCACCAGGCGGCACACGGACCACCACCAGGCGGCACCCAGACCACCACCAGGCGGCACCCGGACCACCACCAGGCGGCACCCGGACCACCACCAGGCGGCACCCAGACCACCAGGCGGGACCCAGACCACCAGGCGGCACCTAGACCACCAGGCGGCACCCGGACAACCAGGCGGCACCCAGACCACCAGGCGGCACCCGGACCACCAGGCGGCACCTAGACCACCACCAGGCGGCACCCGGACCACCAGGCGGCACCCGGACCACCAGGCGGCACCCGGACCACCACCAGGCGGGACCCAGACCACCAGGCGGCACCCGGACCACCAGGCGGCACCCGGACCACCAGGCGGCATCCGGACCACAACCAGGCGGCACCCGGACCACCAGGCGGCACCCGGACCACCACCAGGCGGGACCCAGACCACCAGGCGGCACCCAGACCACCAGGCGGCACCCGGACCACCAGGCGGCACCTAGACCACCAGGCGGCACCCGGACCACCAGGCGGCACCCGGACCACCAGGCGGCACCCGGACCACCAGGCGGCATCCGGACCACAACCAGGCGGCACCCGGACCACCAGGCGGCACCCGGACCACCAGGCGGCACCCGGACCACCACCAGGCGGGACCCAGACCACCAGGCGGCACCCAGACCACCAGGCGGCACCCGGACCAGCAGGCGGCACCCGGACCACCAGGCGGCACCCAGACCACCAGGCGGCACCCGGACCACCACCAGACGGCACCCAGACCACCAGAGAGTACCCAGACCACCAGGCGGCACCCGGACCACCAGGCGGCACCCGGACCACCAGGCGGCATCCGGACCACAACCAGGCGGCACCCGGACCACCAGGCGGCACCCGGACCACCAGGCGGCACCCGGACCACCACCAGGCGGGACCCAGACCACCAGGCGGCACCCAGACCACCAGGCGGCACCCGGACCAGCAGGCGGCACCCGGACCACCAGGCGGCACCCAGACCACCAGGCGGCACCCGGACCACCACCAGACGGCACCCAGACCACCAGAGAGTACCCAGACCACCAGGCGGCACCCGGACCACCAGGCGGCACCCGGACCACCAGGCGGCACCCAGACCACCACCAGGCGGCACCCGGACCACCACCAGGCGGCACCCAGACCACCAGGCGGGACCCAGACCACCAGGCGGGACCCAGACCACCAGGCGTCACCTAGACCACCACCAGGCAGGACCCAGACCATCAGGCGGCACCCGGACCACCAGGCGGCACCCAGACCACCAGGCGGCACCCGGACAACCAGGCGGCACCCAGACCACCACCAGGCGGCACCCGGACCACCAGGCGGCACCCGGACCACCAGGCGGCACCCGGACCACCACCAGGCGGGACCCAGACCACCAGGCAGCACCCAGACCACCAGGCGGCACCCGGACCACCAGGCGGCACCCGGACCACCAGGCGGCACCCAGACCACCAGGC
>NW_027316167.1:3924519-3989519 GCF_026437365.1 Eucyclogobius newberryi
GGAGAGAGTCACGTGGGGGAGAAGAGGCAGAGGAGAAGGACAAACAGAGCAGAATATGAAGAAAACTGAGACAAACCGAGCAGAGGATGAAGAAAACAGAGTCAAACCGAGCAGAGGATGAAGAAAACAGAGTCAAACTGAGCAGAGGATGAAGAAAACAGAGTCAAACTGAGCAGAGGATGAAGAAAACAGAGTCAAATGGTGCAGAGGATGAAGAAAACAGAGTCAAACTGAGCAGAGGATGAAGGAAACAGAGTCGAATGTCGCAGAGGATGAAGAAAACAGAGTCAAACGGTGCAGAGGATGAAGAAAACAGAGTCAAACCGAGCAGAGGATGAAGAAAACAGAGTCAAACGGTGCAGAGGATGAAGAAAACAGAGTCAAACGGTGCAGAGGATGAAGAAAACAGAGTCAAACCGAGCAGAGGATGAAGAAAACAGAGTCAAACGGTGCAGAGGATGAAGAAAACAGAGTCAAACTGAGCAGAGGATGAAGAAAACAGAGTCAAACCGAGCAGAGGATGAAGAAAACAGAGTAAAACGGTGCAGAGGATGAAGAAAACAGAGTCAAACGGTGCAGAGGATGAAGAAAACAGAGTCAAACTGAGCAGAGGATGAAGAAAACAGAGTCAAACTGAGCAGAGGATGAAGAAAACAGAGTCAAACTGAGCAGAGGATGAAGAAAACAGAGTCAAACGGTGCAGAGGATGAAGAGAACAGAGTCAAACTGAGCAGAGGATGAAGAAAACAGAGTCAAACTGAGCAGAGGATGAAGAAAACAGAGTCAAACTGAGCAGAGGATGCAGAAAACAGAGTCAAACTGAGCAGAGGATGAAGAAAACAGAGTCAAACTGAGCAGAGGATGCAGTCTGACCTGTTTTAAGAACTGCTTCTCTTGTACATCTTCGTGTGATACTTTCCATGAGCCGAGTGTTTTCAGTGTTACAGTATTATAGTATTATAGTATTATAGTATTATAGTATTATAGTATTATAGTACTTATGCAGGTGCTAAAGGTACAAAGTAAGAGTATCCATTTACTGTGTCCATGGCAGGAGTTCTGAGGCCCAAATAGTTCTAAATATGTGTCAGAAACAGTCTTCAGTGCAACTATTCTGTATTTATAAACCTGTTTTCCACATGTCCATCAGATTATCCAACAATGGCACAAAATAAACCTCGTTTCATGATGGAGACAACGACACATGTCACGAACACTTCCTCTAAATCAAGACTAAATCTGACATTTCATCATAAACAAGCGCATGTCGTCGCTACATCACATTCATATTCACGTTACAGGATCTGAAATGCAAAATGTCCCCTGATGCCAGTCCATATAGCATAAAGAGCAGGCAGGTTTATGTGTGAGATATGAATGAGATATGGATGAGATATGAATGAGATATGAATGAGATAAGAATGAGATATGAATGAGATATGAATGAGATAAGAATGAGATATGGATGAGATATGAATGAGATATGAATGATATATGAATGAGATAAGAATGAGATATGAATGATATATGAATGAGATAAGAATGAGATATGAATGAGATATGGATGAGATATGAATGATATATGAATGCGATAAGAATGAGATATGAATGATATATGAATGAGATAAGAATGAGATATGAATGAGATATGAATGAGATAAGAATGAGATATGAATGATATATGAATGAGATAAGAATGAGATATGAATGAGATAAGAATGAGATATGAATGAGATATGAATGAGATATGAATGAGATATGAATGATATATGAATGAGATAAGAATGAGATATGAATGATATATGAATGAGATAAGAATGAGATATGAATGATATATGAATGAGATAAGAATGAGATATGAATGAGATATGAATGAGATAAGAATGATATATGAATGAGATAAGAATGAGATATGAATGAGATAAGAATGAGATATGAATGAGATATGGATGAGATATGAATGAGATATGAATGCTATATGAATGAGATAAGAATGAGATATGAATGATATATGAATGAGATAAGAATGAGATATGAATGAGATATGAATGAGATAAGAATGAGATATGAATGATATATGAATGAGATAAGAATGAGATATGAATGAGATATGAATGAGATAAGAACGAGATATGAATGAGATATGAATGAGATATGAATGAGATATGAATTAGATGTGAATGAGATATGAATGATATATGAATGATATATGAATGAGATAAGAATGAGATATGAATGATATATGAATGAGATAAGAACGAGATATGAACGAGATATGAATGAGATATGAATGAGATATGAATGAGATATGAATGAGATATGAATGAGATGTGAATGAGATATGAACGAGATATGAATGAGATATGAATGAAATATGAATGAGATATGAATGAGATATGTGTGTGGGGCGTATCCTCAGCACGATGATAAAACACAGACTGATATTGAACTCACTCACAACATAAGAAATGAATCACAGATGACATAAAAACACTTTCACATTAGTTCAGCTTCACACATAAAGAACAGATCATGGACGTGTGATTGGTCCTTTAACAGTTTGACAAAGTCGTGCACGAGATTGACAGAACTTGAATTTCAAAAAGGTGAAAATTCAGTTTACGTGAACAAACATTTATTCTGTGAAGAGCCTCGGTCGTCAAGGGAACGCCACTCAGGCCCTGTCACTTCTGAGAGTTCTGATGACACGTTGTTTGAAGTCCTGGACGAGACGGTAAATGATATTGTTTCAGAGCGAGTGCTGCACTTCAGAGCTCTAACCTGAGCTGAACGCTGCTCGTGCGCTGAAGTGACGGCTGCAGCCTGTGATGAAGAGCCACAAGAGCCACAAGAGCCACAAGGGCCACAAGAGCCACAAGAGCCACAAGAGCCACAAGGGCCACAAGAGCCACAAGGGCCACAAGAGCCACAAGAGCCACAAGAGCCACAAGGGCCACAAGAGCCACAAGAGCCACAAGGGTCACAAGAGCCACAAGGGCCACAAGAGCCACAAGGGCCACAAAAGCCACAAGAGCCACAAGAGCCACAAGGGCCACAAGAGCCACAAGAGCCACAAGGGCCACAAGAGCCACAAGGGCCACAAGAGCCACAAGAGCCACAAGGGTCACAAGGGCCACAAGAGCCTCAAGAGCCACAAGGGCCACAAGAGCCACAAGGGCCACAAGAGCCACAAGAGCCACAAGAGCCACAAGGGCCACAAGAGCCTCAAGAGCCACAAGAGCCACAAGAGCCACAAGGGCCACAAGAGCCACAAGAGCCACAAGGGTCACAAGAGCCACAAGAGCCACAAGGGTCACAAGAGCCACAAGAGCCACAAGGGTCACAAGAGCCACAAGAACCACAAGGGTCACAAGAGCCACAAGAGCCTCAAGAGCCACAAGAGCCACAAGAGCCACAAGGGCCACAAGAGCCACAAGAGCCACAAGGGTCACAAGAGCCACAAGAGCCACAAGAGCCACAAGGGTCACAAGAGCCACAAGAGCCACAAGGGCCACAAGGGTCACAAGAGCCACAAGGGCCACAAGGGCCACAAGGGCCACAAGAGCCACAAGGGTCACAAGAGCCACAAGAGCCACAAGGGCCACAAGAGCCACAAGAGCCACAAGGGTCACAAGAGCCACAAGAGCCACAAGGACCACAAGAGCCACAAGGGCCACAAGGGCCACAAGAGCCACAAGAGCCACAAGGGTCACAAGAGCCACAAGAGCCACAAGAGCCACAAGAGCCACAAGGGCCACAAGAGCCACAAGAGCCACAAGGGCCACAAGAGCCACAAGAGCCACAAGGGCCACAAGAGCCACAAGAGCCACAAGGGTCACAAAAGTCACAAGAACCACAGGTGCCACAAGAGCCACAAGAGCCACAAGTGCCACAAGGGCCACAAGAGCCACAAGTGCCAGCACCAAAAGCCACTTCTGAGGTGCAGAGTTGCTAAAGTAAGAGTCTCGTCGGCTCAGAAGAATGTGACTCAGACGTTTATTAAAGGTTCAAGAATGGAACTGAAACTGGTCTGATAAAAACAGACAGAGTTAAGAACTGACTCACATCAGAAGGAAACACACACATCATAAATCATCATAAAGCACATCAAGCATTTACTCCAATATCAATATCAAGTTTATTTATAAAGCACTTTTACAACTTTAAAAGTTGGGGGAGCTGAGAGGAGGAGCCGAGAGGAGGAGCCGGGAGGAGGAGCCGGGAGGAGGAGCCGAGAGGAGGAGCCGAGAGGAGGAGCCGGGAGGAGGAGCCGAAAGGAGGAGCCGGGAGGAGGAGCCGAGAGGAGGAGCCTGGAGGAGGATTTCCTTCATGTATTTTAGAATGAACGGCTGGGATTAGATGATGATTTCCGTGGATCAATATTTACTTTTGGAAAACACAGGAATCCAAATCGTAAACTGCAAAACCACGACTCATTTGTTTTTTTCTTTTCCCATCGACCTGCCACGCCCCCCACATCTGCCACGCCCCCCACATCTGCCACGCCCCCCACATCTGCCACGCCCCCCATATCTGCCACGCCCCCCACACATGACAGTGGCTCATTGGTGATTGTACTGCCTTTATTTTGTCGTCAGTCAGAGCCACGACCTTCAAATATAACCCGACCCTTCTCCGCCGCAGCAGCAGAAAGAACCATCGCCTCAGCCTCTCGTACGCGCTCTTTCTCTCCTACGCGCCTTTCCCCTCGCGGAGCTTTCCAACTGCCAAGGTTAAAAAAAGTCAAAGTTTATCCATTTAATTAACGTTTTTTTCCAACTCAACCTTGTGTCCTTTCCGCCCACGTTGGATCCCGCTGGCGCCGGGACGAGGCGCAAACGCCGCTCGGAAATGGCCGCGCGGCGGCTCGGCGATCGATCCGCCGACCTTTAGCGTAACGTCTATCAATCGGACAAATCTCGTAAATGTCGTAACGTTTCATTTCAATCTGGCTGTAATAATCCCCAAGGGTCGCTCGGGGTCTTCTGTGCGGAGTTCGACCACGCCAGTCGTTAGCTCCACGCCAGTCGTTAGCTCCACGCCAGTCGTTAGCTCCACGCCAGTCGTTAGCTCCACGCCAGTCTTTAGCTCCACGCCAGACGTTAGCTCCACGCCAGTCGTTAGCTCCACGCCAGTCGTTAGCTCCACGCCAGTCGTTAGCTCCACGCCAGTCGTTAGCTCCACGCCAGACGTTAGCTCCACGCAAGCCGTTAGCTCCACGCCAGTTGTTAGCTCCACGCCAGTCGTTAGCTCCACGCCAGTCGTTAGCTCCACGCCAGTCGTTAGCTCCACGCCAGACGTTAGCTCCACGCAAGCCGTTAGCTCCACGCCAGTCGTTAGCTCCACGCCAGTCGTTAGCTCCACGCCAGTCGTTAGCTTCACGCCAGTCGTTAGCTCCACGCCAGACGTTAGCTCCACGCAAGCCGTTAGCTCCACGCCAGTTGTTAGCTCCACGCCAGTCGTTAGCTCCACGGCAGTCGTTAGCTCCACGCCAGACGTTAGCTCCACGCAAGCCGTTAGCTCCACGCCAGTCGTTAGCTCCACGCCAGCCGTTAGCTCCACGCCAGTCGTTAGCTCCACGCCAGTCGTTAGCTCCACGCCAGACGTTAGCTCCACGCAAGCCGTTAGCTCCACGCCAGTCGTTAGCTCCACGCCAGTCGTTAGCTCCACGCCAGACGTTAGCTCCACGCAAGCCGTTAGCTCCACGCCAGTCGTTAGCTCCACGCCAGACGTTAGCTCCACGCAAGCCGTTAGCTCCACGCTGGTCGTTAGCTCCACGCCGGCCGTTAGCTCCATGCCAGTCGTTAGCTCCACGCCAGTCGTTAGCTCCACGCCAGACGTTAGCTCCACGCAAGCCGTTAGCTCCACGCCAGTCGTTAGCTCCACGCCAGACGTTAGCTCCACGCAAGCCGTTAGCTCCACGCCAGTCGTTAGCTCCACGCCAGTCGTTAGCTCCACGCCAGACGTTAGCTCCACGCAAGCCGTTAGCTCCACGCCAGTCGTTAGCTCCACGCCAGTCGTTAGCTCCACGCCAGTCGTTAGCTCCACGCCAGACGTTAGCTCCACGCAAGCCGTTAGCTCCACGCTGGTTGTTAGCTCCACGCCGGCCGTTAGCTCCACGCCAGTCGTTAGCTCCACGCCAGTCGTTAGCTCCATGCCAGACGTTAGCTCCACGCAAGCCGTTAGCTCCACGCCAGTCGTTAGCTCCACGCCAGTCGTTAGCTCCACGCCAGTCGTTAGCTCCACGCAAGCCGTTAGCTCCACGCAAGCCGTTAGCTCCACACCAGTCGTTAGCTCCACGCCAGTCGTTAGCTCCACGCCAGACGTGAGCTCCACGCCAGTCGTTAGCTCCACGCCAGTCGTTAGCTCCACGCCAGTCGTTAGCTCCACGCAAGCCGTTAGCTCCACGCCAGCCGTTAGCTCCACGCCAGCCGTTAGCTCCACGCCAGCCGTTAGCTCCACGCCAGTCGTTAGCTCCACGCCAGTCGTTAGCTCAACGCCAGTCGTTCCATTCTGAATTTCCCGGAAATCACAATCATAACAACTGCTTAGCTACATTAGCGTGTCGGAGGAAAGCTAGCTTGTTTCTCTCTCTTGTGTAATGTCCTCTGCAGCCAGTAGATGGAGCATGAAGGTCGGTTCTTAGCTTGGGAAAAGCCAGCGTGCCATGAACTAACTTTGTATTTTATTTTATTATTATTTTTCACAGTTTTCTCAGTTCTAAAAGACGAGATGCGAAAATACAGGAACAGAAGAGAATGTTTAAAGAATGTTTAAAGGTCAATAACAATAGAATAATGCATCATGTCCGTTCTTAAAGTTGAAAAGAGTTTGTAAAGAAACATTTCTCTTGGATGGACAAAACCTTGTGCCTGTCGTGGTCACGAAACACATTAACATATGATTAAGGCCTCTCTTCCTCTCCTCATGTCTTCTTTCCCTCTCTCTCTCTCTCTCTCTCTCTTATCCTTCTCTCCTCCCACTTTCCTCCTTATCTTCTCCACTTCTGCTTCTTTTATCCATTTCTCTTCTCTTCCCCACTTCCCAATCCACCTCTCTCTTCCCCTCTCCTCCTCCTTCTCCTCTTTTCTATCCCGCCCCTCTCTTCTCCTCTCTTCCCACCTCTCCAGCGTTCATTCTGCCTCTCCTAATTTTTACTCTCTCGTTCCTCTTTCTCTCTCTCCCTCATATTCTCTCCTCCTTTTCTCACATCTCTTCTCTCACACACTTTTCCTCTCCCTCCCTCACCTCAACCTCTTTTCTAATTGTCTCCATCATCTTCTCTCCTCTCTCTTATCCCCCTCTCCTGCCTCGTATTCTCTCTTCCCTCTCTTGCCATCCTCTCTCCATCCTCCCCTCACTCTCTCCTCCCTCTCTCTCCACCCCCACTCTCTCCTCCTCTCTCTCCTCCCTCACTCTCTCCTCCCTCTCTCTCCACCCCCACTCTCTCCTCCTCTCTCTCCTCCCTCACTCTCTCCTCCCTCACTCCCTCTCCTCCCTCTCTCTCCTCCCCCTCTCTCTCCTCCCTCACTCTCTCCTCCCTCTCTCTCCTCCCTCTCTCTCTCCTCCCTCACTCCCTCTCCTCCCTCTCTCTCCTCCCCCTCTCTCTCCTCCCTCTCTCTCCCCCTCTCTCTCCTCCCCCTCTCTCTCCTCCCTCACTCTCTCTCCTCCCTCTCTCTCCCCCTCTCTCTCCTCCCCCTCTCTCTCCTCCCTCACTCTCTCTCCTCCCTCTCTCTCCCCCTCTCTCTCCTCCCCCTCTCTCTCCTCCCTCACTCTCTCTCCTCCCTCTCTCTCCCCCTCTCTCTCCTCCCCCTCTCTCTCCTCCCTCACTCTCTCTCCTCCCTCTCTCTCCCCCTCTCTCTCCTCCCTCACTCTCTACACTCCCTCTCTCTCCTCCCGCTCCTCCCTCTCTCTCCTCCCTCTCTCTCCTCCCTCTCTCTCGTCCCTCACTCTCTCCTCCCTCACTCTCTCTCCTCCCTCTCTCTCCTCCCCCACTCTCTCCTCCTCTCTCCCTCTCCTCCCTCCCTCCCTCTCTCACTCTCTCTCCCCCTCTCTCTTCTCCCTCCCTCACTCTCTCTCCTCCCTCTCTCTCCTCCCCCACTCTCTCCTCCCTCTCCTCCCTCTCTCTCCCCACTCTCTCCTCCTCTCTCCCTCTCCTCCCTCTCTCTCCCCTCTCTCTCTCTCCTCCCTCCCTCTCTCTCTCCCCGCTCTCTCCCCCGCTCTCTGTAACGCCGCATGTTTAATGACTTTCTCATTTGTCGGAGCCACCCACTCGTCTGTTTACCGCGAGCTGCTTCGCCGCCGTCATGTCGCCGCGGCGACCGTTGTGCCGTGCCCTTTGCATTTCAATTACACTGGGGCTCTGCGCGGCCCCGCGCCGACATCATATGTTTTCATCTGGGGCCACGACTTCACCTCGAAAACCATATCTATAATCATATCTCTGCATATCTTCTGACGGCTTTAAAATAAAAACACACAGACGGAAATAGTCTCTTCCGGAGCTTTCTGAATACAAATGTAGTCCGGCTGCCGCGGCGACGGCCCGCACAGTCTGATGCATATTAAAAGGTGGATCAGTGGGGTTTGAATGGACGTTACGGAGAGGTCATGGAACGGTTGGAAAAGCAGAAGCGAAAGTGAAGCTAAAGTAAAAGCCGACTGTGTAATGAAGCCGGCCAAATTCAATGGATTAGCGGATCGCAAACTTTCCACGTTTCAGGTAACGGCGAGATGAGATTTCACTTTCGGAGAGTCAGGCTTAAATGAGCGATAAAACAGGTCTAAAATGGGACTAAACCGTGCATAAGGTGGTCCTGCGGCGCACCAGGAGTGTTCAAACCGCACGACACCATCATAATAAGCATCTCATGTTACTGCGTTATTATGAAGACGCTAACGGAGCCATAAAACCTCACATTACAAAGAATTACAATATAAAGTGCTTAAAAACAATGAATTCCTCATGGCGTCCGCACTGAAACGAAGAAAAGGATAATGGTCTTTGTTCCGTATTTTATATAAGTCGCACCAGCCAAAAACTGCATAATAGAGAAGAAAAAACATATATAAGTCACATTTTTGGGGAAACGTATTTGATAAAATCCAGGACCAAGAACAGACATTTGAATAACACATTAGAATATGTGTACGTATGCTAACGCTAACACCTTCAGCTACATGACGTATGCTAACGCTAACACCTTCAGCTACATGACGTATGCTAACGCTAACACCTTCAGCTACATGACGTATGCTAACGCTAACACCTTCAGCTACATGACGTATGCTAACGCTAACACCTTCAGCTACATGACGTATGCTAACGCTAACACCTTCAGCTACATGACGTATGCTAACGCTAACACCTTCAGCTACATGACGTATGCTAACGCTAACACCTTCAGCTACATGACGTATGCTAACGCTAACACCTTCAGCTACATGACGTATGCTAACGCTAACACCTTCAGCTACATGATGTATGCTAACGCTAACACCTTCAGCTACATGACGTATGCTAACCTAACACTTTCAGCTACATGACGTATGCTAACGCTAACACCTTCAGCTACATGACGTATGCTAACGCTAACACCTTCAGCTACATGACGTATGCTAACGCTAACACCTTCAGCTACATGACGTATGCTAACGCTAACACCTTCAGCTACATGATGTATGCTAACGCTAACACCTTCAGCTACATGACGTATGCTAACCTAACACTTTCAGCTACATGACGTATGCTAACGCTAACACCTTCAGCTACATGACGGATGCTAACGCTAACACCTTCAGCTACATGACGTATGCTAACCTAACACCTTCAGCTACATGACGTATGCTAACGCTAACACCTTCAGCTACATGACGTATGCTAACCTAACACAACTCCACAAACTCCAGAGGAAGAGGAAGTGCTGATTCTTCTTCTGCATCACTTAGAGCTTAGAGCGCCCTCTTGTGGTTGTCAGGGTGAAAATAACGAATACTATTATAAGTCGCTCTGGAGTATAAGTCGCACCCTGGCCAAAACTATGAAAAAAGGTGCGACTTATAGTCTGGAAAATACGGTAGTTCCTTTTGTTTGTTTTGCTGAAAAACCACAACAATGCTTTTAATCCCAGAAGCTTCTAGTTTGACTCAGTGATACTTTTGTGAGACTTCTGACGTACAATATTGTGACACGTCGGTGACTGTTGCGTCTGTACGTTCGGCAGTTTGAGAAACACAGCGACAGATTCAACAGGAAAGCCACCTGTGGCCAATCACAGCTCATTACCCCTCGCCTCGCGCCAATTACACGTTCAACATTCTCGTTACGATCGTCTCGTCTCTCAAACAGCCGCCGTGTCTCGCCATGGTGACTGTCAACAACAAACAAATTCAGTTTTTCCCTTGACGAACTCTCACCACCTTCGCACACAAAGGTAACTTCATATCGACTCCTGTTTCTCCACAGACGATACGATCGAACTTAGGCAAATACAGATGAAAAACAAATCATTTATGTTTATGCTGAGCGTGTTCTTTTCTTCTTAATGAAGCAGATCAAAACAAAGACAACGGGACGGACGGGTAATCGCTAACATCAAAGTCATTTACAACATTTCCTCAATTCAGGATTTTCTTTGTATGTAATATCATCAACAACAAAGTAATATAATCTCATTTTTCATTCTTAACTATACAATAAACTGTACAAAAATGGCTGTAAAAGCCAGAATATGGTATAAAAAGCCAGAATATGGCATAAAAGCAGCGTTTAAAGGTGTAAAAGGCAGGAGTTTGGCTGCAGCGCTCATTCTCTCCATTCAGAACGCTGCTGTGATGTCTACAAAGCATCTGTCCATCACTGTCAGCCTGTTCCTGTCCAGCTGTTCCACTGTTCCAGCCTCTTCATTTAAAAACACACTATGGATCCAGGCATCTGCCAGAATGCAGCTGCTTGTCGACGCCGAGCTACTGTCTGCTCTTCGCTAACACGCAGCGATTTCAGATAATAGAGCTGCTAATTCCCCCCGTATCTCATCTTCCTCTCTTCACTAGTGCTCGTCTCATTACTGTCGCCGAGAGGCTCGGCTGTAGTTAAACATGCGTCCATATTTCAGCTCCCAGAGTGTGACGGTTAGCTGTTAGCGAGCGGAGAGCAGCCATGCAGAACGCTCCAGCTCTGACCACAAAAACCTGACATAGTTCCAGGAGCCATATTGTGGTCGCTGTAATCCTTCTTTCATCCAGGAGCGTTCCATTGTAGATAAATATCGTCATCTGGACGTTTTGACTTTCATCAAAGTCATTTTCAATCTGTGGATTGTGAAATGTCCAAATGAATTCTTCTACGAGACATTTTATGCTTATTTGTATCATTCTTGACCTTTAAACATGCTCTTCAGGACCTTTACTTTGACAATTTATGTTTTAGAACTTTGAAGAAAGAATACACTACTTTCTTTCCGTCAGGAGTTGGTGTTCTGGTAGCAGAAGAAATGGCCATGGCGAAACAAACAAAAGCTGGTCTGTCTTGACATGCTATATTTTGTAATGAACATGATTTGACGACAGAAATGCTCAGAATGAGTTAATCTCAAGCTTTGAAGTCACATTTCTGTTTTTTGTGAGGCTCAGAGAAGGAACAGAGCATAAAGACCTCGTAAACATATGAAAGAAGCTAATTACAACTCTTGGTATTTTTAATGAGGGAACAATGTTAGGACATGGTTAAACGCTAAAACAAAAGCATAATATTGGTCCTTTAATGAGGAAACGCTACAGTTTAATTTGCCTTATAAAGCGTAAACGAAGATTTAATTAAACAATTTGTTTAAGAACTTTCCGGGCAGAACTACTTCCTTAACGCCTTCTTAAGCCTCAGTCTTTTGTTACAAACTATTTCTTTAATTATGTATGGGGTGCACGGTGGCGCAGTGGTTAGAGCTCTCTACTTTCAGCACTTAATACCACAGATACTAATTCAATAACTTTTTGGGAGAAGTAACTATAACAGATAAATAATGACCCACACTGCTCTCATCACAACACCAGCAGGAAAATGAACACAAAAACAACCAATCAGAGAAACACACATTTCTTTGAATCCTCTTTTGAAGGACTCCAGATTGAAGGTGTCCATCGTCGAGCTGAATCTGGTCCAATCACGCCACAGCACCAGTGTTCATTAAAACGCCGCGTGATCGGTCACTAACTTTACTGACCGCTGACTCCATCGATGCAAAGTTGACCCAATCCAGTTCAATAGCTTCAGATCCCACAAGACTGCGGTCAATGGACACGCTACATACGAGTCTCTACATACGAGTCTCTACATACGAGTCTCTACATACGAGTCTCTACATACGAGTCTCTACATACGTGTCTCTACATACGAGTCTCTACATACGAGTCTCTACATACGAGTCTCTACACACGAGTCTCTACATACGAGTCTCTACATATGTGTCTCTACATACGAGTCTCTACATACGAGTCTCTACATATGTGTCTCTACATACGAGTCTCTACATACGAGTCTCTACATACGAGTCTCTACATACGTGTCTCTACATACGTGTCTCTACATACGAGTCTCTACATACGAGTCTCTACATACGAGTCTCTACATACGTGTCTCTACATACGTGTCTCTACATACGAGTCTCTACATACGAGTCTCTACATACGTGTCTCTACATATGAGTCTCTACATACGAGTCTCTACATACGAGTCTCTACATACGTGTCTCTACATACGAGTCTCTACATATGTGTCTCTACATTCGAGTCTCTACATACGAGTCTCTACATATGTGTCTCTACATACGAGTCTCTACATACGAGTCTCTACATACGTGTCTCTACATACGTGTCTCTACATACGTGTCTCTACATACGAGTCTCTACATACGAGTCTCTACATACGTGTCTCTACATACGAGTCTCTACATACGAGTCTCTACATACGTGTCTCTACATACGAGTCTCTACATATGTGTCTCTACATACGAGTCTCTACATACGTGTCTCTACATACGAGTCTCTACATACGAGTCTCTATATACGAGTCTCTACATACGAGTCTCTACATACGAGTCTCTACATACGTGTCTCTACATACGTGTCTCTACATTCGAGTCTCTATATACGAGTCTCTACATATGTGTCTCTACATACGAGTCTCTACATACAAGTCTCTACATACGAGTCTCTACATAAGTGTCTCTACATACGTGTCTCTACATACGTGTCTCTACATACGAGTCTCTACATACGAGTCTCTACATACGTGTCTCTACATACGAGTCTCTACATACGAGTCTCTACATACGTGTCTCTACATACGAGTCTCTACATATGTGTCTCTACATACGAGTCTCTACATACGTGTCTCTACATACGAGTCTCTACATACGAGTCTCTACATACGAGTCTCTACATACGAGTCTCTACATACGAGTCTCTACATACGAGTCTCTACATACGAGTCTCTACATACGAGTCTCTACATACGTGTATCTACATACGTGTCTCTACATACGAGTCTCTACATACGAGTCTCTACATACGAGTCTCTACATACGTGTCTCTACATATGAGTCTACATACGAGTCTCTACATACGAGTCTCTACATATGTGTCTCTACATACGAGTCTCTACATACGAGTCTCTACATATGTGTCTCTACATACGAGTCTCTACATACGAGTCTCTACATACGTGTCTCTACATATGAGTCT
Source organism: Eucyclogobius newberryi (assembly GCF_026437365.1). Lineage (NCBI taxonomy): Eukaryota > Metazoa > Chordata > Actinopteri > Gobiiformes > Gobiidae > Eucyclogobius > Eucyclogobius newberryi. The sequence goes on from NW_027316167.1 coordinate 3,938,257, forward strand.
CTACATATGTGTCTCTACATACGAGTCTCTACATACGTGTCTCTACATACGTGTCTCTACATACGTGTCTACATACGAGTCTCTACATACGAGTCTCTACATACGAGTCTCTACATACGAGTCTCTACATACGTGTCTCTACATACGAGTCTCTACATACGAGTCTCTACATACGTGTCTCTACATACGAGTCTCTACATACGAGTCTCTACATACGAGTCTCTACATACGTGTCTCTACATACGTGTCTCTACATACGTGTCTACATACGAGTCTCTACATACGAGTCTCTACATACGAGTCTCTACATACGAGTCTCTACATACGAGTCTCTACATACCTGTCTCTACATACGAGTCTCTACATACGAGTCTCTACATACGAGTCTCTACATACGAGTCTCTACATACGAGTCTCTACATACGTGTCTCTACATACGTGTCTCTACATACGTGTCTCTACATACGAGTCTCTACATACGAGTCTCTACATACGAGTCTCTACATACGTGTCTCTACATACGAGTCTCTACATACGAGTCTCTACATACGTGTCTCTACATACGAGTCTCTACATACGAGTCTCTACATACGAGTCTCTACAGCGGTAAACAACCAACTATTGAACCATTGAAAGGCTTGACAAGTTCAACACAAACAAAGTAAATACAAAATAATAATAAGTGGGGAAAAAACAGTATACACAAAATGTGTTTAATACCGTATTTTCTGGACTATAAGTTGCACCTTTTTTCACAGTTTTGGTCGGGGTGCGACTTATACTTATACTCTGGAGCGACTTGTATGAGATATTATTTGTTATTTTCACACTTGCAACTGCATTTCATACTCCAGTGCGACTTATACATGTTCTTTTCTTCTCTATTATGCATTTTTTGGCTGGTGCGACTTATACTCCGGAAGATACGGTCATATTTTTGCTCATAATCCCCATCAGCTGAACTTAACAGCCACATACTCTTCCTTTCCTAGGCATAATGCAGTTAATATTATCCAGATGCAATAGATAAAGAGACGTTAGAACACGCCACAGACGTTAACGCCCACTGCCCGGCGCTCTTCCGAACCGCACTGCCCACAAAGCCTCGAGAACGCGGCGCCGTCGGAACACGTCGTCACGGTTTAACACGCGTGCATCGACCGGTGTGACGACTGCTCTGGACGTGATCGGCGCCGCTGAATGATCCGGCGCTTCTGGCTGGCGCTCATCAATCGGCTTTTCAAACCCGGCTTCAGACAAAGAGGCGTTCCGTCGATACGCGCCAATCGTTGTCATGCTAATTCAATTCCTTCCTTCGGGAAAATGCTCACAATTAGCCTTTCTCGTCGGGAGATGTTTGGGAAGGGATTTAGGTTATTATTGGACGAGACATTTTTTGACAAAATGCAAATCCTTTTGGAATCGTAGCTTTCCGGCGTACGAGGGTTTCGGCAGCGCTAAACTGACAGCGCGCGCTTGGCAGCATCTGGAAACATCAATATCAAAGTAGAGCCGTCTTCTCACAAAGCCGATGGCGAAAGCGAAAGACGGGGGCCGCAAGCGAGGGTGCGGGTTCTAATGGGAGCTTATCTCATATCGATATTTCTCCTTTCTGTAATGTGAAGTTTTTGTGTTTCCAGTTTTAGTGCTGAGAATAGAGCCAAGAGTGGGTTATAGAGCGCAGCACATCGTTACAATCCTCAGTTGGGCTAATGCTAAAGCCAATGGACGCTTAAAGGTGCTGAATACAATGTGATTCATCGTGTTGTTCCACTCTTTTGTTCAGGCTTTCACATTGTTCTGGCTATTGTATCTTGAGACGTTTTGCACTGCAGCTAAAGAACACGGCAGACGATGTCAATAAATTTTTGGTGTTTGATGAGCTCTATTGGTGGAAAGTGCAAACTTGTACTTTTGAAGGGTCCCTGCCGTACTAAACTACAATGATACATAAGGTAGCATGCACTAGGGTCCTGGGGAAGCCGGTGTGATGACGCAATGTTGTTGCTGCAGCCAATAAGAACGTTCTTTCCAAATGGCTCTCAGGCAAAGAAAGTTACAGTTTCTCAAGCTCCAAAGCAGATTTTTTTACATCTCAAAAAGCAAATGTCTGTGAGGCAGTTGTGGATAAAAGCACAAGGAGAGACAGAGTTGGCAATAACACAATAAGTTAGGACACTTCTCAACTTGACTTCCTGTCAGCTCATTTGGCGATGTGAAGCTGTTTAAAACTTTGCGTGTGCATTTAGTGCCTCTTTTCCACTTTGATCCCAAAAACCTTCCATAGTGAATGTCAAATATGAGCGTATTTCAGAACGACGTGACGGAAGAAGTGATCCACAGTCACACGAGGACAAATGAGTCCTTGAATCAGCCTCATTCACCACCGAAAAGTGACTGACCCTCCCTCCGTCTGCACCGAGGAAGAGGAGAGGAAGAGGAGAGGAAGGGGAAGAGGAGAGGAAGAGGAGAGGAAGGGGAGAGGACAAGGAGAGGAAGAGAAAGAGAAGAAAAAGAGAAGAGGAGAGGAAGAAAAGAGGAAGAGAAGAGGACAAGGATAGGAAGAGGAAGAGAAGAAGAAGAGAAGAGGAGAGGAAGAGGAGAAGAAGAGGAGAGGAAGGGGAAGAGGAGAGGAAGAGGAGAGGAAGGGGAGAGGACAAGGAGAGGAAGAGAAAGAGAAGAAAAAGAGAAGAGGAGAGGAAGAAAAGAGGAAGAGAAGAGGACAAGGATAGGAAGAGGAAGAGAAGAAGAAGAGAAGAGGAGAGGAAGAGGAGAAGAAGAGGAGGGGAAGAGGAGAGGAAGAGGAGAAGAAGAGGAGAAGAAGAGGGAGAGGAGAAGAAGAGGAGGGAAGAGAAGAGGAAGAGGAGAGGAATAGGAGAAGAAGAGAAGAGGAAGAGGAGAGGAAGAGAAGAGGAGAGGAAGAGGAGAGGAAGAGGAGAGGAAGAGGAGAGGTGCAGAGGATCAGTCTGAGACATTTACAGAGGAATGATGTGCCAGATCCAAACACAAACCATGTGTGAAGTCTATTTAAAGACAATGGCACTAAAACAATCTGCATCTCATTATCCCTGTTATTCTAGGTTAATTAAGGCGTTCATAAAGTACACATACATGTTTTATTATTATCAGTCACTTTATAGGTTAATGAGGGCGCTGGGAAGTCAATATTAAAAGCTTGTTACGTTTGAGAATCCTTCATATTCTCTGTCTCCTTCTGAAGAGCTGAAGACGCCACGTTCAACTTCATGATGTTGATCACATTTTTAGTGTTTTCGATGTTCATAACTCATTACAAACTCAACGCCCGTCGACCTTCAGTCCAAAAAAACGCTTGAGACGCCGAACGCAAACACGAGCGTGCAGCGCAATAGGGCACAACAGGCACGAATCACAGGAAACACAGCTCCAATTAGGCTAATGACGAGGGGAAATCATTACAACAGGGTTAAAAGCTCATTAATGTTAATGTTGCATAATGTCTCCTTCAGGAATAATAAAGAATGCTGTTCTACACACTTCTGGGGCTTTGGCAGAGCACAGCGGAGCTTCTTTACATTGTATCTTTCTCCATCTGCAGCGAGAGAAAGAACAGCGCAGGATGTTTGGAGTTCTTCCGACGGCGACGAGATGATGTAAATATGAGGCGGCGACATTTGTTGTTTACTGATTAGCCGCGGCGTTGGCAGCACGCTCCATCCTCTTCGCATTCATTACCATCTCCGAGCGCGGCCAAAACAGCCAGAAAAAAGACATGCTGGATGTGGACCAAGCACATCACGAGCGTTTGTACAACCCCGCTGTGCTTCCAAAGCAGAGGCGCGCGAGCACATGGAGGGTGGAGAAGAGATCAATACACACATGCTAATTCATATGTTAAGTTTTTCATTATCAACACGGGGAAAAAATACAATGAGGATATATTCTACCTTTACGGAATATGATTTAAAATGTATCATAACTGGGGGAAAGCCTGGAAAACACAACACATTAAATCATTATAACGTCATCTTTTTAGCTTTCTTATTTTCTCAGGGTCAATTCTTTGACTGCATTTTTAGTGTTTGTTTTTGTGGATGTTTTTGATGTGTTGTTGTGCACTTTGAGCTTTTTTTTTTCTTTCCGATGTTTTCTTGTGTTTTTGTTTTATTATTTTTTATTTTTTATTTATTTATTTTATTTATTTTATTTATTTTATTTATTTTATTTATTTTATTTATTTTATTTATTTTATTTATTTTATTTTATTTATTTTATTTATTTTATTTATTTTATTTATTTTGTTTATTTTATTTGTTTTATTTCTTTCATTTATTTTATTTATTTGGTATCTATGAGAAATAAACTAAACTGAAACTACATCCTTTAACAAACGTATCATAAACACATTAAAGGCTAAAGTGTGCAACAGAGATTAGCTACAAGATTAGCAACAGTAAACACGACATGACTTCCTGCCGTGTCAATCGCCCAGAATACATTTCTGATTCACGTTTCACAAAATAAAGTGACTTTACAGTTCACATTCGCGGTCTGCGCTTCTCGTCTCACGTAGATCAATCGTTAACGACTCAAAAATCCTGTTTGTCGGCTTTGAAAAAAATACAAAATGGCGGTTTACGGTATCGATCTACCTTCTGTTTACAACGATAATCCATAAACAATAATCTCTCACGGTCCAGTCCAACTGTAAGTTTAGCACTTTACAAACAACGAAGTCTTAAAACGCAAATGACATTATAAACCAACAGAAGGAAAAACATTCACGCGCTGAAGTAAAGAGAAAAGAGTCATGACAGAGTTCTGCCTTCGAGCCTCTCTGCCCCCGAGTCGAGCCTCTCTGCCCAAGAGTCCTGCCTCTCTGCCCCTAAGTCGTGCCTCTCTCTGCCCCCGAGTCGTGCCTCTCTCTGCCCCTGAGTCGTGCCTCTCTCTGCCCCTGAGTCGTGCCTCTCTGCCACCGAGTCGTGCCTCTCTGCCCCTGAGTCGTGCCTCTCTCTGCCCCTAAGTCGTGCCTCTCTCTGCCCCCGAGTCGTGCCTCTCTCTGCCCCTGAGTCGTGCCTCTCTCTGCCCCTGAGTCGTGCCTCTCTGCCACCGAGTCGTGCCTCTCTGCCCCTGAGTCGTGCCTCTCTCTGCCCCCGAGTCGTGCCTCTCTCTGCCCCTGAGTCGTGCCTCTCTGCCACCGAGTCGTGCCTCTCTGCCCCTGAGTCGTGCCTCTCTGCCCCCAAGTTGAGCCTCTCTGCCCCCGAGTCGAGCCTCGAGCCTCTCTGCCCCCTCGAGCCTGCCTCTCTGCCCCCGAGTCGAGCCTCTCTGCACCCGAGTCGAGCCTCTCTGCCCCCGAGTCGAGCCTCTCTGCCCCCGAGTCGAGCCTCGAGCCTCTCTGCCCCCTCGAGCCTGCCTCTCTGCCCCCGAGTCGAGCCTCTCTGCACCCGAGTCGAGCCTCTCTGCCCCCGAGTCGAGCCTCTCTGCCCCCGAGTCGAGCCTCGAGCCTCTCTGCCCCCGAGTCGAGCCTCGAGCCTCTCTGCCCCTGAGTCGAGCCTCTCTGCCCCCGAGTCGAGCCTCGAGCCTCTCTGCCCCCGAGTCCTGCCTCTCTGCCCCAGAGTCGAGCCTCTCTGCCCCAGAGTTGAGCCTCTCTGCCCCCGAGTCGAGCCTCTTTGCCCCTCTCTGTGCCTCGTCTCAAAGCTCGTCTCTTTGTAGTGGGGCTAATTGCTGTCCAAACCCACACATAAATATTTGATGTGGAGGATGCCAGCGCACGCATCCTCCGGATCTGGCTGGCCGAGGTGAGAACTTCAAAGAGCGAAGTGTTCAGAGGGAAATGTGTCAAACGCTCTTTAAGAAGTGCAGAGAGCGAGAGGTGTGGATGGAGTGTTTACGTCATCAGTGTAACACGTATAATATACATCACTATGTGTACATCTGGAAATATTCAGACTGTGACGAGAGAAAGACCTTATAAGCTTCAAGAAAAAACACTTACATAATAATACAAGATGTTAAACACTTAAGTCCCAAATCCTTTCATACAGGGCATAATATATGATTTTATGAATGAATTCAACGTGTGCTTATATATATATATATATTTTTTTTTTATTTCATTGAAAGAATACACAGACCAATCAAAATGTGTGTGTAAATAAAGAAACAGCCCAGTAACATTGTCAAAAAAGACAAAAAAAGAAAGTGCGGCATGGGCGGAACCAGAGAAAATACAAAGTGTGTATTGTTTGAGATGACCGTTTTTCGAATAATGCATCCAAAGGAAATAAAATACAAGGTTAAAGCACCTGATCCATAATGTGACTCCCATTTCGTCCAGTTTATGTCGAATTTGTCCATTTCCAAGTTCAGTCCATATGTGATTTTTTTCCATTTTCCGTATGTCCATTATGATGTCGGTCCAGTCCTTTATTGTTGGTGTGCTTTTAATAGACACATTGAGGCTATAATTATACTACCACTGTATGTACCGGTCATTACACAGTAAAAATGCAGGATTAAAGAAGAACAGAACACGCTGACTCTGACCACGACAGATATAAATGATCCGACCCCCAAAACATGGATTAAACAAGTATCAAACACGATTCAATACTTTTCACATTATAATATAAAATCTGTCATCATTTCGGGGGGTTCCATGGTGACGTGGGCTGGGCAGGTTTTGTCCTCAGACGTCCCACACTGGACAGTCATGTGCTCGGTCACATGTAGCGTAGCATTAGCTTTCACACCCCGCGTCCTCCATGACACTGCCCTCAGGTGAGTGGACAGCAGTGTGGGCAGAGACACGAGAAGCTCCGTCCCAATCCATCAATCAACTGGCCCGCTCGTGTTGCCTCGATGACATTTCAAACTCTAGTGACTTGATGCTAGGGCAAAGGCGCTACAGAAAGTGTAAGTCATGGTTCTTTTCTGGTACGAGCCAATCACACTGCACGGCGCCGCGACTCTACGCACGCGTCTGGCTGGGATCAAATCAGACGATCGTGCGGTTCCTGGCGGACAAGTCTAATGCATATGCTGCGAGAGCGGCCCCGGCAGCGAGAGCGGCCCCGGCAGCGAGAGCGGCCCCGGCAGCGAGAGAGGCCCAGGCAGCGAGAGAGGCCCCGGCAGCGTCCCGCGGGTTCGTGTGAGGTGAACCTGTCAGCGGAACAGAAGGAGGAGAGAATATATAGGGCAGAGTGAGCAGAGGCTCCGAGGCAAACGTGTCCTAATGGAATCAAAGAACAACACACACGATGTACTATAGCCGTGTACTCAACCCACAGAGAGTACTCAACCCACAGAGAGTACTTTAGCCATGTACTCAACCCACAGAGAGTACTGTAGCCCTGTACTCAACCCACAGAGAGTACTCAACCCACAGAGAGTACTTTAGCCGTGTACTCAACCCACAGAGAGTACTGTAGCCCTGTACTCAACCCACAGAGAGTACTTTAGCCCTGTACTCAACCCACAGAGAGTACTGTAGCCGTGTACTCAACCCACAGAGAGTACTGTAGACCTGTACTCAACCCACAGAGAGTACTTTAGCCCTGTACTCAACCCACAGAGAGTACTCAACCCACAGAGAGTACTTTAGCCGTGTACTCAACCCACAGAGAGTACTGTAGCCCTGTACTCAACCCACAGAGAGTACTTTAGCCCTGTACTCAACCCACAGAGAGTACTGTAGCCGTGTACTCAACCCACAGAGAGTACTGTAGACCTGTACTCAACCCACAGAGAGTACTTTAGCCCTGTACTCAACCCACAGAGAGTACTGTAGCCGTGTACTCAACCCACAGAGAGTATTGTAGCCGTGGACTCAACCCACAGAGAGTACTCAACCCACAGAGAGTACTGTAGCCGTGTACTCAACCCATAGAGAGTACTGTAGCCGTGTACTCAACCCACAGAGAGTACTTTAGCCCTGTACTCAACCCACAGAGAGTACTGTAGCCGTGTACTCAACCCACAGAGAGTACTGTAGCCGTGTACTCAACCCACAGAGAGTACTGTAGCCGTGTACTCAACCCACAGCGAGTACTGTAGCCCTGTACTCAACCCACAGAGAGTACTGTAGCCGTGGACTCAACCCAGAGAGTACTGTAGCCGTGGACTCAACCCAGAGAGTACTATAGCCCTGTACTCAACCCGAAGAGAGTACTTTAGCCCTGTACTCAACCCACAGAGAGTACTGTAGCCGTGTACTCAACCCACAGAGAGTACTGTAGCCGTGTACTCAACCCATAGAGAGTACTGTAGCCGTGGACTCAACCCACAGAGAGTACTCAACCCACAGAGAGTACTGTAGCCGTGTACTCAACCCATAGAGAGTACTGTAGCCCTGTACTCAACCCACAGAGAGTACTGTAGCCGTGTACTCAACCCACAGAGAGTACTGTAGCCGTGTACTCAACCCACAGAGAGTACTGTAGCCGTGTACTCAACCCACAGAGAGTACTCAACCCACAGAGAGTACTGTAGCCGTGTACTCAACCCACAGAGAGTACTGTAGCCCTGTACTCAACCCACAGAGAGTACTCAACCCACAGAGAGTACTTTAGCCGTGTACTCAACCCACAGAGAGTACTGTAGCCCTGTACTCAACCCACAGAGAGTACTTTAGCCCTGTACTCAACCCACAGAGAGTACTGTAGACCTGTACTCAACCCACAGAGAGTACTTTAGCCCTGTACTCAACCCACAGAGAGTACTGTAGCCCTGTACTCAACCCACAGAGAGTACTCAACCCACAGAGAGTACTTTAGCCGTGTACTCAACCCACAGAGAGTACTGTAGCCCTGTACTCAACCCACAGAGAGTACTTTAGCCCTGTACTCAACCCACAGAGAGTACTGTAGCCGTGTACTCAACCCACAGAGAGTACTGTAGACCTGTACTCAACCCACAGAGAGTACTTTAGCCCTGTACTCAACCCACAGAGAGTACTGTAGCCGTGTACTCAACCCACAGAGAGTATTGTAGCCGTGGACTCAACCCACAGAGAGTACTCAACCCACAGAGAGTACTGTAGCCGTGTACTCAACCCATAGAGAGTACTGTAGCCGTGTACTCAACCCACAGAGAGTACTTTAGCCCTGTACTCAACCCACAGAGAGTACTGTAGCCGTGTACTCAACCCACAGAGAGTACTGTAGCCGTGTACTCAACCCACAGAGAGTACTGTAGCCGTGTACTCAACCCACAGCGAGTACTGTAGCCCTGTACTCAACCCACAGAGAGTACTGTAGCCGTGGACTCAACCCAGAGAGTACTGTAGCCGTGGACTCAACCCAGAGAGTACTATAGCCCTGTACTCAACCCGAAGAGAGTACTTTAGCCCTGTACTCAACCCACAGAGAGTACTGTAGCCGTGTACTCAACCCACAGAGAGTACTGTAGCCGTGTACTCAACCCATAGAGAGTACTGTAGCCGTGGACTCAACCCACAGAGAGTACTCAACCCACAGAGAGTACTGTAGCCGTGTACTCAACCCATAGAGAGTACTGTAGCCCTGTACTCAACCCACAGAGAGTACTGTAGCCGTGTACTCAACCCACAGAGAGTACTGTAGCCGTGTACTCAACCCACAGAGAGTACTGTAGCCGTGTACTCAACCCACAGAGAGTACTCAACCCACAGAGAGTACTGTAGCCGTGTACTCAACCCACAGAGAGTACTATAGCCCTGTACTCAACCCACAGAGAGTACTGTAGCCGTGTACTCAACCCACAGAGAGTACTATAGCCCTGTACTCAACCCACAGAGAGTATTTTAGCCCTGTACTCAACCCACAGAGAGTACTATAGCCCTGTACTCAACCCACAGAGAGTACTGTAGCCGTGTACTCAACCCACAGAGAGTACTGTAGCCGTGTACTCAACCCACAGAGAGTACTGTAGCCGTGTACTCAACCCACAGAGAGTACTGTAGCCGTGTACTCAACCCACAGAGAGTACTGTAGCCGTGTACTCAACCCACAGAGAGTACTGTAGCCGTGTACTCAACCCACAGAGAGTACTGTAGCCGTGTACTCAACCCATAGAGAGTACTGTAGCCGTGTACTCAACCCACAGAGAGTACTGTAGCCCTGTACTCAACCCACAGAGAGATCAGGTCTTTTACACTGCTGAAAGAACATTACGTTATACACAGTACAATAAGCCTTTCAGAACACACATTATCTCTGATGCTAGAGCTTGTTTGGTTGGTTGTATATCTTTTGACTCAAATATTTATCTTCAGAATCGTTTTTACTGACAATATTCCAATCCAACTCTTCTTTATAGAAGTATCTGTTTACTACTGCATACATTATTAAAGATCCTATCATGCAAAACGGACTCCTCTTTTACCTCTTCTCTTGAGAACTTTCAGGATCGGGCATCATGAGAGTTAAAACTGTCAGATGCCACGCCCCGAGGCACAAAGACACAAAAGTGCCTCGAGGGAACAGGAAAAGCGCGCCCTGTAGATCTATTTTAACCCTGTGGATTTATTTCAGTTCTTCTGTCTTATCTCTGCTCTCTGCATTAGACATCGGGCTTTTTGTACAACCGCAATCACCGATTTCCATCTGGAGCCCCCTCTAACGCCGCGAGGCGTACTTAAGACTTTTGTTAGCTATTATTATTTAATCCTTTTTGTGCAACCTCAGTCGTTTTTGTAGATCAGCGTAAGACAATCTAAGTCAAAGATTTGTAGAGAGAATAACTTCAAGTGGGATTATTTGCCATCGTAAGTTAAGAGCGACATCTGCCTGAGGAGGACGGACTCGGAACATCGGACTGGACCGACTCTCTGGGACCGACTCTCCGGGACCGAGTCTCCTGGACCGACTCTCGGGGACCGACTCTCCAGGACTGACTCTCCAGGACCGACTCTCCAGGACCGACTCTCCAGGACCGACTCACCGCGACCCGACGTGGACGAGACCTTTTCTGGTAAAGAACTGAGACGGGAACCGAGGCTCCAGAACTCTTTTCTACGGAGCCATCGTCCCGGAGAAAAGGAAGCAGCCGACGAACAAAATCCGATCCCAGCATTGTGGCCTTAAATACGCAAGAGTCGGCCTTCGAAGAATATTCTCGCCCACTCTTTCCCCGTTGTGTAGTTTGCATCACAGCGTTCTCGTTCTCATTGCTCAAGCTTGTTAATCTCACTCAAACTGTTTATGTTTCCAACACTGCCGATTGAATTAATTGATAAATAAAACACACAAAATAGTTCTGGATTTTATTGTGTGCATTGTATCGAGTCACTGAAGCGTTACTCCTCCTTCAGACCGAACGACCAGCAAATTAAGAATGTTTATGCGGCCGGGTGAACGCTCTGGCGCCCCCTGCTTTATCTCGTGAGATCGTTCTACACGTGTCCATTTTATCTCGTGAGATCGCTCTACACGTGTCCATTTTATCTCGTGAGATCGCTCTACACATGTCCATTTTATCCCGTAAGATCGCTCTACACGTGTCCATTTTATCCCGTGAGATCGCTCTACACAAGTCCATTTTATCTCGTGAGATCGCTCTACACGTGTCCATTTTATCTGGTGTGATCTTGTGGCAGGAGGTCTTCTTCTGTGTCTATTATCCGGGATTGTGTTTGGCTTCAGTCATTTGTGTGATGATAATGTCTCCCTCTGTTTCCACTGGAACTGCACCAGTTACAGTCGTTTTCACACATTGCACGTTCTGATCAAACTGGCTCAAACTGACTTCCCTCCAGTACAAAAGGCTCCGCCTCAGAAGCTGTTTTCCACACAAACATGAAGTCATACTGTATAATGTAAAGTGTTCATATTCATCCATCAGGGAGTTTAAACCCTGATAATGTTGATGCTTAATATACAACACTGAAGCCTGTTAGCATGTTGGCTAACAGCCATTCCGATCAATTATCGCGCTCTTCTACATTTTCCTTCGTTCTCTCCTTTCATCACATCACAAGTCCATCCATTCTATCCTTTGGCCACAGAAACAAAGAGAAAGTGTTAGCGTCACCTCCCGAGTCTAAAACCTACAAATCAAGTTAGAAATCTGGGGGCAATAATGGACTCAGACTTGAACTTTAACAGCCACGTCAAATCAACAACATCAGCAGCTTTTTACCATCTAAAAAACATTGACAACATCAAAAATATAATGTCTAAACCAGATTTGGAGAGACTTATCCATGTGTTTGTCTCCAGTAGATTGGACTGGACCGGCCTCCTGCTGGTGCCAGAGTCAGGACTAAACATGGACCGGCCTCCTGGTGGTGCCAGAGTCAGGACTAAACATGGACCGGCCTCCTGCTGGTGCCAGAGTCAGGACTAAACATGGACCGGCCTCCTGGTGGTGCCAGAGTCAGGACTAAACATGGACCGGCCTCCTGCTGGTGCCAGAGTCAGGACTAAACATGGACCGGCCTCCTGCTGGTGCCAGAGTCAGGACTAAACATGGACCGGCCTCCTGCTGGTGCCAGAGTCAGGACTAAACATGGACCGGCCTCCTGCTGGTGCCAGAGTCAGGACTAAACATGGACCGGCCTCCTGCTAGTGCCAGAGTCAGGACATACGACTGAAAGGATTTTCTTTACACTTTTCTCTTTCATGTTTTGGCATGTCTGTGATTGTAATGCATTTCTTTCCTGTTGAGTGAAGCACTTTGAATGCCTTGCCATTCGCACACACATGTGTGAGTGTGCGAATATATATATATATATATATATATATATATATATATATATATATATATATATATATATATATATATATATATATATATATATATATATATATATATATATATATATATATATATATATACACACATTAACACATCACTCACACTCACTGGGCTGTGAGTCCAAAGTGGCTGTTAAACACTTTTGCCTTTTAGCAAAAAGCTCCTGTATGACAGTATAGCATTAGAATGATCTGTCTCCATGGAAACAAGCAAGTTACATCTGTTATTACAGATTTTGTTGTTGTTGTAATGAAAACACCAGTTATTGAATAAATGCAAGCTGGAGAGTTTTATCCCATACTGCGGAACATTCCAGACAGAGGAACTCCACCTTTAAAACACATTGTCGAGTGCAATTTTATGCCCTTTATTAGCATTAACAAAGCATGACCATGATCTTTGTTCATAGTGAATTAAGTCTTAGTTCATGCTTTATTAAGGCTGATTAAGGCGTAGTTAATATTATGTGGCACTGCATCCTCACACTGTAAATGAAGGCAGCACAAAATATTGAACAAATGTCGTCATTGCGATATCGGAGCAAAATGTGTATTGCAAACTTTATTATCGGGGTTGTTTTGCTTTTTGACCAATCAAACGCGTCCTTCACGTGCACCTCGGAAGCCGCCCTCAAAAGATTCGCACGTCTGAAATATGGACCACGGCCTTAGACGAGACGACGTTCGACAAAGGAAAACGCTAAAGTGGAGAGTTGCTAACGTAGCACCCGCCGCTAACGTAGCTCCCGCCGCTAACGTAGCTCGTAGCTCCTGCCGCTAGCTCAGCTCTAATGCCACGGAAACGAGGCGTGATAACGGGGGCACTCGCTGCAACGTCGAGGCAAGAAAAGAAGTCAGAACGGCCGAAATAATCACGGGGAAGACAAGTTTTAGACGCGTTTTTCCTTCTACTGCAGACGGCAATGCTCCGAAATCAGCCACGTCAAATTAAACCTTGCAAAAGTACAAAACGTGTCGTCATGGAACCTCCGCGCGTCCTCAGGGCTCAGGAACACGCCCGCTGACGAATCCCCAAAACACGCAGCTCAAACTGGACCGGCTTCAGCCAAAACAATAACTCCAACACAACGCCTGAATGAGACAAAAAAGATTTTAAAGAACTATTTTGAGCGAGAGCAAAACACGTTTCTCAGTATCGTAACTAGCCACTTCCGCGTCCGCCGTTATCTCGGATCGTCGGTGTTCGCCGTCCGCACTGCAGCTGTGTCCCTGAGCCAGCGCCGCGCTCGTATCTCAGGAGGCCCACGTCGATGCGCCCGGGTGTTCTGCTTAAGCACCCATTGATCTGCGGGGGTGACACGTGCCCCGCCCACCACCCCCCCCCTCCCCCTGCGCCCGCTCAGTTAAAGCCGCGGCGCTCGAGAATCCAGCCTCTTCCATGCAAATGACCGCCGCAGACAAAGTGGTTAATTCAGCCTCCGAAATATCAATATCGGCTGTAATAGGATTTAAAAGAGGCCCATACATTGTGGCGGCGTTAAACAGTAAGTGTGGGAGATTGGCCGATCACTCAGAGCATGCAGTGGCGGTGTGTGTTTGCGAGTGTGTGTGTGTGTGTTTGCGAGTGTGTCGGGCGTTTGCATGTAAATGGGAATTAAGAGATGCGTCTCCTTCAGGGGACTAACACGCAATGGGAACTAATGAAAAGATGTTCCAGAGGGGAAAATGTCCTTCTGAGAAATTGCGGGCAACACACAAGTGACCAAACCGCTGAGCCGACTGTACACGCTTTCCCATGTTCCTCTGTGTGTTTGTTATTGATGGTGGAGTTAAAAAAGTTGTAAGAAGCACATTGTGTTCAAACGTTTTCTGGTTTTGGTCGTGCTTTGTGTTTAATGCTTCGTAAAGTCGTGAATTGAATCTCAAAATGTCACGGCGGTTTCATGTGCATAAGACTTAACCGTTGTGCCATCACGCGGCACAAAAGCTGATCATTTCAACCCAGATACTCAACAATTTGACCTTCAAATATTTAGCATTTCCCACATAGTAAACAAAATTGACTTTTTTGAACTTTGATTACATTGTTTCCTCATTTTCTCACAAAGAGTTCAGAACGTGACATCAAAAGAAAGCGATCTTCTGTGCTGTTTTAGTTTTGCAACACAACAATCGTGTTCATCGTAACCGCTCGTATTAGCATGTTGGGGTAAGCTAGCTTCTGTTTTCCCCTATGGTAATTTCCTCTGCTGCCAGTAGATGGAGTGCTAACACCCGCTGAGGGAACCCCTTTCTGATTATGGCAAGTAGGCTTTATTCGTCAGGACAGTTAGCATAAAATGGTGCTAAGACTAGGGAAGGACATACAGTAAACGCTCCAAATGTGTGATATTTACTCCACGAGCGACCATGTTTGGTTTTACTCTGACGCTTTATTTTAACTTCATGTATTCAACAGTTTAAAAGGACAAGAGTGATACAAACAACAGAAATCTATGACAACACAACATAAACAGAGCCCTAAGTCCTTCATGCGCCTCTGCTGGCAACGTTGGGGAGTGCAGCTTCTAGCATCAACATGTTTGTAGCGATGAAATGATTATGATTGAGCTTATGTAGCATTTGCGTCACATTTTTTGGGAGTTAATAAAGTCAGACTTAGAATTAAATATCCACAAATCCTTCGCAAAAACTTTGGAGGTTATAAAGTTTGCTCTGGCCTGAAATGCCCCGCCCTCGGCCGCGTTGAGGTTGCAAACGAAACAAAACACTCTAGGTACATTTAACACCATCAAACACGTAATGTTAAGCAAAATAGGAATTATTCATTCACGATATGTTGGCGAATGAGAGACCCAGGACCTCCCCCCGCCGTGTGATCAGGCGTGTTACATAAGCGTGTGCTCAGAATAGTGATTAGTCAGGTCAGTTGTCGGTTCCGTTTAGCGCAAAGGCACGATTCCGCCGTGAGGTCACAAACGGCTGGTGCGCATTGCCACATTACGCGTACTTACTCTGCATTTGTCACCGGCTGTGTCGTTTTATCTGCCGTGTGCAGCGAGTGGCCAAGGCTGAGCGCCCCCTAGAGGTCTCAGGGGGAACATTGGTCTGATTGGTTTGATTTGAATGGAGAGTGAAAACACACCTGGATTAAACTGGGTCTAATGTTGTAGAAGAAGAAAGTGCAGCACAAAAACACAGTTTAAACAATACAAGGTCAGCTCTGACTGGCTCTGAAGTACTAAACCAGCTCTACACCAGGTCAAAACCAGACAAAAACTAAACTAGGATCAATTCATGTCTTAACCATCAAACAAGTCTAAACCAGGACTAAACTAGGACTAAACCAGGTCTTAACCAGGTCTAAACCAGGACTAAACTAGGACTAAACCAGGTCTAAACCAGAACTAAACCAGGTCTAAACCAGGTCTAAACCAGGACTAAACCAGGACTAAACCAGGTCTAAACCAGGTCTAAACCAGGACTAAACCAGGTCTAAACCAGGACTAAACCAAGACAAACCAAGTCTAAACCAGGACTAAACCAGGACTAAACCAGGTCTAAACCAGGACTAAACCAGGACTAAACCAGGTCTAAACCAGGGCTAAACCAGGACTAAACCAGGACAAAACCAGGACTAAACCAAGACAAACCAAGTCTAAACCAGGACTAAACCAGGACTAAACCAGACTGAACCAGGACTAAACCAGGACTAAACCAAGACAAACCAAGTCTAAACCAGAACTAAACAAGGACTAAACCAGGTCTAAACCAGGTCTAAACCAGGTCTAAACTAGGACTAAACCAGGTCTAAACCAGGTCTAAACCAGGACTAAACCAGGACTGAACCAAGTCTAAATCAGGACTAAACCAGGACTTAACCAGGACAAAACTAGGACTTGTTTGGTCGTAAACAAACCGTGACCCTGGACAGAATCAGTTCCAGATGAACCTCAGAATTTTGAATTAGGTCAAAAAAAGGTGGAATAGATTTTCAGTTTGGAGCTTATTGAAAGTAAGTTCTGGGTAATGGAACAGAGCAGTCATATAAAACATGAATGACTCCTGATGTCGAGGTCTGTGCGGGTCATTAGTGATGGGAGATGTAACCACAGCCCTGCACCTGGGCACCGGAGCACCCTCGCTCCCCCGTCACGTTCACTCCATCAGCGCTGCATGTGTCGGGCCCCGAGCACCGAGCGCGCTGGATCGTGAAGTGACCCAGGAGCCTGCAGAGTCAGTGCAGTATCACGGGATGTTTTTGGATTTGTAAATGTGATTAGACGGTTGTAAACATAATGAATAATCATGACGAAATCGGAATCATCCTCTGTGGATAAACTTAATCTTCACTTTAAAGACACAAGCTTAACGCTGTAAAGACACAAGCCTAACGCCGCTGTAAAGACACAAGCTTAACGCCGCTGTAAAGACAGAAGCCTAACGCTGCTGTAAAGACACAAGCCTAACGCCGCTGTAAAGACAGAAGCCTAACGCTGCTGTAAAGACAGAAGCTTAACGCTGTAAAGACACAAGCCTAACGCCGCTGTAAAGACAGAAGCCTAACGCTGCTGTAAAGACACAAACCTAACGCCGCTGTAAAGACAGAAGCCTAACGCTGCTGTAAAGACAGAAGCTTAACGCTGTAAAGACACAAGCCTAACGCCGCTGTAAAGACACAAACCTAACGCCGCTGTAAAGACACAAGCCTAACGCGGCTGTAAAGACACAAGCTTAACGCCGCTGTAAAGACAGAAGCCTAACGCTGCTGTAAAGACACAAATCTAACGCTGCTGTAAAGACAGAAGCCTAACGCCGCTGTAAAGACACAAGCTTAACGCTGCTGTAAAGACACAAGCCTAACGCGGCTGTAAAGACACAAGCCTAACGCTGCTGTAAAGACACAAGCCTAACGCTGCTGTAAAGACACAAGCTTAACGCTGCTGTAAAGACACAAGCCTAACGCTGCTGTAAAGACACAAGCCTAACGCTGCTGTAAAGACACAAGCCTAACGCCGCTGTAAAGACACAAGCCTAACGCTGCTGTAAAGACAGAAGCCTAACGCTGCTGTAAAGACACAAGCCTAACGCTGCTGTAAAGACACAAGCCTAACGCTGCTGTAAAGACACAAGCTTAACGCTGCTGTAAAGACACAAGCTTAACGCTGCTGTAAAGACACAAGCTTAACGCTGCTGTAAAGACAGAAGCCTAACGCCGCTGTAAAGACACAAGCCTAACGCTGCTGTAAAGACACAAGCCTAACGCTGCTGTAAAGACACAAGCTTAACGCTGCTGTAAAGACACAAGCTTAACGCTGCTGTAAAGACACAAGCCTAACACTGTAAAGACACAAGCCTAATGCTGCTGTAAAGACACAAGCTTAACGCTGCTGTAAAGACACAAACGTAACGCTGCTGTAAAGACACAAGCTTAACGCTGCTGTAAAGACACAAGCTTAACGCTGCTGTAAAGACAGAAGCCTAACGCCGCTGTAAAGACACAAGCCTAACGCTGCTGTAAAGACACAAGCCTAACGCTGCTGTAAAGACACAAGCTTAACGCTGCTGTAAAGACACAAGCTTAATGCTGCTGTAAAGACACAAGCTTAACGCTGCTGTAAAGACACAAACGTAACGCTGCTGTAAAGACACAAGCTTAACGCTGCTGTAAAGACAGAAGCCTAACGCTGCTGTAAAGAAGACAAATATTACTTTATATGAGTTTGTCTAGATCATTTTCACCAGCGAAACTTATTTTGATTTGTTGTTTCTCTTTCTGTTTTTTGTAACTTTCTGGAAGTGTCACATTCGTGATTCCATTGAAATAGAAAGTTAAACTATACTAAACATTGTCCATCCAGATGTATATGTTTTATATTCACACACACACGCTCGGGTCCCTCGAGCTCCTGGGAGCCTGAGGCTTCTTCAGGATCTTTGCTGATCCTGCACTTTTCTGGACTGAGATGTCTGATTTCCCTTGTTTCCAGGGATCTGCTGTGGTCACTCCTCCAGTCACTGCTCCGAGTGCTCCCATGACCACGGGCACCACTCTGGCCTCCACCTTCCACACCTTCTCCAGCTCCTCTATGGGACCTTAGTGTTGCCACGTCATTTTGAAATAAAAAGACTCAGTTCCGTTACACTTGAAAACACAAATGAAGCAAAACAAGTAAATAAATACATATGTTCACTTGCTTGTCTTCATTTTTGTGGCAGCACATTCTAAAGCTGAGAAAAGCCGTTGCCCTTGGTTACCAGACTGGTGTTAGAGTGGAGAGACATACCGCAGGAGTGAAGGGGTCCGCCGGGCTCAGAGTGGAGGTCACTAATGCACGGGGGGCTTGGGGGCCCGTCCGTCTTGAGTGGACTCTAACTCCACAGACTTGAACTCCATCTGCAAATGGACAGGCTTCGGTCCTGGACACATCTACAGCCTGTCCTGGTCGTCCACGGCAACGGACCTCTCTCGCCGAGGTTCTCTTTCAGGAGTTTACTTTGTCGTCATCTTATTTCCTGCGACTGTCAGCCAATCAGCTGCCTCTCATCTGGATCTTTCACATTTCAAACTCTTTTAGTGAAGCTCACAGAAAAAGAGCAGCTGCTTCTTCTGTGAAAGAATTAAATGTTTGGTTCATAGCTATTATCAGTCCGTTAAAAATGGTTCTGCTCCAGCACCTATCGCGGGCTCAAAGCGTTCTATCACCCCGTGTGTCGTCTCGCTGGAACCGAAACCCAAACAAGCCAAAAAGAGAGTGACCGAGCGTGCAGCAACTTTAACGTAAAAGAACTGCTCTTTTTCCCACAGTTCAACACCTCGAGACGAACTTTAGGCACGATATAGTTCCAGTCGTTTGTACTCATTTAGACTCCTTTGGTTTCCACACTACAGACATCTACAAACCTGCCGTGCTAAGGCTAACCACTCTGCTAACAATACGCATACTCGTCCCTTTTGTGGCTGTGAATATGGCTATGCAGATCATATGCGGTCATGTACATGCATATATAACCCTTCCACGCTGCACCAACACGCAGCCAACTGAGCAAATACTCCTCTGATCACAGCCCAATCAATCAATAATGCATAAATCCACTTAAAGGAGCCCACTGCCCCGTCCACGTGCAGCAGAGGGGTCACAGTGCCACCTGCTGGGGAGTAACGGCACGGCGCGGCCAATCAGCGGCACTTTTCCTCCGGTACAAGCGTCGGAGTGTGAGACCGCGGGCGGTACACGCAGGCAGCAGCGTCCTCCAGGCGCCTCATGGAGCGAGCGCTGCAGCGTGGCCCGCAGGAGCTCAAATGTACTGCGCCCGCTGTTCAGACTGGCACCACTGACTCATGGCTAACGAGGGGAGAAAGGAGGCGTACCGTTCTGTTCTTCTGTAGGTTTAATTAGGACTGTACATTTACGATGACGATAAGGTCAGACTTTAAAGGAAGCAATTTGACCTTTTTTTTTTCTAAATTAAAGGTGCACCATGTAACGCCTGGTGTTGAGTCCGCCCCCTGCTTGTGTCCATGGAGATGTTATTGCTTTCCCTGCATGCTACACAGTATAGCATTACTTTTCTACATTCCATTTATTCACCAACAGATGTTTTTATTGCACTAAAATGCAAATATGATTGATATGTAGCATGTGAACTGGCTCTGATCAGGTCAACAGTGGAACAAACTGAACAATCAAACAAAATGATTAGATCTAGTTGAGAGAAAAGAACAGACGTCTTTCCTGTCCTCACAAGCACTTCTACTCAAGGTGCACATTTTTCAAAAACAAAGTCGTATTTCTGTTCAAATAGACTAAAGTATGTCCCCTTCACCTCCGGCTCCTGCACAAACCACACCCAGTCCTCCTGCAGCTTCAGACCCAGTCGCACAGTGATGGATGTTCAGCACAAAGAAAGTATAATCAACTAGACACTCATAATACATGTCAGCACCACTTCATGGGCCAAATTAGAGGCCCCGGAGGGCCACTTTGGGCCCCGCTGTAGATAAGGGCATTGAGTGATGTCATTCTTCCTTCTTGTTTGTTTGCTGAAAACACAGATGAGTTCACTACAATATCACAGCTGCTGAAAACTCTTTTTCTTGAATTTGTGGTTGACAATAATTCAGATCTGGACTTTCCCTCAGTGCAATATTTATGAAACGTATTTCTTATGTGTGAGTTTTGAGTTGGACTGTTTTTCTCCTCCAGCAAAACAAGAAACATGAATTATTGCGGAGGCTTTTTTTAGGGGGTCTCGGGGTCAAAAAAACTGCAACCCACATTTACCCACAGTTACCCACAGTCACCCACAGTTACACACAGTTACACAGTTACACACAGTTACCCACAGTTACACACAGTTACACAGTTACCCACAGTTACACACAGTTACACAGTTACCCACAGTTACACACAGTTACACAGTTACCCACAGTTACTCACAGTTACACACAGTTACACACAGTTACACACAGTTACACACAGTTACCCACAGTTACACAAAGTTACACAGTTACCCACAGTTACACACAGTTACACAGTTACCCACAGTTACACACAGTTACTCACAGTTACCCACAGTTACTCACAGTTACACACAGTTACACACAGTTACACAGTTACCCACAGTTACTCACAGTTACACACATTTACACACAGTTACCCACAGTTACCCACAACTACACACAGTTACACAGTTACCCACAGTTACTCACAGTTACACACAGTTACACACAGTTACACAGTTACACACAGTTACCCACAGTTACCCACAACTACACACAGTTACACACAGTTACCCACAGTTACACACAGTTACACACAGTTACACACAGTTACACACAGTTACTCACAGTTACACACAGTTACCCACAGTTACACACAGTTACCCACAGTTACACACAGTTACACACAGTTACACACAGTTACCCACAGTTACCCACAGTTACACACAGTTACCCACAGTTACACACAGTTACTCACAGTTACACACAGTTACCCACAGTTACCCACAGTTACCCAAAGTCATCCACAGTTACACACAGTTACCCAGAGTTACACACAGTTACACAGTTACACACAGTTACACACAGTTACCCACAGTTACCCACAACTACACACAGTTACACACAGTTACCCACAGTTACCCACAACTACACACAGTTACACACAGTTACACACGGTTACACACAGTTACCCACAGTTACACACAGTTACCCACAGTTACACACAGTTACTCACAGCTACACAGTTACACACAGTTACCCACAGTTACACACAGTTAACCACAGTTACACACAGTTACTCACAGCTACACACAGTTACACACAGTTACCCACAGTTACACACAGTTACACACAGTTACCCACAGTTACACAGTTACCCACAGTTACACACAGTTACACACAGTTACCCACAGTTACACACAGTTAACCACAGTTACACACAGTTACTCACAGCTACACACAGTTACACACAGTTACCCACAGTTACACACAGTTACACACAGTTACCCACAGTTACACAGTTACCCACAGTTACACACAGTTACACACAGTTACACACAGTTACCCACAGTTACACACAGTTACACACAGTTACCCACAGTTACACACAGTTACCCACAGTTACCCACAGTTACACAGTTACACACAGTTACCCACAGTTACCCACAGTTACCCACAGTCACCCACAGTTACACACAGTTACCCACAGTTACCCACAGTTACACAGTTACACACAGTTACCCACAGTTACACACAGTTACCTACAGTTACACACAGTTACACAGTTACACACAGTTACCCACAGTTACAAACAGTTACACAGCTACACACAGTTACACACAGTTACCCACAGATACACACAGTTACCCACAGTTACCCACAGTTACACACAGTTACCCACAGTTACACACAGTTACCCACAGTTACAAACAGTTACACAGCTACACACAGTTACACACAGTTACCCACAGTTACACACAGTTACACACAGTTATCCACAGTTACCCACAGTTACACACAGTTACACACAGTTACACACAGTTACACAGTTACCCACAGTTACCCACAGTTACACACAGTTACACACAGTTACACACAGTTGCACAGTTACACACAGTTACCCACAGCTACACACAGTTACACACAGTTACCCACAGTTACACACAGTTACACAGTTACCCACAGTTACAAACAGTTACACACAGTTACCCACAGCTACACACAGTTACACACAGTTACCCACAGCTAAACACAGTTACCCACAGTTACACACAGTTACACACAGTTACCCACAGCTACACACAGTTACACACAGTTACCCACAGCTACACACAGTTACCCACAGTTACACACAGTTACCCACAGTTACACACAGTTACCCACAGTTACACACAGTTACCCACAGTTACCCACAGTTACCCACAGTCACCCACAGTTACACACAGTCACACACAGTTACCTACAGTTACACACAGTTACACAGTTACACACAGTTACACAGTTACACACAGTTACCCACAGTTACAAACAGTTACACACAGTTACCCACAGCTACACACAGTTACCCACAATTACACACAGTTACACAGTTACACACAGTTACACAGTTACACACAGTTACCCACAGTTACACACAGTTACATACAGTTACCCACAGCTACACACAGTTACACACAGTTACACACAGTTACACAGTTACACACAGTTACCCACAGTTACACACAGTTACCCACAGTTACCCACAGTTACCCACAGTCACCCACAGTTACACACAGTCACACACAGTTACCTACAGTTACACACAGTTACACAGTTACACACAGTTACACAGTTACACACAGTTACCCACAGTTACAAACAGTTACACACAGTTACCCACAGCTACACACAGTTACCCACAGTTACACACAGTTACACAGTTACACACAGTTACACACAGTTACCCACAGTTACAAACAGTTACACACAGTTACCCACAGCTACACAGTTACACACAGTTACCCACAGCTACACACAGTTACCCACAGTTACACACAGTTACACACAGTTACCCACAGTTACACACAGTTACCCACAGTTACACACAGTTACACACAGTTACCCACAGTTACAAACAGTTACACACAGTTACCCACAGCTACACACAGTTACACACAGTTACCCACAGCTACACACAGTTACACACAGTTACACACAGTTACCCACAGCTACACACAGTTACACACAGTTACACACAGTTACACACAGTTACCCACAGTTACACACAGTTACACACAGTTACACTCAGTTACCCACAGTTACACACAGTTACACACAGTTACACTCAGTTACCCACAGTTACACACAGTTACACACAGTTACACTCAGTTACCCACAGTTACACACAGTTACCCACAGTTACACACAGTTACACACAGTTACACACAGTTACACTCAGTTACCCACAGTTACACACAGTTACACACAGTTACACACAGTTACACAGTTAATGTTTGTGGAGGGCAATGTTTCTGTCCCATGTGCTTCTTTAAGACCGGGCAATCAAAAAGAGATTATAATTATTAAAGGGGTCGCCATCATTTAGAAAAGTCAAACTCGTCACAGCTTGTGCTTCGCCAGTGGTGCAGGGGATAAAAACGCTGCACATGTGCGGTGTCTACGTCATGGATTAAACGTTCTGTCTCCATTTGCAAATGTCTATGCTCTATCTCTATCTTCATCACGCTACAACTGTCCTCTCAAATAAAGACAAATAGATAGAAAAATAACTCATTGATTCTGCATAAATCCACTGTGTTGTTCAGTCCCATGTGTTTAAGGATATTCTGGCCCGTAGACTTTATCGGTTAGGACAGTGCGGCATGGGGATGAGACTGGGGAAAGACATGCAACAGAACGTCAGAGCCAGATTTGAGCTCACAGTGCTGCTCACATGGCAGGCACGTGTGCTCTCCACTCCACCACCGAGCGTTATGTTTCTATACAGACAAATCCATCTGTCAATCACGACTTTCTCACAACTCAAACTGTGACAATACTGAGAAATACAGAAAGAAACCTTAGACAAGTGCAGAGAGAAACCTTCAAAAAATACAGAGAGAAACCTTCAAAAAATACAGAGAACAACATTGTAGAAAAAGATTCAGTTATTTCATCTGGACTCATTTTTTAAATGATACGTTTTGACTCTCATCCAAGAGTCATTCTCAATCTGCGAATCAGGAGCGGGAACTCAGATATTTATCCTACTCTGAGTAGGCCCTGCTCACCGGACGGGACCTCCTGATGAAAAGGTGTTGTTGGTTTCACCAGAAACTAAACCTCTTTGTTTCCTCTCAGTGCTTTAATGGACCATCAGCCTCCAATTGTCCCTGGCTCACTCTCTCTTTCTCTTTCCTGTGTAACTGATTAGCATCAGAATTCTCTGGGCGTCGACCTCTCCAGGGACTCAACATTCCATTATAAACAACAGGAAGGTTGAATCTTAACCCCCGGTTTCTATTACAGTTTTTTGGTATTGCTTACACACTAAAATTAAAAGTAGTACACCATTAGCAAGACCTTACACTCAAGAAGCAAAACATCAGCCCATGTTTGCAAAACTAGAAGCACATTGTCAACCTCACACAAAACTCTACACACAGTGATTTGCAAAACACTAAACACACTTAACATACATTACACACAAAAATCTACCATGAAGTCACTTCCTTGCAACACCAAAGACTGTCAAATGACCACATAGTCCAACTCATTGTTTCAAAACAGTCATCAAGTGTGAAAACACTCGTCTGCTTCATTGTACACGCACCAATCAGGTGCATAAGCACGATAAAAAGCAGCACTCTGCTCTGGTCCAGACCAGGTTTCAGCAACATCAAAATGTCACCGTCTTATATTTTCCACCATACTCTCCATTCCTCAACCCTATAGACCCTATTTTTCTCAACATGGCGGTGGAAAGTATATGATCTCCGTCTCCAGGCTGAGGTACTCATCATCCAATCCAAAAATGGATTGGATGAGGTTAGGTATTGTATTTTTACTTACAATACCTAAAGTGACGTTTTGTTCAAAATAAATGAATTTCTTCAGTCTGCAACATTGGTCTTGTGTAGTGTGTGGTGAATTTACATTTTACAGTAATTGTACGTTGTTGATAGTATCCTACTCTAATCATAGGGAAACAGAACTGCTGAAAGTGTTTTAGGTTTATCACAGCAGAGTGTAACTCGTGCAAACAGAACATAACAATGTGAAACGTGTGTGTTTCATATGGTAACAAAGTGTGTTTTTTAAGAAGAAGTGTATAGTTTTTACAAGAGTGTTTGATTTAGCAAAGGATCTGTAGTGTTTTGCTAATTGTATGGTTTTGAAAACACGGGTCCTGTTTTGAAAACCGTGCTGAAGCAATCCCAAAAAACTGTAAAGGACAGATTCTCTTTTTGATGGAAGATGTCCTATTTAACTCTTTCTCTTCATCTTTTGTCCTGCTCAGAATCTTCTCCTCTCTGTCTTTGATCCAGTGCTTTGTGTCTTTAAGGTGAAGATGCACGACGCTCTGTGGTCCTGAACTCCAGTGTCTGACGAGCTGATAAAGCCTCCTGTGCAGGGGCTGTTTTTTTTTTTTTTTTTTTCAGATGATACAACTGACTCTTTTTCTACAATGGAAGACTTGAATGAGGGACATACCCACATGTTTCCTAATAATAATAATAATAATAACTTTTATTTATATAGCGCTTTTCAGTGACCCAAAGACGCTGAACATAATAAAAAAGGGGGGGTATTTACAGACAGGGGGGACAACACGTACAATACACATTAATATACAGATAAAATGAACAAGACAGAAGAAGTAGAGAGAAAAAGATGGGGATGTAACAGGGGGTAGAAGTGTAGGCAATGGGGTAGAGGAGGCTAGGGGTAGGGGAGGTCATAAGCTTGGGTGAAGAGGTATGTTTTTAGGCGGGATTTGAATGTTATGAGTGAGGGAGAGTGGAGGGAATGGGAGGAGATGCCAGTGAGGAGGGAGTTGCAGTAGTCGAGGCGGGAGGAGATGAAGGCATGGATGAGGGATTCAGCAGCGGGGAGGGTGAGGCAGTGTCGGATTTTGGCGATGCGGCGGAGGTGGAAGTATGAGGTCTTGACGATGTGGCTGACATGGGGAGTGAAGGAGAGGGTGGGGTCCATGATGACACCGAGATTGCGTACCAGGGTAGAGGGGGTGATGGTCGAGGTGTCGATGCTGAGTGAAAAGGGACCAGTTTTATTGAGAGTGGATTTGGAGGAGGAGCTCTGTTTTGTCACTGTTCAGTTTGAGGAAGTTGAGAGTGAGCCATGATTTTATTGTAGAGATGCAGGTTTCGATGTGGCTGAGGGGAGGGTTTTGGGTGGATTTGGTGGTGAGGTATATCTGGGTGTCGTCAGCGTAGCAGTGAAAGTCCAGGTTGAGTTGGCGGAGGATGTGACCAAGGGGGAAGATGTAGCAGATGAAGAGGAGGGGGCCGAGGACTGAGCCCTGGGGGACCCCTGCGTTACTGGGGAGAGGGTGGATGAGTGACCGGAGAGGGAAATGAACTCTTGCCTGTTGGTGAGGTAGGATGTGAGCCAGTCAAGTGCAGCGCCCTCAACACCCAGTTGGCGCAGCCTTTGTAGGAGGATGGAATGGTTTATAGTGTCAAAGGCTGCGCTGAGGTCTAGTAGTAACAGGATGTTGAGGGCCCCGGAGTCTGCAGAGGTGAGGAGATCGTTGAGTACTTTGACCAGGGCTGTTTCAGTGCTGTGAAGTGGGCGGAAGCCAGATTGGAGGGGTTCATAGAGGTTGTTTGACTGGAGGTGGGTGTGAAGTTGGGCGGCGACGATGCGTTCCAGCGTTTTTGAGAGGAACGGCAGGTTGGAGATGGGGCGGTAGTTGGAGAGGTTGGCGGAGTCTAGGGTGGGTTTTTTGAGGATGGGGGTGATGGAGGCCAGTTTGTAGATGGAAGGAACATGGCCGAGGGATAAAGACTGGTTGAAGAGGGTGGTGAGATGGGGGATGAGAGCAGGGAGGCAAGCCCTGGTTAGAGTCGTTGGGAGGGGGTCGAGAGAGCAGGTGGTGGTTTTGGAAGCGGTGATGAGGTCTATGATATAAGAGGAGTTAACAGAGGAGAAGGTGGTGAGGGGAGGGAAGGGTGGGTGGTCAGGGAGAGGGGGGGGGGGGGCAGGGGGGGGGGTGGTGATGGAGTTAATGGAGACGGCAGTCATGGAGCTGTTGATTTTGGAAATTTTGTCACTGAAGGCAAGGAGAAAAGAGTTGCAGAGGTCAGGGGAGGAGGGTGGAGTGATGTCCGGTGGCTGGGGCAGCTTGTTCACGGTGGAGAACAGGGTGCGAGGGCTCCGGTGGGAGCTGTTGATGAGGGTGGAGAGGTGGGCAGATTTGGCGGCTTGGAGAGCGTCACGGTAGGAGGAGATGTGTAATTTGAAAGCTTCGGCGTGGACGGTGAGGCGGGTTCTTTTGAGGAGTCGTTCGAGTTGGCGGCCAGTCTGCTTCATGGTGCGGAGTTCAGGGGTGTACCAGGGGGCGGGGTTGATGTATGAGACGGAGGAGGTTTTCCAGGGGGCTAGGGAGTCAAGGGAGTCGGAGAGGGTGGTGTTGAGCATGACAGCATAGTCGTCGGGGGAAGAGGGGGGGGGAGTCAGGGGGGAAAGCAGAGGATATGAGCTGGGAGAGCGTGAGGGGGTTGACTGACTTGATATTGCGGTAGGTGATGGTGCGTTTTTTGGGGTTGTGGGGCGAGGGTAGGGGGGCGGAGAAAAGGATGCAGAGATGATCAGAGAGTGGGAAGGGGAGGGGGTGGGGCTTAGATATGGGTAGGAGAGAGGAACAGACTAAGTCCAGAGTGTGGCCTTTGGTATGGGTGGGGAAGTCAATGTTTTGGGTGAGATGGAAGCAGTCCAGGAGAGAGAGGAAGTCGGATGTCAGTGGGGCGTTGGGGCAGTCAATGTGGATGTTGAAGTCACCAGTGAGTAGGAGGCGGGCAGAGAGAGAGGATGCGATGGTGAGGAGTTCAGACAATTCAGTGAGGAAAGAGGGGTGGGGCTTTGGGGGACGATAGATCAGGATAGCGGTGATAGAGTTGGGGAGGGAGAAGGCGAGGTATTCAAATGATGAGATGGATGGAAGGTTGAGGTTCAGTTCAGTGATGGATGTAGATTATTTATGAATAACAGCAAGACCTCCCCCACGCCCGGAGAGGCGGGGTTTGGCAGTGTAAGTGTAGTTGGAGGGAGTGGCTTGGTTGAGAGCATAGAATGGCTGTTGCCATGTTTCACAGAGGAGAAGCAGATCAATGTTATTGTCCAGTAGCAGTTCAGATATAACAGGTGATTTGTTGGCGAGGGAGCGGCAGTTCAGCAGTGCAAGGGAGATGGATGGGGGCGCGGAGATGGATGGGGGCGCAGGGGTGGGGGGGCGGAGGTTGCTGAGGTTGGCAGTGCGGCAGGTGGGGGTGACGGGGGGGCGAAAACTAGTCCAGAGTGAGGGGATAGGTGAGCCGTCGTTGGAGTGTTGGTTATGGGAGAGACCAGAGCCCCTGTGGATGTAGCGGGGCCGGCGAAGGATCCCAGCTGAGCTAGCTGCAGAGGCAGGAGCAGCTGGGAGACGGTGGTTATGGTTGAGGAGGTGAAGGTCAGCAGCGGTGTAGGTGAGTAGGCGAGAAGTTGGTGGAGCGGTGGCCTGGAGGCGCGGGAGTGATAGTCCGAGGAGGAGATGGAACGTAGCAGCAGATGAGAGTAATCCAGTTAGAATGTTGGCGGTGGCTAGAGGCTGGTTAACTAGAAGCTGGTGGGCAGAGAGTTGTGAAAAAGCAGCAGTGGACCGGGTGTTGAAGCTGGTGGAGTGAGTGGCGTTGGTTGCCCCAGACCTTGTCTGCACGGCAGGGAGGCCCCGCAATACCATGACGGACCTCAGCAGGTGTTAAGCCAGCTGTTAGCTGGCGGCTAGGGCAGTAGATAGTCCAGGAGTGAGGGAGGAGATGAGCGATGGACGGTGCAGTAATGTCCGATGAAGTTAAGGAACAGGGATGTAGACAGAAGACAACACAGAGACGCGGGAACAAAACAAAACAATGGAAACGACTAACAAAACAAAGACAATGGGACAGAAGCGGCAGTCCACATACCAGACGCCGGCGTTGCTCTAGCCCAATCAAGACGCATTTGAGTCCAGTTTTGTGACCAGATCGCCCCCGTCTGTGGAGCGGGGAAAGCAGAGAAACGGGGCTGTACCTTGGTTGTATGGGGCTGCTTTTCTCCGGGTGGAGCCGGTGCCCCGCTCTCCGTGTCTGCTCCTGTGGCGGGCTGAGGCCACACCTTTGCCCAGGTACAGACCTCCGGGGCGGCGGGTGCGGGAGCGCGGAGCCGGTGTTCGGGCGTGGAAACGCCGGTGCAGCGGAGGAGAAGCGGAGCCGCGTGCGGCTCGTGGCGGTGCGTGCCGCTCGTGGTGGAGCCAGTGATCGGACGTGGAAACGCCGGTGCAGCGGAGGAGAAGCGGTGCCGCTCGCTCGTGGTGCGTGCGGCTCGTGGTGGTGCGTGCCGCTCGCGGTGGAGCCGGTGTTCGGACGTGGAAACGCCGGTGCAGCAGAGGAGAAGCGGTGCAGAGAACAACCTTAGAAAAGTACAGACTTCAGGACTTTCCCGGTCATTTTACTCACCTGGAAAATCCATTGAGATCAAAAAGGTCCTAAGACAGGTCTTATGTTTTCATACGATCAAAGTCACGTCACCGACAACTATCAATCTATTCAAGCGACGCTAACAGCCCTGCATCGTTTTAGAGATCGCTCCATTCAAATCATACTAATAACAATTCCAGCTTTTGAATTGCGACAGTTCCTCCAAAAAACGCTTCCGATCGGTAAAGAACCATTTGATCCGACAATTTGCCGCCGTGTCTTTCCCCAGTCTCATCCCGAGTTCTCGCAGCACTGTCCCGTCCAGTAAAGCCTACGGGCAGAAAAAAACCTTACAAAAAAGAAAAACAGAGAAAGAAATATGGCTTTATTAAACACCTCAGAGAGTTTGTCTTAAGGCGAGGAAATCCCAAACACTTGAGTGAGATTTTTGAGAAACGCATCATATTCCATTTTGTTTCAGGCGCTCCATTATGACATTATTGATAAAAACACAACCTTCACCGCAATTCCATAACCGCCTCGCAGGCTACAGCGCGAACCAGAGTGATTTCCTGTAGCATCTCCTGCACTCGGCGCCGTGCGGGGAGAAGGATGCCCAGGTGTCGGCGTTTTCCATATAAAAGGCTTTCACGCACTGTTGACGTGATGATAGGGAATCGAGTGAAGGACGCCGGAGAGTGCTACAGTTATATTTCATTTTCCCCCACGCCGGGCACACATCTGAATGACCCCCATGCAACGGTCAAATGAAGATGTCACGAGAAATCAGCCGCGCCCGCTAACCCGGCGCTGCCCGGACGCCGGGAGATGACATGTGCAGCAGGAGACGGTCGGCCACGCACAGGCGGAAGGGTCATGTGCTGCGGGGAGGTCATGAGGGCGTTCAGTGTGCAGGCGGAGGGGTCATGTGCCGCGGGGATGTCATGAGGGGGAGGTCATGAGGGCGTTCAGTGTGCAGGCAGAGGGGTCATGTGCTGCCGGGGAGGTCATGAGGGCGTTCAGTGTGCAGGCGGAGGGGTCATGTGCCGCGGGGAGGTCATGAGGGCATTCAGTGTGCAGGCAGAGGGGTCATGTGCTGCGGTGAGGTCATGAGGGCGTTCAGTGTGCAGGCGGAGGGGTCATGTGCCGCGGGGAGGTCATGAGGGCATTCAGTGTGCAGGCAGAGGGGTCATGTGCTGCGGTGAGGTCATGAGGGCGTTCAGTGTGCAGGCGGAGGGGTCATGTGCCGCGGGGAGGTCATGAGGGCGTTCAGTGTGCAGGCGGAGGGGTCATGTGCCGCGGGGAGGTCATGAGGGCGTTCGGTGTGCAGGCGGAGGGGTCATGTGCCTCGGGGAGGTCATGAGGGCGTTCAGTGTGCAGGCGGAGGGGTCATGTGCTGCCGGGAGGTCATGAGGGCGTTCAGTGTGCAGGCTGAAGGGTCATGTGCTGCCGGGAGGTCATGGGGGCGTTCAGTGTGCAGAGATGTGTTGGACGCTCTGTGCTATTTATTTAACCTTAAAGAGTTTTTTTTCATGTAAGAAATCAGTTTTGTTCCCGTGCTTTTGTGTCTGTGTTGTACAAGCAGCTGATGAAAGGGTGAAAATGAGGCAGCTGTGTCCAGTCTGCAACTAATTACGGAGTTGAATTTTACTGAAAGTTTTGAAAAGCGCTGAAATTAACCACGTAGGGCTGGACAATGAATCAAAAGATCGAGAGATCGAGATTGCGTCTTATTAAATTGTCAATCATTTGAGAGGGTTTATTGAATGGAGAGGTCCACAGTCCATCAGTAAAACATGTGCTTTTGTCAGACCATTTTTACTTTGTTTTTCGAAAATCAAACTTGTTCTAGATGAAAAAAAAAATTGTGATTCTTTTTAAAATTTGCAACTGCTACAAACAAAAGAACTAGCTCTGTTTTTAAGACGCTAACAATCAGATACAGCTCCAATGTTTGTATCGTTATTTGCCTTTGAGCATGTTCTTGAGTTCCTCTGCTTTAGCATCTCATGATTTAGATGCTTGTATTAAAAATCACATTTGGTATTGCCATGGAAAAACAAAACAAAAGCTAGCTCGCCCTGAAATGCTAACACAACCACACAGTTATAATGGACACAATTGGATGGCGAGTCTGGACAGCATTCATGACTTTAAAAACACTGCACCTCAGATGTTACAAATCTGGGAAATTTGAAACAGAGTATTTTTGGAGGCTAAGAGGGAGATGACCTCGCAAGCGTAACCATGGCGGCACTTGAATCAAGTACAAACAACACAACGCAGTAATACAAGTACACGTAGTAGTGACATACAGATGAATAAAATATCAATAAAAAAATATGAAATAAACATAGAGAGGCCATCGAGGAGCTAGTTTCAGGCTTTTTATAGTTTTATTTCAAATTTTCACAGATGACAAAACTATTAAGAATTAAAAACAAACTATCATCTCTTTTAAATAGTAAAAATACCTCATCGATGACAGGAAGTTGACCCATGCTAACCAGAAAGTTGTGTCTTTGAGCAAGGCCCTTCCCATTCCTTGAATATATGAACGTGCCAGTACAATTGCGTGTATTGTAAGCATTGGCGTGACCATCGGCGCAGATTAGAAGCCACTTTTTAGTCAGTTAACGAAGGCGTCGGTGACTAACACAATGTACAGTAAGAGTCTTTAGATGTCTGGAACGGCGCCTTTTCAAGTTCAATATCATTTAACTCGAGTGCTAACCTTAACCAGAGTGACGGTTCACATCTGACCTCGAAAGCGTGCGGTTTGGGTGGCGTGTGTCCCCGTAAGTCGAGCGCCGGCTCCGAGGTCCCCGCACGACCCGGTAAACGCGCGCACACACGCCGCAGCCGACGCTCCAGCTGCTTCGCCGTTTTCTCGTCTCCTTCAAGCGCCTTCACGGGCCACGTTTTGAATAATTACATCAAAAGATTGAGAGATGAGGAGGACGCGGCTGGAGTTCCTGTATGTCTATTCCCATTAGACCGGGAGGAAATTAGTATTCAAGAAAAGGCGTCTTATCTTCAAAAATAAAGTGAGCAGAGAGCAGAATTAAGTCTTCAATAAAAGTCATGAGGAATGTAATGCCAGCTGCCACGTCTCCTGCCTCCGCCGACTCGGAAACCGCCGGAGCCGGAGCAGATGCGGTCGTGTTTAAACCTTATTCCGATGCTAAGGAAAAGGCTAGACATTCGATTTCAATATGATTATTAGCATCTATAACGGTCTAAAATAGCAGGCGCTTGGAGGACATGATTTAGTTAAGTTAGGTTTGGGTTAGGAACAGGATTAGTTTAAGACTCAGGTATGGGCAATTATTTTCCTCCGACGGCCATATTAGTATCCAGGCGAGTAGCGCAGGGCCGGCCCGCACTGATTGATGTGAAAAAATAAAATATATATATATATTAAATATCAAATAAAATATACATTTTCTGTCAAATATAGGCTATTGAATCTATTATTTAATTCAGTATATGTTATCTTTATTAAGGACACAAGTGCAGACAGATGTTACAGACAGTTAAAAATAGAAACTAAAATCTTTCTAGGGGCCAGATTAAAACATGCTGAGGGCCATATCTTGCCCCTGAGGCCACAAATGCCTAGGTCTAGCCTATGGGCAAAATATGTTTCATTTTTTTTAGTTTTATTTTTTTTTAATATTATTTGGCATGTTTGGCGGGCCGGATTACAAAGACAAACGGGCCGTATGTGGCCCGCAGGTCGTACTTTGCCTAGGTCTGGTTTAAGGTAATGGTAAAGGTTAGGATTTGGTTGAGGTTAAGGGTTAGAACATTCAGTTTAGATGACCTGTTGGCAGTAAAAGGGTTAAGATTTGGTGTTAGGTATTAAATAACCCAATATAAAACAATTGAAAAGGTTACAATTTTGTTCCATTTGTTTGGGTTATTTTATATGTATTGATGATTGTTTAAAGGAGAATATCATTTCAATACAAGTTTTTACTTAATCCAATCCAATCCAACTTTATTTGTATAGCACTTTTTACCACCACAAAGTATTCAGAGTACAAAACAAACACGAGTAAAATATGTAAAAAATAAATTAAAAAACATTAAAATAATAATAATAATAATAATAATAACAATAATACGTAAGAATCAATTAAAAAAAAGGAGAAAAAAAAAGGGTGTCCCAGTTTAATTGTGGTATTAGGCTTCCGATCCAGGCATTTCTAGAGTATCTGCTTGGATCAGAATCAGTGACTAGATCAGGCGAACATCCCTGCTGATGACCCCGCCCAGCGCAGCAGAGAGAGGAGGCACAAGCAGCTACAAATGTACTACTACTACTACTACTACTACTACTACTACTCCTCCTCCTCCTCCTCCTCCTCCTCCTCCTCCTCCTCCTCCTCCTCCTCCTCCTCCTCCTCCTCCTCTTAATGACAGAAACAGTATTTGTTGTACCTCAGCAGTGTCTTCACAGAGTCTAACGAGTTGAATCCAAACCTGGTCGAATGGGCAGTGGGGCAAGGCGTTTACATGTTTGTAGAGGCCTCGGGCTAAAACACAACCTCTATCACAGTAAAAGTAATTCTCATTATTTTTGCAATATTACAACAAATACTTATGTTATTTTTAAGTGGTTCCTGGCTATCGGTGTCATGATAGGACACGATGTCATGTCCTCGCTTCCTTCAGAATTTGCTTGGAATCAAACTTGGGCTACACTGCACTCAGACTGAACATATCGTGCCCTTGACCGCGGTGACTGACTTGGGAAAAAGAATCTGGGCGCTTTCCCATCCCCGGCTTCTTCATGTGGAGAGCCGTGAGTTGTGTGAGACGCTGTGCCGGCCTCAGCAGAAAGCGGCTGGCCCCAGATCAAAAGACAACAGGAGAATCTGAGTAAGCTCCTGTCGGCGGTGCATTCTCCCGTCTTATCACGGCTCACATCTTCCACCGAGCGTGTGTGTGTGTGTATGTGTGTGTGTGTGTGTGTGTGTGTGTGCGTGTGTGTGTGTGCGTGTGTGTGCGCGCGTGTGTGTGTGTGTGTGTGTGTGTGCGCGTGCGTGTGTGTGATAGAGCCAAGCATGTGCTGACCACAAACTGACCACAGAAAGAGTCAAGTGATGATTCATGGGAAAGTGTGACGCAACAATCTGTGGGAAGTTCAAAGTGTAAATGAAGAAAAACAACAAATTACAAGTACATTTGTCACGAGGGAACAATGTTATAACGTGGTTAAAAGCACAAAATGTCAGTGTTGCATTTTAACAGCGTCAGGTTCGTTCATCCAAAAAGTGCTCCCTGTATTCTTCTCCAGACTCATTCCCCTTAATGTGTGCACGCTAACTATAAAGCTAGCAGCTAAAAATATACCCAGATATGCTTCTTATCAATACTAACATTAGTATTCAAAGTAGATTAATTAAAAACAACAATAACGCATAAGTAGGATTTTTGTTTGCGTGTGTTTGTTCACCAGTGTGTGTTTCCTGAGCCACAAATGCAGTCTCTCCAGGCTTTTTCCAGATAATATAGTAATAAGAAGTATAGTCAGTAATATTCAGACTGCACACACTGGTAAACTTACCACAGAAGTGAACAACTGTGCTTCTGTGAGGCTTCCAACAGAACCAACAATCATTACTAAAGAACTGTGGGTCCCCCTGAATGGGGCTTTAATTGTTAATGAGCTATTGGCATTTCTTGATTTACTTTTGCTGATAGACGGAGCTGAGTGCACTTTACTCAAATGGTCCAGTATTCCAGCACATTAAGAGGGAGAGAGAGTGGAGACAATGTTCAAGGACAAATATTATGCATTATTTGAACATGCTCTTGAGTATCTTTAATATGGAATCTCATGTTTTAGAACAAAGAAAAACGCTGCTGTTTGCCACGGGACTAGCTGAGTTTTGGTACCATCTACTGGCTGCAGAGGGAATTTAAGTTTAACAAACATTTCCGTGTATGTTTGAACCTGGCCTCCCGGGTCCGAGTGCACAGTTGTACTGATCGCGATTGGACGGGAGAAATTCAGAGAACGAGTCTGGTGATGATTTATGGACTTGAATAACGACGAAGATTCTCAGAGCCACGACACAGAAGGTGACATCAGTTATCGAGAAGATGTTGTGTGTTTTTTACGCTCTGAGGGGGAGAAGATTCTCTAACCAGGATTCACTAAACTAGCATAAATAAAGCTACTACAGGTACGATGAGGGCACAACGCCAGAACAGGCCAAAATAAAGACACTGTGGTTGACATTACCATCCCATTTGATTTCAGTCAACAAATGCGTTTGAAGCCTATGAGAAATATATATTTTGAGCTTTTTACCATAGTATAAAGTTGCACCATCATCAAAAATGTACTTGGAGTTGTGTTTAACTTCATTCTTCATAAAGTATTTTTATAGTCTGGATCTTCACCAAACAAACTGCAGTAAAATCCACTCCGTGAACCAGTGTGGGAAGTGCAGCGTGAACAGGCTTTCGTTTTTCACACTTGTGATTTGAATGTGTTACAGAAACAGGTCTGGCACCATCTGGTGGCGCTTTTCATGCCCCTGGTCCACTGAGGACATTCTCGGCCGACTAAAGGGGACAGCGGCACGAAACGGTCAAAACCTCTCAAACGGCAGTCACAAGACCTCAACTGCACTTTTCATACTGAAGGGGGGGCTAGAGACCGCTCTGAATTACATGTGCAATACAGTCAGAATGGAAACGGAAACTAAAACAGCATTAGAGCACAGAAAAGAAAACAATAGAAAATCAACCTCTCATGTAATGGCGAAACCCTCAAGATTGTGCCGTGTTTCAAATATCTACATGTTCTTTTGAATTACAATGTCTCGTTTAAGAGTGTTATCGTCGAGCTGCACACGACCTACAAGAGCTGTGTTTGCTGCCTTTGCAAGAACCCGGAAACTTGATTTACCAACAGACGTTTCCATGAATCCGTTTTATAGGCTACCGTCCCCAATCATGTTATATGTATGTGAGGTCTGGGGTCCTGAAAGGATCGAATTACAAGGAAAAATTGCCACTTAGGTTCTCAAAGTACATACTGAAGGTAAATATGTCCACTCGCACCCAACGTGGTCCACGGAGAACAGGGCCAGTTCCCACTTTCTATTACCTACAAGAAAATAATCACTGGGTTTTGGGAGAGGCTTTTATGATGTAATGAAAAGAAAGCTCAGCGAACAAATGTACAACCGCTTAACTGGCCTGACTAACAATAGGGGGAATGGCTATAGCCATGGTTACTGCGGGTGACAGTGGTCTTGTGTCAGGAAATCACCAACTGGCAAAAGAAGCACGTGGAACGAACGCTGAAAATGTACTTGCAGCTGTTCGCGACGGGAGCAGGACTGTTAAGCTCCATGGTCCGTTCTACTGTACCACAGGAAACGCCGAGTCTACGATGCACAAAGTGGTATAAAAAGCCCCAGAAAAGTATAATTCCGGCCCAACGAACGTCTCGCGGCTTGATTTTTCTAATTCAACGTAACTAGTGGCGCGTAAATGTGTGTATTGTGCAGAGCCGTAACGGGACCACAGGCACAAACAGCCGAGTGTGGTGACTCAGAGCCGGCCACAATGGCTCTTTTCTCCGGGACCTTGAGTGACCGGCCGCACAAAGACAGTGTTAATCAGTGCGCGTCGCCGCCGACAGAAATAAACACAGATATTAATAGGACCTGTCGGCAACTCTAAACGCTGCCCTCGTCTCTCCACTCAGCCCGAGCGCCCATGCATCACCCCTCCGCCGTTGGAGAGGAGGCATTTTTCACGGCCCCTGTCCCGGAGGTCACATGATAACCGGCCCATACGTCCCGGAGATGGAGGGGCTGCGCGGTGCAGTCTTTAACCCTTTCCAAGCACCAAAAAAACAGCAGAGCTTACGGGCGTGATAAACAACCAGAGAGCGACGCCGCGGCCATGACCTTTGCATGACAGACTTATTAAACGGTAAATAGGGCATTTCAGCAAAGAGAAAAAGGAAAGTGGAACCAGGGAATGTGTGGCTTCAAAACAACGGAAGCATTGTGTGTGTTTTGGAGAGGATAGAATTAAAATAGTATATTCAAGTATATTCAATGGAAGAGTTCATGTAAAAACCCACAATTCGATCAAAAGTATGACAAATGAGAGCAAAAATGGATGGAATCATGTTTTTTGTACAATTTTGTCTTTTACAAACATTGCAGTTCAAAGAGTTCATGGCGTGTGATTTTTTTTACAGTTTTTGTCAAAGCTGTTTATCCTTTTAAATATTGTTGAATAGTAAAAACAAACAATTTAATATGAACTTTAAAGAAGCTTTTTGCCTTAATTGTGTCTAATGATATTATTGCCTTTGGTCCAGACCCCAAAGCAATTTCAGTCTTTCAATCGTTTTTACATCCAGCGTAGTTAATTAGGCGTGACAATGACTGAATTGCGACCTGAGTTATGGCAGTGTCTAAACAAGCCAGTTCAAAGAGGCTGCGGTCAGCAAACTGCAGTCGCCTCCTTTTACCTCTCTTTCTCTTGCACAGATCACAAATGAGAATGAGCAGAACGAGCAGAACAAGCAGAACAAGCAGAACAAGCAGAACAAGCAGAACAAGCAGAAGGATGTGATTATGTCCATGTTTTGAACATGAAAGAGCTGCTCAAAGTCCTGATGCAGAAGCATTAAGACAGAGGAGGTTGTTCCTTTCAAGGCAAGGCAAATTTATTTGTGTGCAGTGTGTTTGTGTGCAAATTAGTCAAGTAAATGATGCAGCAACAAGTAAAAAGTATTAAACACATGAGCAATGATCTCCAAGAAGGAGATTGTGGGTTCGATTCCTGGGCCAGACCAACATCACATGATCTGCCCCGCTTAAGGCCCCAAGTCACCGGAAGAGGCTCCAGTCATCCGAGACCCTGACCCTGGGAGAAAATGAATGAATGAATAATCAGCGATGGATCAGAGGCCACATGCGCCGTGAGACAAACACGCCCCCAAACCCGCCCCCAAAACACGCCCCCAAAGCTCTGATGGTCTGAGACAGCACAAGGGCCCGACAGGCAGAGAACACACGAGAAGCACAGACTTTACCTACGGATTCTTCCTCCATTTGACCCAAGCGTTTGTCCTCTGCCAAAATCAAAGGTCAAATCCAGAGTGATGTCTGGTCAAAGCCAAGATGACAGTAATCCTCCTGAGTTCAGACGGGCGTGATTGACAGGAGGATGAACCAACCCACAAGGACAAAAGAATCAACGGGCAAAGCATAGAACTGTTAATCTGAGAAGACTTTGCGCTAAATGAGAAATGACCAACGAACTCTGTTTCACATGTGACAAGGAAATTAACTCGTCTGAATTCTGGATCCAAGGCAACTGTACATTATTATAAGATGTTCACACCAGTAAAGCAATGCTCTAATTTGGCCTAATCAATGTTTCACACAAAGAAAAGCCCAACAACAGTTTTATTTTGATAGTTCTGGAGTCTTGATACAAGTGTTTTCGCCTTGCAAAACAAATGTTGAGATTGATTTATTCTACTTGCCAGTTGTGAATGGAAATTGGAGAGTTTGGAATAGATGGAGAAATGAAATAGCAAGAGAAATAGAGGAAGAAAAAAGTATTGGCTAGAATCGCCGTAGCCATAAGCTAGTGCATGTCCCCCCAGGGCTTCCGTAGATCCATACCGAGTGGAACCGATTAGGTGGAATTCTGCTGTAATCTTTCACAGCAGTTTGCATGTCTAATACGGCCCGAGCTTGTATATCCTTTTCTGTTATGCTCAACATCGCCGTAGCAACGCAGAACCATCAGTGCAATAAAAGGGAACAAAACAATTAGAAAGATTACAATGGACAAATCTCAAGCGCTGCTTTAGGTGAACATGATGTCACTGCGTCCTGTGGTTTAGAATCAGAAACACAATACAATACATGGGACTCTTCTATTACTCTATAGTTCTATTCTATAGTTCTACTTTATAGTTCTACTCTATAGTTATATTCTATAGTTCTACGCTATAGTTCTATTCTATAGTTCTACTTTATAGTTCTACTCTATAGTTCTATTCTATAGTTCTACTCTATAGTTCTATTCTATAGTTATATTCTATAGTTATATTCTATAGTTCTACTGTATAGTTCTACTCTATAGTTCTATTCTATAGTTCTACTGTATAGTTCTACTCTATAGTTCTATTCTATAGTTCTATTCTATAGTTTTACTCTATAGTTCTACTCTATAGTTCTATTCTATAGTTCTACTTTATAGTTCTACTCTATAGTTCTATTCTATAGTTCTACTCTATAGTTCTATTCTATAGTTCTACTGTATAGTTCTACTCTATAGGTCTATTCTATAGTTCTACTCTATAGTTCTACTCTATAGTTATATTCTATAGTTCTACTCTATAGTTCTATTCTATAGTTCTACTTTATAGTTATACTCTATAGTTCTACTCTATAGTTCTACTCTATAGTTATATTCTATAGTTATATTCTATAGTTCTATTCTATAGTTCTACTCTATAGTTCTACTTTATAGTTCTATTCTATAGTTCTACTTTATAGTTCTACTCTATAGTTCTACTCTTTAGTTCTATTCTATAGTTCTACTCTATATTCTACTCCATAGTCTATTCTATAGTTCTATTCTATAGTTCTACTCTATATTCTATTATATAGTTCTATTCTATAGTTCTAGTCTATAGTTCTATTCTATAGTTCTATTCTATAGTTCTACTTTATAGTTCTACTCTATGGTTCTATTCTATAGTTCTACTCATTAGTTCTATTCTATAGTTCCACTTTATAGTTCTACTCTATAGTTCTATTCTATAGTTCTACTCTATAGTTTTACTCTATAGTTCTATTCTATAGTTCTATTCTATAGTTCTACTTTATAGTTCTACTCTATAGTTCTACTCTATAGTTCTACTCTATAGTTCTATTATATAGTTCTACTCTATAGTTCTACTCTATAGTTCTATTCTATAGTTCTATTCTATAGTTCTACTCTATAGTTCTACTCTATAGTTCTATTCTATAGTTCTACTCTATAGTTCTATTCTATAGTTCTATTCTATAGTTCTACTCTATAGTTCTATTCTATAGTTTTACTATATAGTTCTATTCTATAGTTCTACTCTATAGTTATATTATATAGTTCTATTATATAGTTCTACTCTATAGTTCTACTCTATAGTTCTATTCTATAGTTCTATACTATAGTTCTACTTTATAGTTCTACTCTATAGTTCTACTCTATAGTTCTATTCTATAGTTCTACTCTATATTCTATTCTATAGTTCTATTCTATAGTTCTATTCTATAGTTCTACTCTATAGTTCTATTCTATAGTTCTATTATATAGTTCTACTCTATAGTTCTATTCTATAGTTCTACTCTATAGTTCTATTCTATAGTTCTATTATGTAGTTCTACTCTATAGTTCTACTCTATAGTTCTATTCTATAGTTCTACTCTATAGTTCTACTCTATAGTTCTATTCTATAGTTCTAATCTATAGTTCTATTCTATAGTTCTATTCTATAGTTCTACTCTATAGTTCTACTCTATAGTTCTATTCTATAGTTCTACTCTATAGTTCTATTCTATAGTTCTACTGTATAGTTCTACTCTATAGTTATATTCTATAGTTCTATTCTATAGTTCTACTGTATAGTTCTACTCTATAGTTCTATTCTATAGTTCTATTCTATAGTTTTACTCTATAGTTCTACTCTATAGTTCTATTCTATAGTTCTACTTTATAGTTCTACTCTATAGTTCTATTCTATAGTTCTACTCTATAGTTCTATTCTATAGTTCTACTGTATAGTTCTACTCTATAGTTCTATTCTATAGTTCTACTCTATAGTTCTATTCTATAGTTATATTCTATAGTTCTACTCTATAGTTCTATTCTATAGTTCTACTCTATAGTTCAATTCTATAGTTCTACTTTATAGTTCTACTCTATAGTTCTATTCTATAGTTCTACTCTATAGTTATATTCTATAGTTCTACTTTATAGTTCTACTCTATAGTTCTACTCTATAGTTCTATTCTATAGTTCTATTCTATAGTTCTATTCTATAGTTCTACTTTATAGTTCTACTCTATAGTTCTATTCTATAGTTCTACTTTATAGTTCTACTCTATAGTTCTACTCTATAGTTCTATTCTATAGTTCTACTCTATATTCTACTCTATTCTATAGTTCTATTCTATAGTTCTACTCTATATTCTATTATATAGTTCTATTCTATAGTTCTACTCTATAGTTCTATTCTATAGTTCTACTTTATAGTTCTACTCTATAGTTCTATTATATAGTTCTACTCATTAGTTCTATTCTATAGTTCTATTCATAGTTCCACTTTATAGTTCTACTCTATAGTTCTATTCTATAGTTCTACTCTATAGTTTTACTCTATAGTTCTATTCTATAGTTCTGTTCTATAGTTCTACTTTATAGTTCTACTCTATAGTTCTACTCTATAGTTCTACTCTATAGTTCTATTCTATAGTTCTATTATATAGTTCTACTCTATAGTTCTACTCTATAGTTCTATTCTATAGTTCTATTCTATAGTTCTACTCTATAGTTCTACTCTATAGTTCTATTCTATAGTTCTACTCTATAGTTCTATTCTATAGTTCTATTCTATAGTTCTACTCTATAGTTATATTCTATAGTTTTACTATATAGTTATATTCTATAGTTCTACTCTATAGTTATATTCTATAGTTCTATTATATAGTTCTACTCTATAGTTCTACTTTATAGTTCTATTCTATAGTTCTATACTATAGTTCTACTCTATAGTTCTACTCTATAGTTCTATTCTATAGTTCTACTCTATAGTTCTATTCTATAGTTATATTCTATAGTTCTACTCTATAGTTCTATTCTATAGTTTTACTATATAGTTCTATTCTATAGTTCTACTCTATAGTTATATTCTATAGTTCTATTATATAGTTCTACTCTATAGTTCTACTCTATAGTTCTATTCTATAGTTCTATACTATAGTTCTACTCTATAGTTCTACTCTATAGTTCTATTCTATAGTTCTACTCTATAGTTCTATTCTATAGTTCTATTCTATAGTTCTACTCTATAGTTCTATTCTATAGTTTTACTCTATAGTTCTATTCTATAGTTCTATTCTATAGTTCTACTTTATAGTTCTACTCTATAGTTCTACTCTATAGTTCTACTCTATAGTTCTATTCTATAGTTCTACTTTATAGTTCTACTCTATAGTTCTACTCTATAGTTCTATTCTATAGTTCTATTCTATAGTTCTACTTTATAGTTCTACTCTATAGTTCTACTCTATAGTTCTACTCTATAGTTCAATTCTATAGTTCTACTTTATAGTTCTACTCTATAGTTCTATTCTATAGTTCTATTCTATAGTTCTACTCTATAGTTCTATTCTATAGTTCTACTCTATAGTTCTATTATATAGTTCTACTCTATAGTTCTACTCTATAGCTCTATTACATAGTTCTATTTTGGCCTAATGCTAGGATTAAAAACCCAGACATAAGATTAATCAGGAAAATGTGTTGAGAAAAGCACAATACAAAACAAATACATGATTAAAAGGACAGTATATAGAGTAATATTCGTTTCTTTCAGAACATCCTTTAAATAATCCTTTGGGATCAAGCTGCTGTCTGCATGTGGTGCA
This sequence comes from Eucyclogobius newberryi, assembly GCF_026437365.1. Lineage (NCBI taxonomy): Eukaryota > Metazoa > Chordata > Actinopteri > Gobiiformes > Gobiidae > Eucyclogobius > Eucyclogobius newberryi. The sequence goes on from NW_027316167.1 coordinate 3,982,286, forward strand.
AGAAAAACACCTGTGATTGATTCAATGCAAGTATAAAGCCGTTCTGTAGTAACATCTCCATGTAGTAACATCATGTAGTAACATCTCCATGTAGTAACATCATGTAGTAACATCTCCATGTAGTAACATCTCCATGTAGTAACATCTCCATGTAGTAACATCATGTAGTAACATCTCCATGTAGTAACATCTCCATGTAGTAACATCATGTAGTAACATCTCCATGTAGTAACATCTCCATGTAGTAACATCATGTAGTAACATCTCCATGTAGTAACATCATGTAGTAACATCATGTAGTAACATCTCCATGTAGTAACATCTCCATGTAGTAACATCATGTAGTAACATCTCCATGTAGTAACATCTCCATGTAGTAACATCTCCATGTAGTAACATCATGTAGTAACATCTCAATGTAGTAACATCATGTAGTAACACCTCCATGTAGTAACATCTCCATGTAGTAACATCATGTAGTAACATCATGTAGTAACATCTCCATGTAGTAACATCTCCATGTAGTAACATCTCCATGTAGTAACATCATGTAGTAACATCTCCATGTAGTAACATCATGTAGTAACATCTCCATGTAGTAACATCATGTAGTAACACCTCCATGTAGTAACATCTCCATGTAGTAACATCATGTAGTAACATCTCCATGTAGTAACATCTCCATGTAGTAACATCATGTAGTAACATCTCCATGTAGTAACATCTCCATGTAGTAACATCATGTAGTAACATATCCATGTAGTAACATCATGTAGTAACATCTCCATGTAGTAACATCATGTAGTAACATCTCCATGTAGTAACATCTCCATGTAGTAACATCTCCATGTAGTAACATCATGTAGTAACATATCCATGTAGTAACATCTCCATGTAGTAACATCTCCATGTAGTAACATCTCCATGTAGTAACATATCCATGTAGTAACATCATGTAGTAACATCTCCATGTAGTAACATCATGTAGTAACATCTCCATGTAGTAACATCTCCATGTAGTAACATCTCCATGTAGTAACATCATGTAGTAACATCATGTAGTAACATCTCCATGTAGTAACATCTCCATGTAGTAACATCTCCATGTAGTAACATCATGTAGTAACATCTCCATGTAGTAACATCTCCATGTAGTAACATATCCATGTAGTAACATCATGTAGTAACATCTCCATGTAGTAACATCTCCATGTAGTAACATCATGTAGTAACATATCCATGTAGTAACATCATGTAGTAACATCTCCATGTAGTAACATCATGTAGTAACATCTCCATGTAGTAACATCTCCATGTAGTAACATCATGTAGTAACATATCCATGTAGTAACATCTCCATGTAGTAACATCTCCATGTAGTAACATCTCCATGTAGTAACATATCCATGTAGTAACATCATGTAGTAACATCTCCATGTAGTAACACCTCCATGTAGTAACATCATGTAGTAACATATCCATGTAGTAACATCATGTAGTAACATCTCCATGTAGTAACATCATGTAGTAACATCTCCATGTAGTAACATCTCCATGTAGTAACATCATGTAGTAACATATCCATGTAGTAACATCTCCATGTAGTAACATCTCCATGTAGTAACATCTCCATGTAGTAACACCTCCATGTAGTAACATCATGTAGTAACATATCCATTTAGTAACATCTCCATGTAGTAACATCATGTAGTAACATCTCCATGTAGTAACATCATGTAGTAACATCTCCATGTAGTAACATCATGTAGTAACACCTCCATGTAGTAAAATCATGTAGTAGCACCTCCATGTAGTAACACCTCCATGTAGTAACATCATGTAGTAGCACCTCCATGTAGTAACATCATGTAGTAACATCTCCATGTAGTAACATCTCCATGTAGTAACATCTCCCTGTAGTAACATCTCCATGTAGTAACATCTCCATGTAGTAACACCTCCATGTAGTAACATCATGTAGTAACACCTCCATGTAGTAACACCTCCATGTAGTAACATCTCCATGTAGTAACATCTCCATGTAGTAACACCTCCATGTAGTAACATCTCCATGTAGTAATATCTCCATGTAGTAACATCTCCATGTAGTAACATCTCCATGTAGTAACATCATGTAGTAACATCTCCATGTAGTAACATCTCCATGTAGTAACATCATGTAGTAACATCTCCATGTAGTAACATCTCCATGTAGTAACATCTCCATGTAGTAACATCTCCATGTAGTAACATCTCCATGTAGTAACATCTCCATGTAGTAACATCTCCATGGGGCCAGGAATCCTCCATTAATAAAGGTAAATATTTCACATTTAACAGTTCAAACTCAACTCTTCCTGTTCTCAAAAGACAACACAGGAGTTCATGCAAATCAACAATGTATACAGAAATGCACCAGTATGTTAGATTTATAGATTCAAATATAATAACCCACAATTCAACTTATGATTCACTCCAAAATCTTAAGATAACTCACTTTATGTCTTATCATGTTCATTTTTAATCCAAAATTACTTGACTAATAACATTTTGTGTTGACTCAAACACTATCAACCGATTAATCGACTAAACGACTAAAGAATTAGAGCCCAAAATAACAGAATTTATGAGGGTGATCTTACTTACGATGTATTAGTATTAATGTAGTATTTTAGTGATGCTATCTTATACTTATATTGTTATTTTTAACTTTTAGGCTCTCCAGTGTTTCCTCTGTGGCCCCTGGTGGAGGTGTGGGGTCTCCTCTGTCCTTGAGGGGGCGCACTCGTGTTTGTGGGTGGGTCCGGTGGTTGTGGGCGTGGCTGTGCGAAATGTGGAAACGGTTTTACGTATGAAAAATAAAGTTGGATTGCTCTGAAAGGTGCACTGCGCGGCTTGTCACAGTCACACGTGCTTATCGCCGTGGAGATGCCATGGCTTTGCTGCTTCTCCATGACGATTAAAACAAAGTCTTTAATGCCATATTGCCAAACATTCCAGTTAAAGCCGTAATATCAGCTGACAGGAGGTTTGACCACGGCTCGGAGCGCTTGAGACACGTCGTGACGATCTGACTCTCGATACTTCTGACAACTCCGCTTCAAGTTCAAACGTGTCGGAGTCGTGACATCGTCTTTTACCCATCGTCTGCGAAAAAACGATGAAACATTCTTCATCTAAAGCGACGACATCTTCATGGAAACACGTTGCAGCTTTCGCTCTCTGTTCTTTTCATCCGCGGCGCCGTTATTGGCGGAGGGCACTATTTTTTCGCCCGCCATTCCGTGTCCCGCTCGTTTCCCCCGCCCGCTTCACCTTCGGCCGGGGGGGGGCGGCGTGCCTCCGTAAACACCGCCTCTAATAGGCCTGTGATTGCGCGCGCTGTAATTACTTTGCGTGACATTCTCCCCGGAGACGTCCCCCCCCGGTTCGGCACCGACCTGCCAAAGCGCCGCGTCACACTTCCTAATTATCGCCCGGGAAGATCACCTTCCCGCGGCGCCGTGGTGACGCCCAGGTCCAAGTATAAATAACACTCGGACGTCAGAGCAGGTCACGCGCCGTAAACAGACAAATATGTAGAGATAGTTTAACATTCTGTCCTCGCTAAAAACGGTTCGTTATTTCCATGGAATAAAAGTGTCGATGAAAAAAACAAGTCTAACCTCAAAAGACATAACCTTACAAACATTCTGAGAGTTAAAATAGCAGGTATTGTATTTTCCGGACTATAAGTTGCACCTTTTTTCACAGTTTTGGCCGGGGTGCGACTTATACTTATATTTATACTTGTAATTATACTCTGGAGCGACTTATATGTGATATTATTTGTTATTTTCACACTTGCAACCGCATTTCATACTCCAGTGCAACTTATATATGTTTTGTTTTTTTCCTAGTATGCATTTTCTGACTGGTGCGACTTATATTCCGGTGCAATTTATAGTCCGGAAAATACGGTAACTATCTTGGTCACCTGCTCGTCTCCATGGAGATGCTATTGCTTCCCCTGTAAAGCCCCACAGTGCAGCGTTCAACTTGTGCGCCCTTTAATTTAAAATGTCTGTTCGTGGTCTTGGATTTCATCAAATAAATTTCCCCAAAAACGTATTTGACTTATACTCCGGAAAATACAGTATATACATTTAGGTTTATTTTTGGGTGATATATTGAATTATAATACTCAATTTGCTTCTAAAATTGTCACGATTCTTATTTTTTGGATGATATAGTGACCTGAATGATCCAGATTATTGATGAATCTAATAATCGTGACATCACTAATGATCAGATTGTTCTATTTATCCGATTTTATCTGTCCAAACAATGATTCAAATGTGTCGTGGAGCTTTTTTGCCCTTTGCTTTTTGGTCAGTGTTTTAAATAAATCTCATTGTTATCGGATAAATATCACTACAACATTCCCACTTGGTATCGGATCTGAACTGAATTCACTGGTATCGCCGATCGCTAATGGAAAAGCCATAAAGCTTTGGCGGCAAATCAATGGAAGGCACAAACCACTCTAGAGCGCCAAGCTTAGAGCGAGAATTTAGATGGTTCAATCCACGAGAGCCTGACGACCGCATTCCTGACGACCGCATTCCTGACGACGACCGCATTCCTGACGACGACCGCATTCCTGACCGATTCCACTTTCTTTTTCAATCTCTCAGTCTTTAATAAACAGCAGGTGAATGACACAGATGATGAAAAGTGTCTCTAGAAAATAATCAGGGATCTGTGACTGAAGGTCACGTGAGGGTCCTCCTGGTGAGGGTCCCCCACACCTCAGGGTGGGACTCTGGGTGAGGGTCTGTGGGGAGGGTCCTCCTGGTGAGGGTGGGACTCTGGGTGAGGGTCTGTGGGGAGGGTCCTCCTGGTGAGGGTGGGACTCTGGGTGAGGGTCTGTGGGGAGGGTCCTCCTGGTGAGGGTGGGACTCTGGGTGAGGGTCTGTGGGGAGGGTCCTCCTGGTGAGGGTGGGACTCTGGGTGAGGGTCTGCGGGGAGGGTCCTCCTGGTGAGGGTGGGACTCTGGGTGAGGGTCTGCGGGGAGGGTCCTCCTGGTGAGGGTGGGACTCTGGGTGAGGGTCTGTGGGGAGGGTCCTCCTGGTGAGGGTGGGATTCTGGGTGAGGGTCTGTGGGGAGGGTCCTCCTGGTGAGGGTGGGATTCTGGGTGAGGGTCTGTGGGGAGGGTCCTCCTGGTGAGGGTGGGACTCTGGGTGAGGGTCTGCGGGGAGGGTCCTCCTGGTGAGGGTGGGACTCTGGGTGAGGGTCTGCGGGGAGGGTCCTCCTGGTGAGGGTGGGACTCTGGGTGAGGGTCTGTGGGGAGGGTCCTCCTGGTGAGGGTGGGACTCTGGGTGAGGGTCTGCGGGGAGGGTCCTCCTGGTGAGGGTGGGACTCTGGGTGAGGGTCTGCGGGGAGGGTCCTCCTGGTGAGGGTGGGACTCTGGGTGAGGGTCTGTGGGGAGGGTCCTCCTGGTGAGGGTGGGACTCTGGGTGAGGGTCTGCGGGGAGGGTCCTCCTGGTGAGGGTGGGACTCTGGGTGAGGGTCTGCGGGGAGGGTCCTCCTGGTGAGGGTGGGACTCTGGGTGAGGGTCTGCGGGGAGGGTCCTCCTGGTGAGGGTGGGACTCACCAGGAGGGTGAAACACCAGCATCACTAACAAAGTTTTACAAACAAGTTTCTTATTTTAAGAATGACATAAAACACTAATGAATTCATAGCTTCTGTAACTGTTCCAAACACAGTCAGTGACAAGTTCATTAGATCTTTATCTTTTAAACATAAATAGAACAGTTTGGACTGAAGGGAAATGCTGCAGTTTTGGGGACAAACTTTTTTAATAAAATGAATGGAAAATGGAATATGCTTTTGAAAATGGTTTACGGAATGTCAAAAAATATTAACAGATTACTTGATTAATCGAAGACAGTAATTAATAGATTACTTGATGACTAATCGATAGCTGCAGCGCTGTAAACAATAATTATACTTAAAGGTTGAATGGACGATTTTTTTGGCCCAAATCTTATTTCCTCGTGGCGTGGACTGTCGATTAGTCCTGCCACATATCAATCATAAAACTCACCTACCGCTCACCTGCAGCCTCGTGCGGCTCGTCCCCAAGAGAAGCACGTTTCCGCGTGTGTAAGCGCATTGATCTATCATAATATAGTTCCCTCAGTGTATGGGACAAAATGAAGACAGAGAAAGACAGTTCGAGCTGACGCAGAAGAAGACGGAAATCTACGGGAGACGAGATGCGATCCGTCGCGCTAATAAACAAACGCACGTGTGTGTTGTATCAGTCCACACGGGGGAGTGGCATGTGCACAGGGGAGTGGCATGTGCACGGGAGAGTGGCATGTGCACGGGGGAGTGGCATGAGCACGGGGGAGTGGCATGTGCACGGGGGAGTGGCATGTGCACGGGGGAGTGGCATGAGCACGGGGGAGTGGCATGAGCACGGGGGAGTGGCATGTGCACGGGGGAGTGGCATGTGCACGGGGGAGTGGCATGAGCACGGGGGAGTGGCATGCGCACGGGGGAGTGGCATGAGCACGGGGGAGTGGCATGTGCACGGGGGAGTGGCATGTGCACGGGGGAGTGGCATGAGCACGGGGGAGTGGCATGAGCACGGGGGAGTGGCATGAGCACGGGGGAGTGGCATGTGCACGGGGGAGTGGCATGAGCACGGGGGAGTGGCAGGAGCACTTCTGCCTGAGTTCTCCAATCGTCCATTACGCCTTTAATATTCTAACTCTGAATATCTCTAAAAAAATTGCGTTGTTGCGATGTTATTGCTTTGGCTAAATGATTCTATAATAAAAGGTATTTAACTGATTGATCTCCATGGAGACAAGTGGGTGATGCCATCAGGCCAAGGTGACAGGCCATAAGGGAAAGAATGTATGTTTGAGTCATAAAAACACCTGTGAGTAAATAATGCCACTGCCTCTGACCAGCTCTGAGTGACAGTGTTTTCAGCCAATCACAGAGAAGTGTGAAGTTCTTTCTTAAATACATTACCTCATACACAAATCAGGACATGATCATGATATGACTGTATTTTAAGCCCTTTACTGCTCTGCTGCCCTCACCAAACTTTGAGGAAATATGTTTGTTAAATAAAGCTGTCATCTAAAAGCTCTATTAAGACGGATCACGGAAATAATAATCATCAGGCTGAGCAAAATAATATGTCTGTTTGCCGTAACCCGACCGACCCGCAAT
>NW_027316167.1:3994519-4089519 GCF_026437365.1 Eucyclogobius newberryi
ACATAAAAGGCATTTGTAGCTTGACACCAGCAGAACAACCATGAGATGTTTCAGCCCGATCATGAGCCAGAGGTGCTCATGTGTTCTTCATGTCACATACATCTGCTTTACCTAAACGTGTGAGTGACTGCATAGTCTTCATCTACTTCTTTTAGTCAGTCAGAGATAATCAGTCTTACTACACAGTTATCTGACAGAAAGACATAAGATATACATATGTGCAAGGTTAGCAAGCTGCAAAGCCATGAGAAACTATCACATCCACCCAAATGTTCAAATGTTGAGCCTTTAAAATAATGTGACAATTAATCTCCACTTATTGATCAGCATAAAGCGGTTCTCAAACTGGTGTCGCCCGTCGACTGCTGCTGTGATTTCAGGCGTGACAAAAATAAATGGAATATAATTGAATTGGTGGTACACAGGCCGCCTGTGTATTGCCGCACGGGCTTCCTGTGGTAATACACGGACTTCCTGCGGCGGTACACGGACTTCCTGCGGAGATACACAGACTTCCTGCGGCGGTACACAGACTTGGACTTCCTGTGGTGGTTCACGGACTTCCTGTGGCGGTACACAGGCTTCCTGTGGCGGTACACAGGCTTCCTGCGGCGGTACACGGACTTCCTGTGGCGGTACACAGACTTCCTGTGGCGGTACACGGACTTCCTGTGGCGGTACACGGGCTTCCTGTGGCGGTACACAGGCTTCCTGCGGCGGTACACGGACTTCCTGTGGCGGTACACAGGCTTGGACTTCCTGCGGCGGTACACGGACTTCCTGCGGCGGTACACGGACTTCCTGCGGCGTTACACAGACTTGGACTTCCTGTGGTGGTTCACAGACTTCCTGTGGCGGTACACAGACTTCCTGTGGCGGTACACGGACTTCCTGTGGCGGTACACGGGCTTCCTGTGGCGGTACACAGGCTTCCTGCGGCGGTACACGGACTTCCTGTGGCGGTACACAGGCTTGGACTTCCTGCGGCGGTACACGGATTTCCTGCGGCGGTACACGGACTTCCTGCGGTGGTACACGGACTTCCTGCGGCGGTACACAGACTTGGACTTCCTGTGGTGGTTCACGGACTTCCTGTGGCGGTACACAGGCTTCCTGTGGCGGTACACAGGCTTCCTGCGGCGGTACACGGACTTCCTGTGGCGGTACACAGACTTCCTGTGGCGGTACACGGACTTCCTGTGGCGGTACACGGGCTTCCTGTGGCGGTACACAGGCTTCCTGCGGCGGTACACGGACTTCCTGTGGCGGTACACAGGCTTGGACTTCCTGCGGCGGTACACGGACTTCCTGCGGCGGTACACGGACTTCCTGCGGCGTTACACAGACTTGGACTTCCTGTGGTGGTTCACAGACTTCCTGTGGCGGTACACAGACTTCCTGTGGCGGTACACGGACTTCCTGTGGCGGTACACGGGCTTCCTGTGGCGGTACACAGGCTTCCTGCGGCGGTACACGGACTTCCTGTGGCGGTACACAGGCTTGGACTTCCTGCGGCGGTACACGGATTTCCTGCGGCGGTACACGGACTTCCTGCGGCGTTACACAGACTTGGACTTCCTGTGGTGGTTCACGGACTTCCTGTGGCGGTACACAGACTTCCTGTGGCGGTACACGGACTTCCTGTGGCGGTACACAGACTTCCTGTGGCGGTACACGGACTTCCTGTGGCGGTACACGGGCTTCCTGTGGCGGTACACAGGCTTCCTGCGGCGGTACACGGACTTCCTGTGGCGGTACACAGGCTTGGACTTCCTGCGGCGGTACACGGATTTCCTGCGGCGGTACACGGACTTCCTGCGGCGTTACACAGACTTGGACTTCCTGTGGTGGTTCACGGACTTCCTGTGGCGGTACACAGACTTCCTGTGGCGGTACACGGACTTCCTGTGGCGGTACACGGGCTTCCTGTGGCGGTACACAGGCTTCCTGCGGCGGTACACGGACTTCCTGTGGCGGTACACAGGCTTGGACTTCCTGTGGCGGTACACAGACTTCCTGTGGCGGTACACAGGCATATCGTACCAGGAGTAAATATATCTGTCACTGAGTGTGTTCTGATTCCACGACGGCAGAACCAGATGATGACTTGGTGTTCACCCATAAGGTCGACTGAACAAGACTGAGGAGCATCTTCTACTCCCCTCGCTCCACCGTCCACACTGTTTTCGCACAAGCCTTCACCTGCTCTGTCTCACACAAAAACTGTTTTTTTTGTTTTGTTTTTTCAACATTGTTGGAGCTGAATTGACCTGCTGCTGCCGCTGGATGCGCACGGGGCCGGGGATAAGTGCGGGCAGGTTATGGAGCTTGCTATACTGATAGAAAAGATGGTAGTAAATAGTATTTTTTTGGCAAATTTGTCTGAGGGCTGAATCTGGCCCCAGGATCACAGTATAGACCAAAAGAAATAGAAAATAAATATGCTGTCTGCCTTCTCCTGCAGTCTCTGCTTCTACAAACTCACATCGATGGCCTTTCATTGATGAAGTCTTTTTGGAGGATTTGAGCCGGTGTGATTCAGTTGTTTTGGCCTCAGATATATTTCATGCAGAGGGGCCCCGCACTGGAGCTTGAGTGATGGGAAAGCTTGGGTCGACAGTTTCTGGTGGTTTTGGCATCTCGCTGATAAAAATAACACTGTGGCTTTAATGGAGCTGATAAAACTAGTCCTCCTCTTCCCCGGGCCTGGGGACAGCAGCAAGACTTCAGGTGAGTTGGGCGAGTGAGTAAAGGCTTGTTTGTAGCGGTCCCATGTGTCAAAAAGTGACGCTTTGATGTGATAAAGTGATCCACAGTCGTGAACCCGTACAGCAGGAACACAACAGTTTATTGTATGGGCTGATAAGACCTCGTATGTTGTACCGCTCATCACTATTAAGCTCCAGAAGCAGGAGCTGTGTAATCCAGCCGAGTCGCTGGGCCTTTGGGGTCTGTATTTATGGAGCTATTGCCCCTAGGGCTCAGCTCTGCAGGGTCAGGCTGGGAAGGACATGGGCCATTCACTCGGTCTGAAGAAGCGCTGGATGAAGTCCAATTGGTCTGCAGTTTCCTTGGCTCTGAGGCTTTCCTCAGATGAAAATAAGGCAACCAATGGTTGTTAAGGAGTTCAAGTTCAAAATAGCAGAGCATGGTTCAATCTGACAGTCATGACCAAGTCTCTGTAATCAGATTTCAATTATATCTGCTTCATAAAGCGGCTCCTCTTTGTCCTCTTTGTTCGCAAGGACCAGCCCCGGTTTCCCTGCTATCCGAAGATGTCTCAGGACTTCTCCTGGTCCTGAGATTCTATCTTGTGTCCTGGACCTCATGGAGGTCATCTCCTTGAATCCCTCTGACAATGGCTGATTTCCCAGCACCGTCCAGTCCCAACATGAGCCAAGTCACTTTCCTTTCAGTTATTTTCCCAGTGTTGTTGTTATTGAGTGCCATATTTTTGTGGAATTTCTACAAACAATGACCAAGAAATAAAGAGTTTGTCTTTCTCAAAAGTTGGATCTTTATATCCTGGTGACAGTAAATAATCACTTTCCCTGACAAAGGTCTCAGTCCCTCGTCCAGAACAATGACCTCACACGTCCTTTTAAAGGCAGTGACATAAACGGACACGTACGACATCATCCCAATCAAATCAGCTCCAAAAGAGACAGAACAACCATCAAGGTCTAAAGATTCATGCTCATTCAGGAGATCTGACCCCAGAGCCATGACCTGAGGCATGACCACTGTCCCTGACCACAGAGGCTCCAGACCCTCTTTATCTGGGGCCCATGTTCTCATATCATCTGCACACAATAACAGCAGAGATAGAATGACATGACATATTTCTGTTGCACATATCATGGGACACATGGCCATCAATGTCAGGGGTCACCGCCTTCTTGAGCAACTGTCACAATCCTATATTCAGACATTCATTTTTATTGACTCAGACTGGACAGGGCTCTACAGCTGTGACTGCAGCTCAGACTGGACAGGGCTCTACAGCTGTGACTGCAGCTCAGACTGGACAGGGCTCTACAGCTGTGACTGCAGCTCAGACTGGACAGGGCTCTACAGCTGTGACTGCAGCTCAGACTGGACAGGGCTCTACAGCTGTGACTGCAGCTCAGACTGGACAGGGCTCTACAGCTGTGACTGCAGCTCAGACTGGACAGGGCTCCACAGCTGTGACTGCAGCTCAGACTGGACAGGGCTCCACAGCTGTGACTGCAGCTCAGACTGGACAGGGCTCTACAGCTGTGACTGCAGCTCAGACTGGACAGGGCTCTACAGCTGTGACTGCAGCTCAGACTGGACAGGGCTCTACAGCTGTGACTGCAGCTCAGACTGGACAGGGCTCTACAGCTGTGACTGCAGTTCAGACTGGACAGGGCTCTACAGCTGCTGCACGTTGGTGCTGATGGTTTCTGTAGTTTGTTCAGTAGATGACACCTGATCTTGGTGCTGAATGCTCTGTGTTGTTAAATGACTGTATTTCCAACTAACATTTTATCATTATAAACATGTTCAGAGCCTGAGCTACAAACACAGACTTGTCTCTGAAAGATCGTATTTAAGTCAGTTTGTTGAACCTTGGCACTGCTGTTGCTTCTCCTCTGCACATGCTCAGTTAGAGCTTCTCTTCTCCTCTGCACATGCTCAGTTAGAGCTTCTCTTCTCCTCTGCACATGCTCAGTTAGAACTTCACTTCTCCTCTGCACATGCTCAGTTAGAACTTCACTTCTCCTCTGCACATGCTCAGTTAGAGCTTCTCTCCTCTGCACATGCTCAGTTAGAGCTTCTCTTCTCCTCAGCACATGCTCAGTTAGAGCTTCTCTCCTCTGCACATGCTCAGTTAGAGCTTCTCTTCTCCTCTGCACATGCTCAGTTAGATCTTCACTTCTCCTCTGCACATGCTCAGTTAGAGCTTCACTTCTCCTCTGCACATGCTCAGTTAGAGCTTCACTTCTCCTCTGCACATGCTCAGTTAGAGCTTCTCTTCTCCTCTGCACATGCTCAGTTAGATCTTCACTTCTCCTCTGCACATGCTCAGTTAGAGCTTCACTTCTCCTCTGCACATGCTCAGTTAGAGCTTCACTTCTCCTCTGCACATGCTCAGTTAGAGCTTCTCTTATCCTCTGCACATGCTCAGTTAGAGCTTCTCTTATCCTCTGCACATGCTCAGTTAGAGCTTCTCTTCTCCTCTGCACATGCTCAGTCACATGTGCAGAGTTCTAAAACAAGCTGCTGTCTGCTCTGGTTCTAAAGCTCATGTTAGAGGGCGGAGCATGAACGGGTGACACACGGTCATTTTAGATTTTATTGGACAATCCCTGCTTGTCCTCATTGTCCTGACGCCTCATGATGTCCCACTGCAAGACGAGGTAAATGTAAGTCATAAGACAGAACACAAACACAATGTGTAGTCATGGATACAAGATATCAGGCCCAAGTCTCTGTGTTGTAAAGTAGTTTCAGGGTTAGCTGAGGCCAGCACGAGATGCTAGTGCCATTTTTTATGTGTAAAAGTTACAAAATGAAAGTGAAATAAAGTTAAAATCGTGCAGTGGAAATACGTCTGATCATAATCATAACAGCTGCTCTTTCACTTTCAATCTAAATGCACATATGCATCAGCTGCTCTTTGCACTGCGGATGGCACTTCATATGTTCAATCACTGCTAATTATGTAAAAATGGGCAATTTATATGCACAAACAACAATATTTGCATTGCTGAGGGTAATTAATATGCATTTGATGAATTATTGTGTGAATTTACTGCTCGTTCACACGGCCCCACGCCCCCCCACACACACACAGACACGCCCCCCACGCCCCCCCCACAAACACACACAGACACGCCCCCCCACACACACACAGACACGCCCCCCACGCCCCCCCCCACAAACACACACAGACACGCCCCCCCCACACACAGACACGCCCCCCCCACGCCCCCCCACACACACACGCCCCCCCACACTCTTGGACTGGTCCGTTCCAACGTTAAAGGGGGAAGATTTTGACGGATGGAATTCATTTGAATGTTACAAACTATATGGTCTTTACTTGTTTAAAATGAAACTACTCACGGTGTTGAGAGAATATGAAATGGTTCTCGAGTCCTTGGTGGTGTGGGAGGGGCTTCTCGGAGTCCTCAGGTGAAGCTGCTCAGATGCCCTGCACAGCACTGTAGGAACAGGAATCTCACAGGAAAAAGTATCAGCTTCATGGGCTTGACACATTTTCTATTGAACCTGTGCAACAATGTGAAGCTGTGCAGCCTTTAGACCAGCCACAAGTGAAAGAAGTGTTACTGAAAACCTTGTGCATGTCACACACAAAGACACAATGCTGAAAGTTGAAAAAGCAAAATGAACAATCTAGAATATTCAACCCCAGAATATTCAAGTATCATTGCGATGCAGAAGAAAATGTTAAGTTCTAGATGTTTCAAATATATATTTGATGTAAATGAGCTTCTTGCTGGAGCGAGCGCTGGCACTAGCTCTGTAACTGTAGCTCGGGCTCCTCTGAAGATCAAGCCTGGTTCTCCCTCAGCTCCGTCTTAAAGGAGTGTGGCTCCTGCACGGCCACTGTGCATAATATATTATATTCCCTTCACTTATACCATTAAAAAGTACATCATATGGAATCACTCAATGCCTTACTGTAAAAATGTAAGCAGTATTCACTCTCCAACAATGAGGCCTCTTTTCATATTTAATCCAGCCTTTTATTTTGAAAATGTCCTTTGTGGAGCTTTGACTCTTTAATGTTTCCTCATAAAAACATACCTGGAGCGACGTTTTATTTTAAGCACTCATTGAGTCAGTTTACAATTTGAATAAACTCTTATGTGAATATTACATTTAAATACATTTGCAGCGATTTAAAGGTAAATATATGGATTAGAGGACAATAGGTTCCAAGAGTTCCATATTTCATTTTCATTATTTCTATAATTATTTTTCTTAAAGTTGATGTACCTGATTTTCAAACCGCCGACAGTAGTTATTTAATTCTATCCTCTCAGAAACCCTTTGGATTCACAGTCATTTCCAAGCGAGTGCAAAGTTTCAGAACGGCTGGTGATGAGATGGGCGGGACCTCTTAAGCACAGCCAATCAGAGGGCTGCTTTTGGCTCTTAGTTCCTGGTTAATAAGATACTAAATAAGATACTTTATTAATGGTCAGACTCGAACATGTGAGTGTGGTGCTCAGTTACATGTTTAATTGTGATCGGAACAATTCTGCTTCATCTTTAATTAACCTTAATCCATTAAAAACAGTGTCCATGAGACAAAAGCAGTGGTTCTGTCTCAGCCACAGGCCAACTGTGGATCCAGATGGAGAACCGGTCTCTACTCCAGATGAACGGTTCTCCATCTGCCTGGAAGAACCGGTTCTCCTCCTGAAGAACCGGTTCTCCTCCTGAAGAACCGGTTCTCCTCCTGAAGAACCGGTTCTCCTCCTGAAGAACCGGTTCTTCTCCTGAAGAACCGGTTCTCCTCTCGAGTGGCTCCAGCTCCAGTGTCTAACTCTCGTCCAGGTTTAAACTTTTTCCCAAAGAGGTTTGGTAGTGTTTCCTGGCCGAGAAGGAGGGTCTAAGGACACGGGACGCTGGGACATTTGTCTAAGGACACGGGACGCTGGGACATTTGTCTAAGGACACGGGACGCTGGGACATTTGTCTAAGGACACGGGACGCTGGGAGATTTGTCTAAGGACACGGGACGCTGGGACATTTGTCTAAGGACACGGGACGCTGGGACATTTTGTTTAAGGAAACGGGACGCTGGGACATTTGTCTAAGGACACGGGACGCTGGGACATTTTGTTTAAGGAAACGGGACGCTGGGACATTTGTCTAAGGACAGGGGACTCCAAAAATGCATTCAATTGAATGAACAGGACAAACAGCAGATTGGGGGGTAAATGCTGCACCTGGTGCTCTCGCTTCCTTTACTAAAATGTATGATTACAGAAGTCTGGGCTTTCCGTAACCATGCCGATTACAGCTTTGACGCATGTCATGCCGGCTTCAAGACAGATGTGAGGACACTTCCAACGATGCGGTTGAAGCGGTTTAACCTGAGACTACCATCTACTGGCTGCTGAGGGAACTACACACAGTTTAATCCAAACCTTTCGGCGCATGTCCCGCTGGCCTGTTCACGTCCTGGTCTCAGAACGTGGTTGTACTGATCATGATTAAACAGGGGAATCTGCTGATGATTTATGGACTTTAAAAAACAGCAGAAAAGTTTCAGAGTTAGAGATTCAGAACGACATGTCCTTGGCGCTCGGAGGGGAGAGAACTTTCTCACCAGGATTCATCAAACTAGCGTGATTGAACTAAATGCTACTCCAGGTAGGTTTTTGATGGGGGAACATTTAAAGCTGTCCTTTGAAGGAGAACTGCGACACAACATTGACTTTTCAGAGCGTTTAAAACCACATCAGGATCATGTTTCCGTCTCATTTGACCAATCAGAGTTGAATTCAGAGTGATTCGCGCTCGTTTGAGTCTTGATTCCCAGACGGCCTCCATTTCCCCCGACTCCAAACACAACTGCTCTTTACATGCTTCAATCTGCAATTTATTTCATTGAGCGGTGACTTACGTTGGATTCGGCAGCGTTTGCGTTGACAATTTGGCCGGAATAAAAAAGAACAAAATAAATCTGCTGCTCGTCTTTGTGAGTTGCAGCTATAGCAGAATGCATCACGTTTACACTGATGTACTCTGTCCAAATGATTTAATCAAAAATAATGATCCGTGAGTGAAAGGGAAAAGATACGACGTACAAATCAGGCGGGAGTGCTAATGTCATTATAATGTACGTGCGCAGGCGAACACGGATTGGTCTCCACTCGGTGACGTCGTGCGGGACAAGCAGGTCTTTTAATATCTGCTCTGACCTTTCTGCACTGCTGAGATGGGTGTCTCCATGGAAACACAACAAGCGGGAGGTAAACAGTGCTGGGTAAACATGAGCGCCATTTATATCTCTGAAGAACTTTTTTGCCATCGACCCTCTAGAGCCATGAAACATTTAAGAGACTCTTATTGTTGTTTGTGCACAATAACTCGTCCATTTGACTATTTTCAACCGTAATCAAATGTTTCACTCCATTATTGGTGACGTTAACGGCGTTTTCCACCTTTACAAAATGAGCGCGTTATCGACTTTCATCTGTGTAATAGAGCTCAGATCAGAAAGATGAACCGTGTCCATGCATTTGTTGCTTTTCGTATTGTGAGTGGGGTAATTGCAGACTGCATGTTACTTCAGCCACTGCCAAACGGTGGGAAGTATATATAATGTATGGTCACCACGCTGTGAATATCTGACCAGTCGTTCCCAACACGTTTTGACAGACAACTTTACAAAACCTGAGGGTCTGGGATCCAATCCAGTCGCTCCAATTTCCAAAAGGAGTGATTGACAGGCGGATTAACCAATCAGACAAACGCATTGTCCGTTCGTGTCTAAACAAACATGGTGGATTACGAGGAAAGGATAAAAATAACAGACTGAGAAACATTGTCGACTTCTGCTGAGTCAACAAGCGACGCACTAAACGCTGTAAATTTGAGGTCAATGAAGTTAAATATTTAGTTCTGAATGTTCCGAAAATATTTGTAAGACACGTGACACAAATTAGCGGCGGTGGTTGGACCGGTCAATGCTGGAGAGTTTTTTTGACGCCCCCAAATGGTCCGAATCCAGACCCTTCTGCATTCGGACAGAATGTGGGCGGGGCTGGCGGGTCAGGCAAATACAGTGATGGAGCATAAATGAGTCTTGATCAGCATATCCCGCGCTCTAGGTCGACGCCCAGCAAGAGGTTTCCATTTGGGTCTCTGACGATCTCAATTCAAATCCAATGAACTGCCCGACTCTTCCTCGCATCATAGAAACAACGTGGGATTCAAACTAAGAATGGTCGATACGGCAAAAAGAAGGATGTCACGATTCTGTTGGAACTGGAACATGATTTCTATTTCATCATAATTCGTGTACGCTTTGTAATTTTGAAGCTATGCTGCCCGGAGTGGCATAGGCAGCCGCACACATGCCAGGCTCCACGTGCAGCCGGCTGCAGCGGCGGCGGCGATTTGCTGCATGTCCTCCTTCCTCTCTCGCCCCCAAACCGGCCCCGTGCGATGCTTTCATATCAGTGTGAACAGATGGAGAAGATGCTGCTTTTCATGCCGTCGACACGTATGTCACGTAATAATGACTGACGCACGAGGCGGCGAGAAACGCTAGAGCAATACAACTACATCACAAACAACCGTACTCATGCTAATTGTTTTTTTTTGCAGATGTTGGCAGTCAATTTGTGGACACGAAGCCCAGTGTGGTCGTAATTGTGCCGGTGCCGGGCTTTGTCTGCGACTTATTCTGCCTCCGGCGCTATCTTTTTATGAACGCGCCAGAATTATTCATGCAGCTCTCGAAACATGAAAATATCATCAGATTAAGGCACCAAAAAAGTCCCTGCTACATGGGCAATTAGGTGAAGGATAAAAGAGGGGAAAGTGGTCTAAATTTACTCCAAAATAATGTTTTTTTTAATTGAATTTGACACACGCGTTTAAAAGAGGGTCATTGTGCTGTAGTCAATGCACAACACCTTTTTTTTTAATCAATCCTGTTTCGTTATGTCCCCCTGAGCCGCAGAGTCAGTAGAACTCCAAAGGTCTTCTGAGCCTTTGTTCAAGCATCGTCAGAGTTATTATTTCTTTCATCAAATCGCTTTCATTACAACGGCAGGTTTCGTAGATGGAAGAGTTCAAACACGTTTTCTGAGGAGAGATTGTCTCACAAATATAAAGTACTGTAGATCGTCAGTAGATACGTTACTTTAAGTTTCCCGTACGTGACAAGCCAAAGCAGAGATACTCAAGAGCATAATGTATGTCCTTTAAAACGGTGTCAGCTAAAATACAGTGTGAAACGACAGAATCTTAAGTTGTCTTAGTGGAAGTACATGAAGACTTTTTGACATTGAAAAGCAGAGCGATGTCCTTGTTTACATCCTGTCCTGACTCGCCCCGAGCGCATCTTTAAAATTCAACATGGAGCTCATGAAAGAACAGCTAACAACGGGAGGTCGGGAGGCGCCCGCGGTGAGCCCCGTCCATCCTCCAGGTGGAATATTAAACACATACGGAGGCTGAGGTCACACGCACAATTACAACAGAAAGTGATCAAGGGTTCCAAGAATAGACGTACACCACGTGTCCAAAAAGAAAGTCGTTACTCGGATTCAACTAAGCAAACACAGTAGGTCAGAGCCCCTGCTGGACAGTCAGGGGTGATCGTCTTTCACCACCCCTGACTGTCAGTGGTACAACACGGTATTCAAACCGACTGATGCAGAGAGCGGCTTCTCACTTCTGAAACAACCACGTGGAAAGACAAATCCCGTGGTCATGGAGAAGATGTCAGTGTGGGAAGGGTCAGATCATTAGCAAAGAAGAAACTAATGTACTCCAGATCTGACCCCCAGAGAGAGTGTTTGTGACGAGCTGGAGAAGGCTTTTTGTGCAGCGGTCACTCTCTTTGTGCAGCGGTCACTCTCTCTGTGCAGCGGTCACTCTCTTTATGCAGCAGTCGCTCTCTTTGTGCAGCGGTCACTCTCTCTGTGCAGCGGTCACTCTCTTTATGCAGCAGTCGCTCTCTTTGTGCAGCGGTCACTCTCTTTGTGCAGCGGTCACTCTCTTTGTGCAGCGGTCACTCTCTTTGTGCGGCGGTCACTCTCTCTGTGCAGCGGTCACTCTCTTTATGCAGCAGTCGCTCTCTTTGTGCAGCGGTCACTCTCTTTTGTGCAGTGGTCACTCTCTTTGTGCAGCAGTCGCTCTCTTTGTGCAGCGGTCACTCTCTTTTGTGCAGTGGTCACTCTCTTTGTGCAGCAGTCGCTCTCTTTGTGCAGCGGTCACTCTCTTTTGTGCAGCGGTCACTCTCTTTGTGCAGCGGTCACTCTCTTTTGTGCAGCGGTCACTCTCTTTGTGCAGCGGTCACTCTCTCTGTGCAGTGGTCACTCTCTTTGTGCAGCGGTCACTCTCTCTGTGCAGTGGTCACTCTCTTTGTGCAGCGGTCACTCTCTCTGTGCAGTGGTCACTCTCTCTGTGCAGCGGTCACTCTCTCTGTGCAGTGGTCACTCTCTTTGTGCAGCGGTCACTCTCTCTGTGCAGCGGTCGCTCTCTTTGTGCAGCGGTCACTCATTTTTGTGGTGACTTGTACTCGTGCCTCTTAAAACCTCGTAATGTATTTTTTATTCATCTTTTATTTTAACTACAACACTTCCTCAGCTCCATTTGAATTAAACTAATACTTTTACATAAACAATGTGTGGTATTCTTCCATTATAAATTATATCAAACTGTTTTAACATGTAAATAAAACCATTAATTTGCTGTAACTCCACTAAAATGATGGGAAACAGTGGAAACATCTGTGGCACAGTGGCTGAGAGATTAGCATTCCCAAACGGCACGGGGCCTTTCTGTGCGGACTTTAAAATATATGCATAATCCAGCTCTGGACCGTATTGTCAGGGAAGAGTTAGCAGCACTGAATGGAAATTAGACTGTTTTTTTTTTTTATAGTTGTACCATTTTTCCTGTTTGGTGTTGCGGGTGACTGGAGCCTATCCCAGTGTCTTCGGGCCTTAGGCGGGGCACACCCTGGGCAGGGGCCAGCTCGTCACAGTTGTTAACACAGAGACAACCATTCACCCTCTAGGGCCAATTTCCCTAAAACATTGTGGGAGGAACCTGGAGATAACCCACAGTAACACAAGCAGGACATGTAAACACCAGGAGAAAAAAATCATCTCCTGATTGGGAAGCGAAAGCCAAGGCTGTTTGATATTAAAATTAATTGTAGACAACAATTTATCTTAAAACAGACTTTGTCAAAAGCATTAGGTTTGGAGGAACACCTAGATTAGTACAAGCGAGCACACTTTTTCACTCATAACTGTAGCTTTTATAGTGATAAGAACATCTGCTTCTGTAACAAGTCAGGGCAGGTGACTGCAAATGTGCAAGTATGGATTTAGCAGGGAGGTGTCATGAGCTAGATCATAGTACAATACGCATCTGACAACAACCCCACCTCTGTGTGGAGCGGGCTCCGGCTTCTCACCAACTACAAGCCCAAAGCCCCCCACGCTGCAGATGACCGGAAACAGGCCGAGGAGCTTAACACCTTCTACTCCAGGTATGAGAGGAGCTGCTGCCTCAGTTTCTGTGTCTAGAGCAGACTACAGCGCACAGAACTGGTCTGTGTTCAGCTTCAGCGTTTCTTTTGGCTGGTCTGGTCGGACGCAAGACTTTTTGAAAAAATAAATGAAAGCGTTTAATCACTGTCAATCCGAGCCAGTCTTCCTTTTGATGTTTAATCGATACACGAAAGGCCGGTGGTGTGGCTCAAGTCATTAAAATGAATCAATACAATCACATTTTCTATGTATTTTGACAGAAAACTTCACTACGTAAGTCTCGAGCTGGGAATATATATTTGGAGTGTATTTTGTGTTGACGAGCGTGTTCGGCTGGTCTGAGGCTTGCGGCTGTGCAGTGCTTTGACGTGATGTCTGCAAACTCCGATCAGCTGAAGTAGATGTGTAAGTGAAGCTGCGCTGCCTGTGCACGGGGCCGAGGTGTTCTCATGCGGCAGGTGCTGCAGGTGCTGCAGGAGCCCAAGCTGCTCACTAACGTGCAGCGCTCACGCTCGGGGTCAGCTCCTCGAAGCATTCTGCAGCTGACCCAAATCTGGACAGGGAACTTTGCAAGGAGGGAGTTTTGTCTTTATACTGTATTATACTATGTTATACTGTGTTATACTGTGTTATACTGTTATACTATTTTATACTATGTTATACTGTGTTATACTGTGTTATACTATTTTATACTATGTTATACTGTGTTATACTGTGTTATACTATTTTATACTATGTTATACTGTGTTATACTGTGTTATACTATTTTATACTATGTTATACTGTGTTATACTGTGTTATACTGTGTTATACTATTTTATACTATGTTGTACTGTGTTATACTATGTTATACTGTGTGTACTGTGTATACTATGTTATACTATTTTATACTATGTTATACTGTGTTATACTGTGTTATACTATTTTATACTGTGTGTACTGTGTATACTATGTTATACTATGTTATGCGTGTTATACTGTGTTATACTGTATTATACTGTATTATACTATGTTATGCTGTGTTATACTGTGTTATACTGTGTTATACTATTTTATACTGTGTTATACTGTGTTATACTATTTTATACTATGTTATACTGTGTATACTGTGTTATACTATGTTATACTGTGTTATACTATGTTATACTGTGTTATACTGTGTTATACGATGTTATACTGTGTTATACTGTGTTATACTATGTTATACTGTGTTATACTATGTTATACTGTGTTATACTGTGTTATACGATGTTATACTGTGTTATACTGTGTTATACTATTTTATACTATGTTATACTGTGTTATACTATGTTATACTGTGTTATACTGTGTTATACTGTGTTATACGATGTTATACTGTGTAATACTGTGTTATACTGTGTTATACTGTGTTATACGATGTTATACTATGTTATACTGTGTAATAATGTGTTATACTGTGTTATACGATGTTATACTATGTTATACTATGTTATACTATGTTATACTATGTTATACTATATTATACTGTGTTGTACTGTATAATACTGTGTTATACTGTGTAATACTGTGTTATACGATGTTATACGATGTTATACTATGTTGAGAGCCAATAAATTAGGACTCATATTTGAAAAATAAAAGACGATTAAAAGCGAATGATGCAGGTAAAGGCATGGTTAAAACTAAAATGTATTTCCTTGAGCCATTTCTTCAATTATCAAAATGATTTTGTTCTAAAGGTAATTGCACAATCAATGTTTATAGAGAAGATAGGACTATAGAAATACAGAGCTCCACTTCCTGCTCAGTTCATTCCCTTTGGGGAATTAGTCTCTGTAAAACAAATCAATAATTAATAAAGTTACAGATGATACATGTTTGTCTGTTTGATGTTTATGTATGTTAGACTTTAGCTCAGAGACATAAACACGCAGCTTTCCTCCGATGACATATTTGCATCGTACGTATATTTTTTAACGTGCTGCAGTGATTATCGTCTGTAACTCATGCTCTGCTCATGTTTTTATTATGATTTATTAGAGCAAGACTTGTCTATTTGTTTGTATAAACCTAATAACATGTGATTAAATGTGGAGTTTGAGTCTTCTACCAGACAAAATGATCTCACAATAGTTTTATGGTAATAAACCCAATATAAGCAATTAGATTATTAATACCAAACTATCAACTTCTTTTTTCTTTGCACGGTTATTAATAAAGCGGCTCATGAGTTTTCATGTGCCACAGAAATATCCAAGTCAAACTCATTAGACTGGAGCTAGCTGTGACTCGCCTGCAGCTGCAGCCACATTTAGTTTGTAGCACAATGTGTGTCGTGTAAAGACCGCCTCCCTCATTAGATATGCACAAACGTTGAACATTCACAGCGGCTAAACGAGCCTAACCCACCAGAGCATTATCACGGAGCCATAACACTTAAGGCCAGAGCAGTGATTTGAACTGGGCCATAAAGTTGTTTTTGACACGTCTAATGACTCACGGTGGCGGCCATTTTGAAATCTCACTCGTGCCGACTCTTCTGCTGAGAGCCAAAATGCAAACATGGTGTCTTATCATCTCAGGGTCATTTGAGAGCGCGAGGCTTGCCGCTTGCTCGCGACCCGCCGCTTGGTCGTGACCCGCCGCTTGCTCGTGACCCGCCGCTTGGTCGTGACCCGCCGCTCGGCCGTGACCCGCCGCTCGGCCGTGACCCGCCGCTCGGCCGTGACCCGCCGCTCGGCCGTGACCCGCCGCTCGGCCGTGACCCGCCGCTCGGCCGTGACTCGCCGCTCGGTCGTGACTCTCCACGCCCTGCACGTCTCACTCCTCCGCCACAGTTTGCCCCCATAGCCCGAATCAAAAGTCTGCTCTTCTCTAAAAACAATCACGATCTAATTGTAGAGCAGGAATGCACATGTATCGTGCACCGTGCTTGTCAAAACGCTGATAGAAAGTGGAGTCCATTACGACATCCTCGCTCTTTCCCGCTTTCATTTATTTGTTCTAATTAGCAGTTCATGCATGGCGTCCCGCGGTTAGCTGTAGTCCGTGAGGCGGAGCGCGGAGTGGTCACAGTGGTTCATTCGTCTCAATCCTGTCACAGAGGAGGGAGCGTGTTCGGAGCTGCGAGCTGACCTGTGGAGCGCTGATCCTAATGAAGAGTAATTAGCCAAAGGAGCACCAGCGCTAACGCCGGGGAGCTCCGCATTAATCCCCCAGGCCTCGTCCCCACGCGGCGGCGATTGATTTGATTTCTCAGAGCCTGAACTTCGCTCTGAACAGGCCGGACCAGTTAAGGCTTTGCTAATGTTTCCACTTTAACGGAGTACATGCTTAAGCGGCTTTGCAAAAAAGGTGCATCCACATGAATAGCCCGGCACTTACACCGTCTCCTGCACAAACGTCTCCTTTGCACCGCAGCAAAAATACAGCATTATAACTGATGTGCAGCACAGGATGAAATATTATTTATCCAGGAAGGGGGAAAAAATTATGTTGTTTTTGCAAAAGAAAATCTCAATTTATAAAAAAAAGAAAAAAAAGCAGATTCTGTAGGTTTTGTTGACCACTGCACACATGGAGTGAAGATTATGGCTGTGGCGTTGGCCTGTAGGAGACCAATCAGAGCTAATCATGATTTGTTGTTGGATTTATGAGAGTTACTGGAGTCATTTAGTCTTGGTTAGGTTCATAAAGTGTCAAGCAAACAGTTAGAATATCGATATAATATCCAACAGACACCAGGTTGTAACTGAAAAAGCAATTTTGGTTCATAGTCTTTATTGGATAGACTTTGTAGTGTGAAATGGGGGAGAAGAGTTGGAAAGATATTTAACAAATTGTCACTCACCACGCTGAGGCCGCTCTGAACCTGGCATATGTGCTGCTGCTTAGACCACTTGTCTGGCAGCACAATTTACAAGCAATTTCCATGTTTTAGCCCAAAAATATATTGCAACATGTTGTTTGTTTAAGATGTTTCTATTGCACTGAAAAAACTTTTCAGTAATTAATGTTCTACCCCTTGTTCCCGTTAGGGGTCCTGGGTGACTGGAGCCTATCCCAATGACTTTGGGCCTTAGGTGGGGTACACTTTTAAATTCAATTTATTTTTGTAACGCCTGAATTCACAAAGAGCAGTTTCCTCGAAGGACAACAGAGACGTAAATGTCCCAACATTCCCTGTCCTTAGACTCTCCTGCTCGATAAGGAAAACAACAAAGCCCTTTGGGAGAAAAGCTGAATCCTCAGCGAGTACCACAGTGAAGGAGAGATCCGACTCCCACAGAGACTGACGTGCTTCAATCTGCAGATCGAAGATGAAGAGCCGTTCATCTAGAGCAGAGCGTGTTCCTCCAGCTGAGGAGCATCTGGATCTACAGGTCAGAATCAGCAGAGTCTGAAGCAGCACCACTCACCGAGGGGAAGAGGAGACAGACACCACACAGGTGAACTTTTGTTGATATCAAAGTAGTCTTTATCAGAGGATAGTGCTCAAGCTGCCATACAATAGTTGCTCCTAGGGCAGCGGAGCTGAAACTGTGGCTTTATATTTCTGTTCCTAACTGGTCTGACCATGAGCCATTTCAAAGAGGAACGTTTTAAGCCTGGTCTTAAATGAAGAGACTGTGTCGACCTCTTGTGTGGGCGGCAGTAGCTCAGTGGTAGAGTGCTCGTCTTCTGATCTGAAGGTCGGTGGTTTGACACCCGCTCAGGAAGAGTGGTCAGATCCACTGGTTGGCGGTGCGATTGCAGCTGCCTCGTGTGAATACTGCTGTTGTGCAGTACAAGGCACTTAACCTGACTCGCCCCTGGTATTTGCGAATACCGGTGTGTGAATGTGTGAGTGAATGGGTGACTGGTTCCTTGATGTAAAGCGCTTTGAGCACCCTGACGGTAGAAAAGCTATATAAATGTGACCATTTCATTCTTTAACAAGGACAGGAGCTGATTCCATAACAGAGGAGCTTGGGAGCAAAACACTCTACCTCCTACTGTGCTTTTAGAGACTCTTGGGACCACCAGAAGGCTCTACCACCTACTGTGCTTTTAGAGACTCTTGGGAGCACCAGAAGGCTTTACCTCCTACTGTGCTTTTAGAGACTCTTGGGACCACCACAAGGCTCTACCTCCTACTGTGCTTTTAGAGACTCTTGGGACCACCAGAAGGCTCTACCTCCTACTGTGCTTTTAGAGACTCTTGGGACCACCAGAAGGCTCTCCTCCTACTGTGCTTTTAGAGACTCTTGGGACCACCAGAAGGCTCTACCTCCTACTGTGCTTTTAGAGACTCTTTGCACCACCAGAAGTCCAGCATTTTGAGAGAGAAGAGCTCTGTTTGGATGATCTGGTTCTACAGCATCTTTGAGGTGGGAGGGGCCATGTCATTTATGGCTTTCAGGAGGAGTTTTTGATCCATTTCGTCCATCCGTCCTCGTTATGAGCAGTCAAATGCAGTGAAGCTTAAGAACAGTTGAGTAATCCTGTTAGAGCACTAACACATTTATGTTTTATGTGATTAAGAGTGGCTAAATGAGTTTATACGTCTCTTTTGCAGTAAAGAGGTTTGTGGGAATGTAATTATGGACAAAAGCACTTTAATTGTACAGTGTAACATTCATGTTTGAGAACAATTAACGCTTCGTTTCATCAATGCTCTTACTTTTTAATATATTTTCAGATTGCACATGGCAGCCCCGGAACTTGGGGCCCATAACTTTAGCATACAAAGAGTAAACAGAACTGGACCCAGTACTGACCCCTGAGGCACACCGTAATTCACTTTAGAACAAGGGGAGGAGCTCTGGTTTATATGAACAAACTGGTACCTATCAGATAAATAGGATGTAAAGCAGCTGAGGGCGGGGCCTTTGAGGGCGGGGCCTCTGAGGGCGGGGCCTCTGACACCTACATCACATTCTAATCTCTGCAGTAGAATGTTGTGGTTGATGGTGTCAAACGCTGAGGTCAGAAGCAGAATTGAGGCCAGTCAATCACTTGTGTCCTGACTGTGAGCGGGGCTTGGATCTCCACAGACCTGACTCTTACTTGGCCTGGAAGAGCAGCTGCAACCTGCTCGTTTCCATGGAAATGTTACTCGTTAATATATAATGTGGAAGATTATGGCATAAAATCCGTGACAACCGCTGTTGTGATTTTGGGCATTACAAAAATAATTTGAGTTGAAATAAAATGTATCTAACAAGGAGAACGTTCTGAAGTTTGGAAACGCTCCATTTTCCCTTTACATTTCTGTAGAATTACACCACCTCCAAAACATTAAGCCGTGTTACTGTGTTGAAACCCTTTTTTAATTATGTTTATTTGGCTGAAATGCTAATTCAATTCATTCAGATGATGAGCATGCAAAGCTACATTTCCTCCTGCAAAATATGTTTGATGGATCTTATGAAACACCTGTAATGGATGATGTGGTTAAAATAGTCCTCATATTAGGATAGATTCAGTATAATGTTTATTGTACTGATACATTTAGCAAACTGTCTCTTAACTGTCAGTATTGTGGGCTGCAAAGCTTCTCTTTTGCGTACTGAATTCTCCACTGCAGATCTTTTTCACACACGCTCCATCATCTATAAATGTGGCACTTTATTTTCTCACTTTCTGGCAGACGAATCACACTGTGGTGGCGGAGACGCCGTTTCAACACTTCTTACTGTTCGAGTCCAAGAGCCGTTTCATTCCGTCATTTCAGTCACTGCAAAAGCAAATTATTGTCAGAATAACCAGAATGATTTTAGTTATCTTCCCAAGTTAGAGGTTATTCCCCTCAAAGGAAGACTGAACCTAATTGATTGAAAACTATACATATTGTGTGCGCCTATGAAATTTGAAAAATGAATACTTAATACTTAAGTTCCAAGTAGTTCCGTGCAATACGTGCCTCAGATTCACAGTTTTTACAGACCTTAAACATAAATGTGACTTTATGAACCGAAGGCTAAAACGTTACTAAAGTTTCTGCTTCTGAACGTTCAAACGAATAATTGGGTTATTTTAGGTCGGCCTATTTTATACAGCCAATAATTTACTCCAAATTCAGCATTTCCCACCTGTGTTTGTAACGGCTCAGCACAACAGACCAAACTGTATTTATACAGAACATAAGTGTAGCTCGTGTGTAGCCCGTCTGTAGCCCGTGTGTAGCCCGTCTGTAGCCCGTGTGAAGCCCGTGTGTAGCCCGTCTGTAGCCCGTGTGAAGCCCGTGTGTAGCCCGTCTGTAGCCCGTGTGTAGCCCGTGTGTAGCCCGTGTGTAGCCCGTGTGTAGCCCGTGTGTAGCCCGTCTGTAGCCCGTGTGAAGCCCGTGTGTAGCCCGTGTGTAGCCCGTGTGTAGCCCGTGTGTATCCCGTGTGTAGCCCGTCTGTAGCCCGTGTGTAGCCCGTGTGTAGCCCGTCTGTAGCCCGTGTGAAGCCCGTGTGTAGCCCGTGTGTAGCCCGTGTGTAGCCCGTGTGTATCCCGTGTGTAGCCCGTCTGTAGCCCGTGTGTAGCCCGTCTGTAGCCCGTGTGTAGCCCATCTGTAGCCCGTCTGTAGCCCGTCTGTAGCCCGTCTGTAGCCCGTGTGTAGCCCGTGTGTAGCTCTTGTGTAGCCCGTGTGTAGCCCGTGTGTGGCTCGTGTGTAGCCCGTCTGTAGCCCGTGTGTAGCCCGTCTGTAGCCCTTGTGTAGCCCGTCTGTAGCCCGTCTGTAGCCCGTGTGTAGCCCGTCTGTAGCCCGTGTGTAGCTCGTGTGTAGCCCGTGTGTGGCTCGTGTGTAGCCCGTCTGTAGCCCGTGTGTAGCCCGTCTGTAGCCCGTGTGTAGCCCTTCTGTAGCCCGTGTGTGGCTCGTGTGTAGCCCGTCTGTAGCCCATCTGTAGCCCGTGTGTAGCCCGTCTGTAGCCCGTGTGTAGCCCGTCTGTAGCCCGTGTGTAGCCCGTGTGTAGCTCGTGTGTAGCCCGTGTGTGGCTCGTGTGTAGCCCGTCTGTAGCCCGTCTGTAGCCCGTGTGTAGCCCGTCTGTAGCCCGTGTGTAGCCTGTGTGTAGCCCGTCTGTAGCCCGTGTGTAGCCCGTCTGTAGCCCGTGTGTAGCCCGTCTGTAGCCCGTGTGTAGCCCGTCTGTAGCCCGTCTGTAGCCCGTGTGTAGCTCGTGTGTAGCCCGTCTGTAGCCCGTGTGTAGCCCGTGTGTAGCCCGTGTGTAGCTCGTGTGTAGCTCGTGTGTAGCCCGTCTGTAGCCCGTCTATAGCCCGTGTGTAGCCCATCTGTAGCCCGTGTGTAGCCCGTCTGTAGCTCGTGTGTAGCCCGTGTGTAGCCCGTGTGTAGCCCGTGTGTAGCCCGTCTGTAGCCCGTGTGAAGCCCGTGTGTAGCCCGTCTGTAGCCCGTGTGAAGCCCGTGTGTAGCCCGTCTGTAGCTCGTGTGTAGCCCGTCTGTAGCCCGTGTGTAGCCCGTGTGTAGCGCGTCTGTAGCCCGTGTGAAGCCCGTGTGTAGCCCGTCTGTAGCCCGTGTGTAGCCCGTGTGTAGCCCGTGTGTAGCCCGTCTGTAGCCCGTGTGTAGCCCGTGTGTAGCCCGTCTGTAGCCCGTCTGTAGCCCGTGTGTAGCCCGTGTGTAGCTCGTGTGTAGCCCGTGTGTGGCTCGTGTGTAGCCCGTCTGTAGCCCATCTGTAGCCCGTCTGTAGCCCGTGTGTAGCCCGTGTGTAGCTCGTGTGTAGCCCGTGTGTAGCCAGTGTGTGGCTCGTGTGTAGCCCGTCTGTAGCCCTTGTGTAGCCCGTCTGTAGCCCGTGTGTAGCCCGTGTGTAGCCCGTGTGTAGCCCGTCTGTAGCCCGTGTGAAGCCCGTGTGTAGCTCGTGTGTAGCCCGTGTGTAGCCCGTGTGTGGCTCGTGTGTAGCCCGTCTGTAGCCCGTGTGTAGCCCGTCTGTAGCCCTTGTGTAGCCCGTCTGTAGCCCGTCTGTAGCCCGTGTGTAGCCCGTCTGTAGCCCGTGTGTAGCTCGTGTGTAGCCCGTGTGTGGCTCGTGTGTAGCCCGTCTGTAGCCCGTGTGTAGCCCGTCTGTAGCCCGTGTGTAGCCCTTCTGTAGCCCGTGTGTGGCTCGTGTGTAGCCCGTCTGTAGCCCATCTGTAGCCCGTTTGTAGCCCGTCTGTAGCCCGTGTGTAGCCCGTCTGTAGCCCGTGTGTAGCCCGTGTGTAGCCCGTGTGTGGCTCGTGTGTAGCCCGTCTGTAGCCCGTCTGTAGCCCGTGTGTAGCCCGTCTGTAGCCCGTGTGTAGCCTGTGTGTAGCCCGTCTGTAGCCCGTGTGTAGCCCGTCTGTAGCCCGTGTGTAGCCCGTCTGTAGCCCATGTGTAGCCCGTCTGTAGCCCGTCTGTAGCCCGTGTGTAGCTCGTGTGTAGCCCGTCTGTAGCCCGTGTGTAGCCCGTGTGTAGCCCGTGTGTAGCTCGTGTGTAGCTCGTGTGTAGCCCGTCTGTAGCACGTCTATAGCCCGTGTGTAGCCCATCTGTAGCCCGTGTGTAGCCCGTCTGTAGCTCGTGTGTAGCCCGTGTGTAGCCCGTGTGTAGCTCGTGTGTAGCCCGTGTGTGGCTCGTGTGTAGCCCGTCCGTAGCCCGTGTGTAGCTCGTGTGTAGCCCGTGTGTAGCCCGTCTGTAGCCCGTCTGTAGCCCGTGTGTAGCCCGTGTGTAGCTCGTGTGTAGCCCGTGTGTAGCCCGTGTGTAGCCCGTGTGTAGCTCGTGTCTAGCCCGTGTCCAGCCCGTGTGCAGCTCGTGTGTAGCTCGTGTGTAGCTCGTGTCTAGCCCGTGTGTAGCTCGTGTGTAGCTCGTGTGTAGCCCGTGTGTAGCCCGTGTGTAGCTCGTGTGTAGCTCGTGTGTAGCCCGTGTGTAGCTCGTCTGTAGCTCGTATGTAGCTACACTTTATAACGCGCTGCTCGTCTTTGATTAATCCAGTCACAAATGTCACTAAAGAGCTAAATCTTGGGATGGTCGATCACAAGATAAGCAACCAAACTATTCATCTCCTTTTATTCTCTTTTAGTTGAGGCTAAAGTGAGTCGGGGCGCTTTGTAATATCTCTGGGCTGTATCAGAATTAGACAGTTGCACTTTCTCTGCACTTTTCTTTCCGGGACGTGATGCAAGTGGGAAAGCCTCTCTAGAAATGAGCATCTTTCGCCGCACTAACATAAAGTCTCGTTGAAGATGTGATGGATGCAGAAGAACCGGCAGATTTAGCATTCTCCCCGGGAAAGGGCGACGCTTTTTTTACGAGGTTGTGATTTGAATGCGCTCCGGGATGTTTGCGGAGGCCGTTTGTAACCGTGACACAAAGGCATCGCTCTGCGCGGCTACGATACGTGCAATCTAAAAAGCCGGCTGTCATCGCGCTGTCGGACATGTGCTGGAAACATGGCGCCGATCTATATATATATGTATACACCAGACATCCAGGAACACGGCTTGTAATGCTATTCAGTGCTTATCGGACGAGCAGAGCGGCGCTGTGGAGGGAACACCGCTCACGTTTCTTTCATTTTAAAACACTGAGTCAAAGTGAGGCATCTCGATTTCAGCAAATACCGGTTCATTTTTTTGGTTTCAATCTGTTTTTTTTAACATGCCTTTGGTTGACCCTGGGATAATGAGCCCGGCGATGGATTATGAACTTAAAAACGGTGCCAAAAAAGTCTGGATTTTTACCAGAGACGTAAAAATCCAGGGACAATTCAAACGGAGGGATTTGTGAACGCTCAAAGAAGACGACCTCGTAAACAGGATGAATGAAGTGCGTATGAAGCGAATGCATCAAATAACACGCTTAAACGCTTGAAAAACTCCATTATGTGTAAAATAGACAATATGTTGTGACAGCTTTGCATTATAATTTCACATTTCATAACTGAAAACAACCACAGTGTTACTCCAAAATAAAGCGTCATGTGCCAACGTCATTTAAAAGGCTTGAACTATAAAGTACCTTGAAAGCCCTGACATTGGTCCACATAAAATAAATAATACAATAAAAACATATTAGAACATTGTATAATATAAGCAAAGTTTTTTTTAAAAAGAAAAAAAAAATCAATAATAATAAATTCAATCATATGATACAGTAATAAGAATAAAACACTCTTAGATTTTATTTAAAACTGTTAAATCTGCTAAAGACACACCAGAATAAGGTGAATAATTTAGAATATTTTGGTAAATTTAGCTAGATATTTTCAGTTTGATAAAAACTCTTGTGCTCTCTGAAAGCTGCGCTGCTTTTCACACAGTAGATTTATCTATAAACTAGTTTATTTTTCCCAAACTGTTTGTTGGGTAAAATAAATATTTCCTATATCCTACCAGCCGGTGTTTCAGCTGTATCATTACTGCATTAGGGGGAGTCCTTCTCCCCAGACACCTCCTGCTCATACAGCAGAATATTACTGATGATATCGTAAAGTGCCATCAATGACTCCACTGCACATGACGCGGCGCGTAAGCTCGACTGCAGAAACACTCTCTTTATCAGGATCTGCAGAGAAGCCTGGGACTCGGCCTGTTAATTGTGATCCAGTCACTCCGGCACATGCTCAATGAAACCACCTCACTTCAAACCACCAAGATCCTCATTGATGTGAGTCATTTCAGAGCGAGTCATTTCAGGGTCAAAGGAGCCAAATCACCAGCGACGTTTTAATCCAAATGTCGGTTTGGAGCTGACGTCTCTTGACTTTAAAGAGGGCGTGTTGCTTTGTGATTTACACTCTCCAACTGTATCATGTACATGTACAATGTTCAGTTCTTCTGCAGTATTTAAGATGCTAAAGCTTTGAATATCCCTGTTTTCACCGACACCCTGATGCCAACAGGTCAGCAGAGTGGCACGGGTCAGCAGAGTGGCACGGGTCAGCAGAGTGGCACTGGTCAGCAGAGTGGCACTGGTCAGCAGTGTGGCACGGGTCAGCAGTGAGGCACGGGTCAGCAGAGTTGCACGGGTCAGCAGAGTGGCGCGGGTCAGCAGTGTGGCGCGGGTCAGCAGAGTGGCACTGGTCAGCAGAGTGGCACGGGTCAGCAGTGTGGCACTGGTCAGCAGTGTGGCACTGGTCAGCAGAGTGGCACGGGTCAGCAGAGTGGCACGGGTCAGCAGTGTGGCACTGGTCAGCAGAGTGGCGGGGGTCAGCAGAGTGGCACGGGTCAGCAGTGTGGCACGGGTCAGCAGTGTGGCGCGGGTCAGCAGAGTGGCACGGGTCAGCAGAGTGGCACGGGTCACGGGTCAGCAGTGTGGCACGGGTCAGCAGAGTGGCACGGGTCAGCAGTGTGGCACGGGTCAGCAGAGTGGCACAGGTCAGCAGTGTGGCACGGGTCAGCAGTGAGGCACGGGTCAGCAGTGTGGCGCGGGTCAGCAGAGTGGCACGGGTCAGCAGAGTGGCACGGGTCACGGGTCAGCAGTGTGGCACGGGTCAGCAGAGTGGCACGGGTCAGCAGTGTGGCACGGGTCAGCAGAGTGGCACAGGTCAGCAGTGTGGCACGGGTCAGCAGTGAGGCACGGGTCAGCAGTGAGGCACGGGTCAGCAGAGTGGCACGGGTCAGCAGTGTGGCACGGGTCAGCAGTGTGGCACGGGTCAGCAGTGAGGCACGGGTCAGCAGAGTGGCACCGGTCAGCAGAGTGGCACGGGTCAGCAGAGTGGCACGGGTCAGCAGAGTTGCACGGGTCAGCAGAGTGGCACGGGTCAGCAGTGTGGCGCGGGTCAGCAGAGTGGCACTGGTCAGACGGTCCCTCTTCTGCCTGAAGAGTGGGTCCAGCTCGACTCAGACGGTCCCTCTTCTGCCTGAAGAGTGGGTCCAGCTCCAGTCTCCTTGTGTCCGTCTGTCCGTCTGTGAGAGTCGGATCTCTCCTTCACTGGAACTCCTCCAGGTTTCTACGCTTTTTTCCCAAAGAGGTTTTTTTTGTAGTTTTTCCTGGCCGAGAAGGAGAGTCTAAGGACAGAGGACCCTGGGACATCGTCCCTCGCCACCACAGACATTGTCTGACTCCATCGCCACCACAGACATTGTTGATTCATTTCTCCCTGTGGCCCTCAGAGGCAACTGTTGTTGTGATTTTGGGCCTTACAAAAATAAATTGATTTGATTTGATTTGGTCAGCAGAGTGGCACGGGTCAGCAGTGTGGCACTGGTCAGCAGTGTGGCACTGGTCAGCAGAGTGGCACGGGTCAGCAGAGTGGCACGGGTCAGCAGTGTGGCACTGGTCAGCAGTGTGGCACTGGTCAGCAGAGTGGCACGGGTCAGCAGAGTGGCACGGGTCAGCAGAGTGGCACGGGTCAGCAGTGAGGCACGGGTCAGCAGAGTGGCACATAAGTATTTAAACATACAAAGTAAAAATTACATTTTTGGAGCTGCTGTTCTGTCATTTCAAGTCATTTCAAGTCATTTCAAGTCATTTCAAGTTATTTCGAGTCATTTCAAGTTAATTCGAGTCATTTCAAGTCATTTCAAGTCATTTCAAGTCATTTCAAGTCATTTCAAGTTATTTCAAGTCATTTCAAGTCATTTCAAGTTATTTCAAGTCATTTCAAGTTATTTCGAGTTATTTCGAGTTATTTCGAGTTATTTCGAGTCATTTCCAGTTATTTCGAGTCATTTCGAGTCATTTCAAGTCATTTCAAGTCATTTCAAGTTATTTCAAGTCATTTCAAGTCATTTCAAGTCATTTCAAGTCATTTCGAGTCATTTCGAGTCATTTCGAGTCATTTCGAGTCATTTCGAGTCATTTCGAGTTATTTCGAGTTATTTCGAGTCATTTCGAGTCATTTCAAGTCATTTAGAGTTATTTCGAGTCATTTCGAGTCATTTCGAGTCATTTTGAGTCATTTCGAGTTATTTCGAGTTATTTCGAGTCATTTCGAGTCATTTCGAGTCATTTCAAGTCATTTCAAGTTATTTCAAGTTATTTCAAGTTATTTCGAGTCATTTCGAGTCATTTCAAGTTATTTCAAGTTATTTCAAGTCATTTCAAGTCATTTCAAGTTATTTCTCTTGAGGATCAATACCTTTAGTCTCAGAATGAGACTGGATGAACAGTACTTCAGAGGCAGTGCTGCAAATGAAGTACTTCTAACTCTGTGTCAATGTATTTCAAATGGGGATTGAACTGAAAAATCTTCCTACAGTGAAACTAATGTCTTGCTCATGGGCACAACAGCACGATCAAACCCTCATCTTTAGATCGGTGCGAGGCGGCGACGTGAATCTCGATCTTCGCCCGAAGCTCAAACTCTAAAACTTGACTGACACGACCCAGAGTTACGACAAATCCAACGGTCGTTCACGTACACATTGAACGTGAGTCTGATTCACATATTTAAGGATGTTTCATGTTTATTTAATGATGTTTATGTCACTTATCTGGTCTCCTCATCAGCAACAAGCAAAAGAGGCTGTTTTAGTGTCTCTGGACTCTTTCTAGACCGGACTCAAGTGCAGCGTCTTCTTTCTTCTAGATCATTCTCAGTGACATCACGTTATTTTGTACTTTTACTGCTGTTTCTCTCCTTTAGAGCTGAGGTTGCACTTTTAGCCCGGTTTTCCTCTCATGTTCCGTCGTGCCTCGTCGGTCCCCGTCATCTCTAGTTGAAGACAGTTATTTCAGTCTGGCAGTTTGGAGCCGTTACAGTTGGATTTGCATCTGAACTGCAAACGATGCACCGCAGAAAGACATGACTAGAGCCCAGTAACAGGCATTAAAACATGTAATAAAGACTATTCTGGCCGTGTCGTGGCACAGACTGTTAACACTTTCACTAACACAGCCCCAAAGCCAATGAAAATGAACACGCTGGAAACAGTGTCTGGGCTAAAACTTTCTATTTTAATCTTTTTAGAGGAGAGCGATGCACAAACAAGCAAGACACATAATAATATATCCGTCTAAACACCAAATATATAATACTTTTACACTTTCAAGCAAAGCTAAAGCGCATCGCACATAAACGATGGCACTCGCTGTGTAAATCTGACTCTTCTTTTCCTCTGGGTCTGACGTCTTCATCTGTTTGGACAAAGCTCCACACGACACAGGTTCAGGTTCAGATGGGAACACACGGGAAGCATCTCAGTCAACAGTCTTTTTTAAGCCGCTGCTGTTTGAGATAAAGAAGTGAAAGGTGCTGCTCAGGAGGTTCACCGTGTGCGGCTCAAACACAGACTGTGCGGCTGGACGACAGCAGACAGTTTATGACCAGCGTTTACCTGCGCCCAGAGTGTGATGGCCCCATATGCTCTGCAGCTACTGAAGGAGGACACCATGACAACAAGGCCACAAGGCGGTGAAACGTCTCCCCTCTGTGATCAGCCACTTTAGCTTCACTGGGAAAGTGAAAGATACTGGGCTTTAGGTCACCACCAGGTGAAAGGTCAAGCCTCCTGTTTAATGAGGAGCAGAATTACTGCATTTGACCTGATGGACGACCCCGCACTCTGTGAGGGGTCCCCACTCTGTGTGAGGTCAGCACTCTGTGAGGGGTCCGCACTCTGTGAGGGGTCCCCACTCTGTGTGGGGTCCGCACTCTGTGTAGGGTCCGCACTCTGTGAGGGGTCCGCACTCTGTGAGGGGTCCCCACTCTGTGAGGGGTCCCCACTCTGTGTGGGGTCCGCACTCTGTGTAGGGTCCGCACTCTGTGAGGGGTCCGTACTCTGTGTGGGGTCCGCACTCTGTGTGAGGTCAGCACTCTGTGTGGGGTCCGCACTCTGTGTGAGGTCAGCACTCTGTGAGGGGTCCGCACTCTGTGAGGGGTCCGCACTCTGTGAGGGGTCCGCACTCTGTGTAGGGTCCGCACTCTGTGAGGGGTCCGCACTCTGTGAGGGGTCCCCACTCTGTGAGGGGTCCCCACTCTGTGTGGGGTCCGCACTCTGTGTAGGGTCCGCACTCTGTGAGGGGTCCGTACTCTGTGTGGGGTCCGCACTCTGTGTGAGGTCAGCACTCTGTGTGAGGTCAGCACTCTGTGAGGGGTCCGCACTCTGTGAGGGGTCCGCACTCTGTGAGGGGTCAGCACTCTGTGGGGGGTCAGCACTCTGTGAGGGGTCCGCACTCTGTGTAGGGTCCGCACTCTGTGAGGGGTCCCCACTCTGTGTGGGGTCCGCACTCTGTGAGGGGTCCGCACTCTGTGAGGGGTCAGCACTCTGTGAGGGGTCCGCACTCTGTGTAGGGTCCCCACTCTGTGTGGGGTCCGCACTCTGTGTGGGGTCCGCACTCTGTGTAGGGTCCGCACTCTGTGAGGGGTCCCCACTCTGTGTAGGGTCCGCACTCTGTGAGGGGTCCGCACTCTGTGTGGGGCCCGCACTCTGTGTGAGGTCAGCACTCTGTGAGGGGTCCGCACTCAGTGAGGGGTCCGCACTCTGTTTGAGGTCAGCACTCTGTGAGGGGTCAGCACTCTGTGAGGGGTCCGCACTCTGTGAGGGGTCCGCACTCTGTGTGGGGTCCGCACTCTGTGTAGGGTCCGCACTCTGTGAGGGGTCCGCACTCTGTGAGGGGTCCCCACTCTGTGAGGGGTCCCCACTCTGTGTGGGGTCCGCACTCTGTGTAGGGTCCGCACTCTGTGAGGGGTCCGTACTCTGTGTGGGGTCCGCACTCTGTGTGAGGTCAGCACTCTGTGTGGGGTCCGCACTCTGTGTGAGGTCAGCACTCTGTGAGGGGTCCGCACTCTGTGAGGGGTCCGCACTCTGTGAGGGGTCCCCACTCTGTGTGGGGTCCGCACTCTGTGTAGGGTCCGCACTCTGTGAGGGGTCCGCACTCTGTGAGGGGTCCCCACTCTGTGAGGGGTCCCCACTCTGTGTGGGGTCCGCACTCTGTGTAGGGTCCGCACTCTGTGAGGGGTCCGTACTCTGTGTGGGGTCCGCACTCTGTGTGAGGTCAGCACTCTGTGAGGGGTCCGCACTCTGTGAGGGGTCCGCACTCTGTGAGGGGTCCGCACTCTGTGAGGGGTCAGCACTCTGTGGGGGGTCAGCACTCTGTGAGGGGTCCGCACTCTGTGTAGGGTCCGCACTCTGTGAGGGGTCCCCACTCTGTGTGGGGTCCGCACTCTGTGAGGGGTCCGCACTCTGTGAGGGGTCAGCACTCTGTGAGGGGTCCGCACTCTGTGTAGGGTCCCCACTCTGTGTGGGGTCCGCACTCTGTGTGGGGTCCGCACTCTGTGTAGGGTCCGCACTCTGTGAGGGGTCCCCACTCTGTGTAGGGTCCGCACTCTGTGAGGGGTCCGCACTCTGTGTGGGGCCCGCACTCTGTGTGAGGTCAGCACTCTGTGAGGGGTCCGCACTCAGTGAGGGGTCCGCACTCTGTTTGAGGTCAGCACTCTGTGAGGGGTCAGCACTCTGTGAGGGGTCCGCACTCTGTGAGGGGTCCGCACTCTGTGAGGGGTCCGCACTCTGTGAGGGGTCAGCACTCTGTGAGGGGTCCGCACTCTGTGAGGGGTCCGCACTCTGTGTAGGGTCCGCACT
This sequence comes from Eucyclogobius newberryi, assembly GCF_026437365.1. NCBI lineage: Eukaryota > Metazoa > Chordata > Actinopteri > Gobiiformes > Gobiidae > Eucyclogobius > Eucyclogobius newberryi. Next base: position 4,025,191 of record NW_027316167.1, read on the forward strand.
CTGTGAGGGGTCCCCACTCTGTGTGGGGTCCGCACTCTGTGTGGGGTCCGCACTCTGTGTAGGGTCCGCACTCTGTGAGGGGTCCCCACTCTGTGTGGGGTCCGCACTCTGTGAGGGGTCCGCACTCTGTGAGGGGTCCGCACTCTGTTTAGGGTCCGCACTCTGTGAGGGGTCCCCACTCTGTGTGGGGTCCGCATTCTGTGAGGGGTCCGCACTCTGTGAGGGGTCAGCACTCTGTGAGGGGTCCGCACTCTGTGAGGGGTCAGCACTCTGTGAGGGGTCCGCACTCTGTGAGGGGTCCGCACTCTGTGTAGGGTCCGCACTCTGTGAGGGGTCCCCACTCTGTGTGGGGTCCGCACTCTGTGTGGGGTCCGCACTCTGTGTAGGGTCCGCACTCTGTGAGGGGTCCGCACTCTGTGAGCGGTCCGCACTCTGTGAGGGGTCCGCACTCTGTGTGGGGTCCGCACTCTGTGAGGGGTCCGCACTATGTGAGGGGTCCGCACTCTGTGAGGGGTCCGCACTATGTGAGGGGTCCGCACTCTGTGAGGGGTCCGCACTATGTGAGGGGTCCCCACTATGTGAGGGGTCCGCACTATGTGAGGGGTCCGCACTCTGTGTGGGGTCCGCACTCTGTGAGGGGTCCGCACTATGTGAGGGGTCCCCACTATGTGAGGGGTCCCCACTATGTGTAGGGTCCGCACTCTGTGAGGGGTCCCCACTCTGTGTGGGGTCCTCACTCTGTGAGGGGTCCGCACTCTGTGAGGGGTCAGCACTCTGTGTGGGGTCCGCACTCTGTGTAGGGTCCGCACTCTGTGAGGGGTCCCCACTCTGTGTAGGGTCCGCACTCTGTGAGGGGTCCGCACTCTGTGTGGGGCCCGCACTCTGTGTGAGGTCAGCACTCTGTGAGGGGTCCGCACTCTGTTTAGGGTCCGCACTCTGTGAGGGGTCCCCACTCTGTGTGGGGTCCGCATTCTGTGAGGGGTCCGCACTCTGTGAGGGGTCAGCACTCTGTGAGGGGTCCGCACTCTGTGAGGGGTCAGCACTCTGTGAGGGGTCCGCACTCTGTGAGGGGTCCGCACTCTGTGTAGGGTCCGCACTCTGTGAGGGGTCCCCACTCTGTGTAGGGTCCGCACTCTGTGTGGGGTCCGCACTCTGTGTAGGGTCCGCACTCTGTGAGGGGTCCGCACTATGTGAGGGGTCCGCACTCTGTGAGGGGTCCGCACTCTGTGTAGGGTCCGCACTCTGTGAGGGGTCCGCACTATGTGAGGGGTCCGCACTCTGTGAGGGGTCCGCACTATGTGAGGGGTCCGCACTCTGTGAGGGGTCCGCACTATGTGAGGGGTCCCCACTATGTGAGGGGTCCGCACTATGTGAGGGGTCCGCACTCTGTGTGGGGTCCGCACTCTGTGAGGGGTCCGCACTATGTGAGGGGTCCCCACTATGTGTAGGGTCCGCACTATGTGAGGGGTCCCCACTATGTGAGGGGTCCGCACTATGTGAGGGGTCCGCACTCTGTGTGGGGTCCGCACTCTGTGAGGGGTCCGCACTATGTGAGGGGTCCCCACTATGTGAGGGGTCCGCACTATGTGAGGGGTCCCCACTATGTGAGGGGTCCGCACTCTGTGAGGGGTCCGCACTATGTGAGTGGTCCGCACATTTAATGTGAACACGTTTAATGTGAACACATTTCAAGTCACTGTTCCAAATAAAAACATTAGCATTATCTGCCAGTTTGCCATGGGCCCTCTTGGCACAAAGGCCCCTGTGGAGCACATTTTCTCTCTTCTGAACAACACTTGGACTGATGAGAGAAGCACATGGTCCTGAACGCTCTGGAGCGATGCTCATTACACACTTCCATGAGAGTTACTCAGAGCTCTATGAAAGGGTGATTGAAAAGCCCAGTCTACTTAAAAAGCTTCACTCCAGCTTAACGTACTAAAGTCAGAATAAGCTACTGTACTGTTTCTTATTGGATGTCACTACTTTTTTTTCTTTTGACTGTTTTTTACACTTTTTATTTTGGTTGTGTTACAATAATACAGAATTACCAGAACATTTCAGACAAAAGCAACAACAAAGGTTAGCCATGTGAACAGTTTTGATTGCAAATCAAATCAGTCAAGCTTTGTCACCCTCAAATTTCACTTACGTGAAAATCCTGAAATCAGTGAGACATGGTCCCGTTCACACCTAAGCTCTCCTGTCTGCACCTCGAGGTGCTTGTGTTACTGCCACATGTTTGGCAGAGACTGATCGGAGACGCAGTGAGGCTTCGTCTGCAACAGACATTCTAAAACCAGAGACACTTGATATAAATTGCAGTCTTTGGTCACACAATGGTTCTAAGTTTAATCTACGACCCACAGTTTTGAGCCTGTACCAGATATCTTACATCACGGGTGGCTGGAATCACCCAGACACCTGGCTTTAAATTGGCTTTGCCTTTAGTAAAGTTGCTAGTTTCACATGCTAACTGTTAATATCTGAAATAAAACACCAAAAGTCTTACACATTTAACTATGACACCCTCTTGATTATTCATAATGCGCTAATGCTAATGGGTCCATAGCATGATCGTCGAACCTCATGTCTTCTAATTATATGTCTACAGTGAAAAGTCCTTTAAATGTTATAAAACAGAAAGCTGAAACCCAGTAGTAAGTGAAAACAATGTGTTCCTAGAATGGTGAAAATACAGTATGAAATAATTGAGAGAAATGGCTGGTCGTGACTCATAAAATGTTGACTCAGGAAAAAAAAAACCTGTCTCATGCGTTAAAACTGCATCTCTGCTTTGTTTCCATGCAACACTTTTGACCCAGCGCAGCACAGAAACAGCACTAAATACAACACGCCATCGCCCTGTCAATGTACGGCACACACTTTGCACGGCGACTGCTTCCCTCGCATCCCTAATGGCAGAGCGGCTCCTCACAGCGACGGGAGACTGTGGCTGTTAAAGTCTTGTTTTGGAAGCTGAGAGAGATCGTGTGAAAGTGAAGCCCAACAGCTCCTGTCAAAATACAGTCTGCGCGGGCGGAGCCTTTGAAGAGAGTGCCGGCCGAGCCAGAGACTTTCCTCTCGGCGGCGCTCATCCTGCGTCGCGTTGCCAGATCAGGCTCTGCCCTAAAACGCTGCAGGTAATTGTATCTCTGCGATCGTGCAAAGTGCTCGGAATCTGCACCTGCCTCGCAAGAGTCAATTGACCTCTTTTATGCAGCTTCCAGGCAAGAGTTTATCAGAGTTTATTTTTTAAAGCAACTCTTGATCACAACCACGAGCAGGTCAGAAGGTTTCATCTGCACCACTTGGACTCTGGGTTTCCATTTGGCTCATCATCGTATAAATAGGACAACATCAGACTTCATTAAGATACTTAAAGTTAACTGTAAGAATATATATTTTTTATAGCCTACATTAATGATAAGCGCCATGCAAAGAAGATGAAATACAATGACCTTGACCAGAGGACAAGCTCCGCCTCCAACAGCTCACACTGTTTTATATATTTAACGTCGTTGCATCTCACCTTAGGGACGAGCGATACCACATCAATGCGATACCAAGTACTTTGAAGGTAATTGTTACTCGATACTTTTCTAACCTTATGAGTGAAAGCGTTTCAGTAAATACATGTATAAAAGTGTTTAAAATGGACCTGACAGATGGACCAGGCTAATTTGTTGCTGGTGGTTTGTGTTTGACACAAAACTATTAAGTCATGTCTAAAATGATGGCTTAGTCTTAACATTGACATGTTAATTAGCGTTGATTGCATAACGTGATTGATACCTGTACTGATATTGATACTCTGATACTGATACTCCATCCCCCACTGTGATTGCCCTGGTAAATGTGAGTGTAAGTTACAACATATACAACGGCCTGGGCTGACAAAAAACCCTCCGGCCACTATAAATCAATAAGAGCGACTGCACACTGGAGGATTTTAGGACGCGACACAAAGTGTGCAGACCAGAGACATAAGGACATTTTGCAACGATTATTCATCTCAGACTGGCATGAAGGACAGGGGCACACTTGTCATCCGAGCGGGATGTCAAGAGGCAGCACTGGCCTCAAGTTTAAAACATAAAACACAGAATTGGCCAAAACCTGACCAGAGACCCCTACTAGAAAACACAATCATGACACAGCTAAATGAACATAAGAGTTCCATTCTAATTTGAGTCCGAATGTTAGTTTTAAAATCTCAGTCCAGTCCTTGATCGTCGTGATGTTTGTGTCAATCGTTTTTTTGTGTTGGCTTTTTTCCCACCGCCAAGTTCATTCCAAAACTATCTAAAAAACATTGCCAAAATAAAAAAAATATAGTGTCTAAACCAGATTTAGAGAGACTTTAGTTTGTCTCCAGTAGATTAGACTATAACGGACGCTCACTGGTCTCTCCAAACGAGCTGTAAAACAGCTGCAGTACATCCAGAACGCTGCTGCTCGGGTCCTGACCAGAACCAGGAAGTACCATCACATTAGTCCTGACTAGGACCAGGAAGTACCATCACATTAGTCCTGACTAGGACCAGGAAGTACCATCACATTAGTCCTGACTAGAACCAGGAAGTACCATCACATTAGTCCTGACTAGGACCAGGAAGTACCATCACATTAGTCCTGACTAGGACCAGGAAGTACCATCACATTAGTCCTGACTAGGACCAGGAAGTACCATCACATTAGTCCTGACTAGAACCAGGAAGTACCATCACATTAGTCCTGACTAGGACCAGGAAGTACCATCACATTAGTCCTGACTAGGACCAGGAAGTACCATCACAGTAGTCCTGACTAGAACCAGGAAGTACCATCACATTAGTCCTGACTAGGACCAGGAAGTACCATCACATTAGTCCTGACTGGGACCAGGAAGTACCATCACATTAGTCCTGACTAGAACCAGGAAGTACCATCACATTAGTCCTGACTAGGACCAGGAAGTACCATCACATTAGTCCTGACTAGAACCAGGAAGTACCATCACATTAGTCCTGACTAGGACCAGGAAGTACCATCACATTAGTCCTGACTAGAACCAGGAAGTACCATCACATTAGTTCTGACTAGAACCAGGAAGTACCATCACATTAGTCCTGACTAGAACCAGGAAGTACCATCACATTAGTCCTGACTAGAACCAGGAAGTACCATCACATTAGTCCTGACTAGAACCAGGAAGTATGATCACATTAGTCCTGTTCTAAGGTCGCTACACTGCCCCCTGTGGCTCAGAGAAGAGACTTTAAAGCAGCTCTGCTTGTGCACAAGTCTCTCCATGGCCTAGCACCAAAGTACATCTCAGACTTATGTGTGTCATATTAACCATCTCGGACTCTGAGGACCTCAAGGACCGGCCTCCTGCTGGTGCCAGAGTCAGTACTTTTATTTTATTTCAAAAATAGTTGTTTCTGCCTGTTATTTTCAAAGCATCCAAGCTAATAATGTTGTACATTTTTAACCACTTTCATTATCTTTGGTGTTGAGCTTTCCCCCTGTGAGATCTGGTCATTTTAATCTCACCCCTGGTCGTTTTAATTAGCTGGGGCATTTGAGGATCCTTGTTTTCGGCATGTTTAGCATGTTTAGCTTCAACAGCTTTAGTTTGTTCTGTAAACCGTTTAATTTGTTTTGCTTTGGTTTCTTTGGCCGAGGCGACAGCAGTTATACTGCCCCAGAAAACTGCCTTTGACAATTTACATCAGAAGCTGATCGTATTTAGCTTAAGTGCAAATGAGGGCTAAAGTGCAACAGTCACAGAACGCCAGGGGCAAAGGTCAGAGATCAAACAAATTATACAGCAACATGAGGATAAGAAACAGTTGACAGCAAACTGTGTAATTACAGTGCTCTCAGTTTGTGCAGCCAGTGGACTCTTTGGTGACCTCTCTTTCTGAAAGAATGTTTTGTCAAACCTCAGTTCTGAATCAAATATTGTTCCTAAGCATTTGTAGGAATCTCCAATTTATGATAAAATAAGAGCACTACCATGTCCTGTTTCCGGGCGGACAGAAGGACTGTGTCATCTGAAAATGTGATGATTTGATTGATTCAAATTCATTTGCTAGACTTTGGAGGAGGAACAATGATGGATGTTTCCCACATGTTTGGGATGTGCCCTGGGCCTGGAGCGTCTCTGTAGGCTCTGTTTGTTTGCTGACCGGGCCCTGTTCAGGGCCTAACACAGACCAACACTCACGCGGTCATTCCCCTGTTTCATTCATTCACCACACGCATCATTGACACACTTGATAATTCTAATAATCATACACGCCAGCTCTTACCTCTTTTGTCTCGCAGCCTCGCGCCTCCGATGTGGCGCGTTGGACCAACACCGGGCCAATACTTCCTGGTAGTTTAAACTGGCGCTGTTCACACCCTGGTGCTGACCATGTGACATCCATGACGTAACCACAGTTTTACTTTGTAGGAAGATGCCACACATGTACATTTATTTTGGGCTTTAAATATCGATTCATTCTGCTCAGTGGGAGGGAAGAATAAAGGGGAGGGGCTCTTGGCTGGGAGTCAGTGTGTCCACTTGGAATCTGACTTGCTCCTTGCCCACTGTCCACACACATGAGCTGCTCGAGCATGTTACAGTCACTGCAGCAGTTTATGATGAATGAAAGCATCTGCACAAACACCGTATTGGTGTTTTCTATGTTTTCTTCAGTTCAAGAGCTGCCACAAGGCAACGGAGCCTGGCGCAGTCCGGCTCTGATGCTGAGGTAAAGTTCAACCACACAAATCGTGGTAAAATTGACCCTACAGACTATGAGGAGTGTCACAATAAATACTCACTCAATAGAGATGTTCATACTTAGGCAAGACGCGAGTTGTGCCCGAGGAAACCGTAATAGTGTGAAGTATGACTCAAGTGTTATACAAACCACCAGCTTCCAGGTTGTGCTTGAAGAGGCGAGACTCTCCAGCAGAACCAGATGGACCTTTATGCTTTGGGTTAATGGGAAAGCCGGAGCGCACAAGAGCACGTCTCCCACACACAGAAAGTGCTCAAGAGGTGTAGGAATAAAAGCTCAAAGCCTCGGCCTGTTCCGCCGGATGCGCGGCTGAGGCTGATGTAACGTCCTGTTAAAGCCAAGTCAACTGGACCAACGCCAACGTTACACAACCACATTTCCCTCTGAATGCTGCCTTCAGCACTGAAAACCTTTCCCAGCGAACATTAGACTCATCCAGTCGTGGGAATCCACCAATAATGAGCCATCGCTGGGATTCACAAGTGTCACAAAAGTGCCAGCTCAGTTTGTCAGGTCCGTGACATCTTTGGCCTCTGTTCTTCTGCTGGAAGACGCTCCGCCCTCTCGCGTGGGAACACCACGTGAGAAAGAGCGTCGGGCGAAGGCCTCGTTGGCGCAGACGTCCACGTTCGACGATCGATCATCCAAAGGCGTCTGTGGCAGTGGAAGTTTGAGTGGAAAGTGAATGAATACTTGTACACACATTAACTAAAATATAAGTTTAAAATGAAAAAAAAACAGGAAACTATATCTAAACCATGTGAAACTTAAAGATGGGCTTTGTCACGTTTCTGACGCTCTACGGAGACGTTTCTGCTCAAATAGAATGACAACATTACACATACAATATCTGTTGTGCTTTTATTCATTTACAGCTATTTTTATTGGTCAAAAATACTTTATCTGGTCACATCAAATGAAGCATTAATAAGCTTTAATATCTCCACAAACACAAACTGTAGAAGATCCTCCAGAAAAACAAACTACTGGTTATTTTTAAAGGTTTGAACCAGAATATATTAAAGATTAGATCAGATTGAACTGAGTAAATCAGCCAACAATTGAACTGATGAAACGCACAAGACACTGATGAAACTGCTCTCATATTTGTGTAAAACTTCATTTGAATCATGTTTGCCAACGTTATGACATAATCATTTTGTGGAGTATAGTTATATTATATGTACTGAATATCCTGCAGAGTAAAACATGCAAATATTGACTCAGTTTTATATTTATCCTATTGCAGATTTAAATTGTTTCTCTTTTGACTCATAGTGTGTTCTGAGGCCGCGCAGAGAAACACTGCGGCTACGTCTTCTTTCAGCGGGAGACTTTTACTGTCAGTAGTGTCAGTAATATTGTCCTCTGCTCCAAACGTGAGCGGTCAGAACGCTCCGGACACTGACCATCGTTGGTGAAAGGCTGAGCGGTTCCTTGATGTTAAGGTAGAAACTGCACGACAATAATATTTTCTATGTATTTATTAACAATATTGTTTTTAACGTACCTCCAGGCTACGGACATGCATTTCCTGTCCGTACCTCCAGGCTACAGACATGCATTTCCTGTCCGTACCTCCAGGCTACAGACATGCATTTCCTGTCCGTACCTCCAGGCTACAGACATGCATTTCCTGTCAGTACCTCCAGGCTAGAGACATGCATTTCCTGTCCGTACCTCCAGGCTACAGACATGCATTTCCAGTCAGTACCTCCAGGCTACAGACATGCATTTCAGTCCATATCTCCAGGCTACGGACATGCATTTCCTGTCCGTACCTCCAGGCTACGGACATGCATTTCCTGTCTGTACCTCCAGGCTGCAGACATGCATTTCCTGTCCGTACCTCCAGGCTACAGACATGCATTTCCAGTCAGTACCTCCAGGCTACAGACATGCATTTCCTGTCCGTACCTCCAGGCTACAGACATGCATTTCCTGTCCGTACGTCAAAGCTGCAGACGTGCATTTCCTGTCCGTACGTCCAAGCTACAGACGTGCATTTCCTGTCCGTACGTCAAAGCTGCAGACGTGCATTTCCTGTCCGTACGTCCAAGCTACAGACGTGCATTTCCTGTCCGTACCTCCAGGCTACGGACATGCATTTCCTGTCCGTACCTCCAGGCTACAGACGTGCATTTCCTGTCCGTACCTCCAGGCTACAGACATACATTTCCCTGTCCGTACGTCCAGGCTACGGACATGCATTTCCTGTCCGTACCTCCAGGCTACAGACATGCATTTCAGTCCATATCTCCAGGCTACGGACATGCATTTCCTGTCCGTACCTCCAGGCTACGGACATGCATTTCCTGTCTGTACCTCCAGGCTGCAGACATGCATTTCCTGTTCGTACATTCAGGCTACGGACATGCATTTCCTGTCTGTACCTCCAGGCTACAGACATGCATTTCCTGTTCGTACATTCAGGCTAAAGACATGCATTTCCTGTCCGTATGTCCAAGCTACAGACGTGCATTTCCTGTCCGTATGTCCAGGCTACGGACATGCATTTCCTGTCCGTACGTCCAAGCTACAGACATGCATTTCCGGTCCGTACGTGCAGGCTACGGACATGCATTTCCTGTTTGTTCATTCAGGCTACGGACATGTATTTCCTGTCTGTACATCCAGGCTACAGACATGCATTTCCTGTCCGTACCTCCAGGCTACAGACATGCATTTCCTGTCCGTACATCCAGGCTACAGACATGCATTTCCTGTCCGTACCTCCAGGCTACAGACGTGCATTTCCTGTCCGTACGTCAAAGCTGCAGACGTGCATTTCCTGTCCGTACGTCCAAGCTACAGACGTGCATTTCCTGTCCGTACCTCCAGGCTACGGACATGCATTTCCTGTCCGTACCTCCAGACTACAGACGTGCATTTCCTGTCCGTACGTCAAAGCTGCAGACCTGCATTTCCTGTCCGTACGTCCAAGCTACAGACGTGCATTTCCTGTCAGTACCTCCAGGCTACAGACGTGCATTTCCTGTCCGTACGTCAAAGCTGCAGACCTGCATTTCCTGTCTGTACGTCCAAGCTACAGACGTGCATTTCCTGTCAGTACCTCCAGGCTACGGACATGCATTCCCTGTCCGTACCTCCAGGCTACGGACATGCATTCCCTGTCCGTACCTCCAGGCTACAGACATGCATTTCCTGTTCGTACATTCAGGCTACGGACATGCATTTCCTGTCAGTACCTCCAGGCTACGGACATGCATTCCCTGTCCGTACCTCCAGGCTACGGACATGCATTCCCTGTCCGTACCTCCAGGCTACAGACATGCATTTCCTGTTCGTACATTCAGGCTACGGACATGCATTTCCTGTCCGTACCTCCAGGCTACGGACATGCATTCCCTGTCCGTACCTCCAGGCTACAGACATGCATTTCCTGTTCGTACATTCAGGCTACAGACATGCATTTCCTGTTCGTACATTCAGGCTAAAGACATGCATTTCCGGTCCGTACGTCCAGGCTACGGACATGCATTTCAGTCCGTACCATGATCCTACAGACATGCATTTCCTGTCTGTACCTCCAGGCCACAGACATGCATTTCCATTCTGTACCTCCAGGCCACAGACATGCATTTCCTGTCCGTACCTCCAGGCTCCCTGACAATCACATCCAAGGACGGCTCTGACTGGCAGGAGTCGGAGTAAATCACGATGTGTTCGGGGGAATAACGGGCGGCTGTCAGAGCGGAGCCGCTTTTTAGCCGCTCTTTCCACACGGCCGCTCGCTTGGCTGCTTTTGTCCCCGTGTTATTCCATGAGGTACATTTATTTCATGTTTTTCAAGCAGTTTTTCACAGTTTATTCTATTATTCAGTCCAAGCTGTGTATTTTAGTACTAAAAACCCACCTGTTTAGAACTGATGATCTTTAAATGAATTAGTGGGATTGACTGTTACTGTCTTTCTGCAGTTTGTTGATTAATGTTCTTTAAATCAAATGTTAAATTATTGTTCTTTGTAGCGCCTTTGAGTGCTCTGAAAAGCACTATATAAATGAAATGTTTTATTATTATGTTCAGTGATATTCTAGTGTTATTCCATCGTCTTGTTTTATGCAGGCCATTTATGTCATTATAGTTTAACGATTATTCTACTTTGTTTTATGTCAAATCGTTGCAGCAAATTCCTACTTTGTAAAGTTAGTTTCACTGACGAAGGCGACAAAACTGATTTATTGTACTTTTAAGATGTTATTTATTGGTCCTTATTTTTTTACATTCTTTGTAGTGTTGCAAATGTGAAAGTAAATCAACATATGATATGTTTCATGTCTGTTATATGTTTCATGTCTGTTATTATATATGTTTCATGTCTGTTATTATATGTTTCATGTCTGTTATTATATATGTTTCATGTCTGTTATATGTTTCATGTCTGTTATATGTTTCATGTCTGTTATATGTTTCATGTCTGTTATTATATGTTTCATGTCTGTTATATGTTTCATGTCTGTTATTATATATGTTTCATGTCTGTTATTATATGTTTCATGTCTGTTATTATATGTTTCATGTCTGTTATTATATGTTTCATGTCTGTTATTATATATGTTTCATGTCTGTTATATGTTTCATGTCTGTTATTATATATGTTTCATGTTATTATATATGTTTCATGTCTGTTATTATATATGTTTCATGTCTGTTATATGTTTCATGTCTGTTATTATATATGTTTCATGTCTGTTATTATATGTTTCATGTCTGTTATTATATGTTTCATGTCTGTTATATGTTTCATGTCTGTTATTATATATGTTTCATGTCTGTTATTATATATGTTTCATGTTATTATATATGTTTCATGTCTGTTATTATATATGTTTCATGTTATTATATATGTTTCATGTCTGTTATCATATGTTTCATGTCTGTTATTATATATGTTTTATGTTATTATATATGTTTTATGTTATTATATATGTTTCATGTTATTATATATGTTTCATGTTATTAAATACGTTTCATGTCTGTTATTATATATGTTTCATGTCTGTTATTATATATGTTTTATGTTATTATATATGTTTCATGTCTGTTATATGTTTCATGTCTGTTATTATATATGTTTCATGTCTGTTATTATATGTTTCATGTCTGTTATTATATATGTTTTATGTTATTATATATGTTTTATGTTATTATATATGTTTCATGTTATTATATACGTTTCATGTCTGTTATTATATATGTTTCATGTCTGTTATTATATATGTTTTATGTTATTATATATGTTTCATGTCTGTTATTATATATGTTTCATGTCAGTTATTATATATGTTTCATGTCTGTTATTATATGTTTCATGTCTGTTATTATATATGTTTTATGTTATTATACATGTTTCATGTCTGTTATTATATATGTTTTATGTTATTATATATGTTTCATGTCTGTTATATGTTTCATGTCTGTTATTATATATGTTTCATGTCAGTTATTATATACGTTTCATGTCTGTTATTATATATGTTTCATGTCTGTTATTATATATGTTTCATGTCTGTTATATGTTTCATGTCTGTTATTATATATGTTTCATGTCAGTTATTATATATGTTTCATGTCTGTTATTATATGTTTCATGTCTGTTATTATATATGTTTTATGTTATTATATATGTTTCATGTCTGTTATTATATATGTTTCATGTCAGTTATTATATATGTTTCATGTCTGTTATTATATGTTTCATGTCTGTTATTATATATGTTTCATGTTATTATATATGTTTCATGTCTGTTATTATATATGTTTTATGTTATTATATATGTTTCATGTCTGTTATATGTTTCATGTCTGTTATTATATATGTTTCATGTCAGTTATTATATACGTTTCATGTCTGTTATTATATATGTTTCATGTCTGTTATTATATATGTTTCATGTCTGTTATATGTTTCATGTCTGTTATTATATATGTTTCATGTCAGTTATTATATATGTTTCATGTCTGTTATTATATGTTTCATGTCTGTTATTATATATGTTTTATGTTATTATATATGTTTCATGTCTGTTATTATATATGTTTCATGTCTGTTATTATATATGTTTCATGTCTGTTATTATATATGTTTTATGTTATTATATATGTTTCATGTCTGTTATATGTTTCATGTCTGTTATTATATATGTTTCATGTCAGTTATTATATGTTTCATGTCTGTTATTATATGTTTCATGTCTGTTATTATATATGTTTTATGTTATTATATATGTTTCATGTCTGTTATTATATATGTTTCATGTCAGTTATTATATATGTTTCATGTCTGTTATTATATATGTTTCATGTCTGTTATTATATATGTTTCATGTCTGTTATATGTTTCATGTCAGTTATTATATATGTTTCATGTCAGTTATTATATATGTTTCATGTCTGTTATTATATGTTTCATGTCTGTTATTATATATGTTTTATGTTATTATATATGTTTCATGTCTGTTATTATATATGTTTCATGTCTGTTATTATATATGTTTCATGTCTGTTATTATATATGTTTTATGTTATTATATATGTTTTATGTTATTATATATGTTTCATGTTATTATATATGTTTCATGTATTTCCTAAATGCAGTTATTGTTCTTGATTCTTTGTCAAGATTATTCCATAAATTCACTTCTTTCACATTTACACTTATTTTACTTTAGTTGAAAATGTTTGTTCCTTTTAGAGTTTTAGATTTGTCTAAATATTTACAGTAGATCTGTGTAGTTTGCTTTGTACTTTACTTTGAGAGTAAGATCTAGAGCTCTTTAGTTCTCTGATCTCTAAAACGACACTTTTCTGTAGAATAAATATTGGTTGTAAAATGTTGTGAATGTCGACAGTGGGTCAAATATGGGACAAAGATTGAGTTGTATCATATGAATAATGTTGTGTTATTTAGTGAAAACTTGACTTGCTTTGGATATTTTTCCTTTTGTGTCATTTATATGAGATCTCTAACTCAGCTCGTTCAACAAAATAAAATTGGTTTAATTAATGTTGAGAATTCATCTATTTAAGTCAAACTGCTGTTTAACATTTACCACTTTGTTACTGCTTGTATTTGTTTTCCCAGAATAAAATAATGTATCGTCTGCAAATAGAATTCACACACTTTTACTAAATCGTTTATATATAAAATAAATAGTTTTGGCCCGAGAACGGAGCCTTGAGGCACACCCCTTTCATATGATAGATCTGAATTCTGAACATGTCACTTTCTGTTTTATAAATGTGTTTTTTGTGTAAATCTGTGAAACGACTGAGACTGGACTATAACTGTAGAGATAATGTTTATCTTTCTTTTTGTAACGAGGAACTATTTTTGCTCATTTCATTTTGTCATGAAAAAGTCCCTTTGTTAATGATAAATTGCATGAATAAAAATAAAACTCTCACAGTTGAGCTTTTGTTTCCACAGTTTCAAATTTGTTTTGTTATTTTGTCTTTTTCATCCTTGTCGAGAAAAATACTCTTCACATCGTCACATATTTCATTTTCAATTCCATTTACTCTTTTGGACAGATTGCTTGCAAAGCTGGAGCCCACATTGGCCAAATATTCACAAAACTCATCTGAAATGTGTTTCTGCAGAAAATGTCCATAGTTTTCTTTACATTTGGATCGACATGTTTAACATTCTCACTTCACTCTCTGTTTGTTTTCCCTTGTGTCGTCTTTATGTTATTTCTTTTTTATGTAATTCTTTGCTATAATATTCTTTGTTTGATGTTAATTAAATACTGTTGAAATATACGGATCATGGTTTTTAGGATGACAAATAATGCGATTATTCAAGTTAGATTATTGTAGTTTTGCAGGCATTTCAGTTCAATTTATTCTCCATAAAGTACTTTTTATCATTTATAGATCATTACTTTTTCTAAACAGCTAAATTCAAATAAAAGTCCCGTTTGGTCCAAAGTCAGTCAAACGATCGTTACGTTTTCCAGTTTAATTTCATAAAGTTAGATCAAACATTTCATCGTTGTTTCCATAATAATCGTAAAATTGTAACGCTCATTCTTCATTTCACACCGTGACATCCTCATTTTTGGCTTCCATTGTAGAAGTGTTGGAAAGTGACTTGTGCCGTCTCCGAGCCGACGTTTCCCGGCTCTTCTTCCCACCTCTTGTTTACTCAACCATCCTCGGCGCTGCGAGTCTCTGAAATGTCTGTTTACTGTGGGTTTGCTTAAAAGGCTTTAAATCCTCCGCTTGTGCGCATAAATTTCCATTCTCGACATCTCGTGTGCCATTCTGCGGCGCACAAAAAAGAGCGGCGAACTCGGAATGCAGAGCAGCAGCTTTAAGCACTTGGCTGTCGTTCTGGAGCAGGACTGTGGAAGCGCTAAGCTCCCGACATCTCATCCAAACCCTTTAGTGCGTCAACAAAGGCAACCGTTATTTCATACAAACAAAGTGTCGTGCCTGGACGGGGATTAGCGGCGCCGCGCAGGAGATAAAGCTAATGTACACGTGTAAATGCCACACACACACACACACACGCACACGCGCACGCGCACGCACACGCACACGCACACGTGCACGCACACACACACACAGGCGCACGCACACACACACACACACAGGCGCACGCACACACACACACACACACACACACACGCACACGCACACAATGCCACACACACACGCACACACACACACACACACACACAATGCCACACACACACACGCACGCACACACACACACACACACACGCACACGCACACAATGCCACACACACACACACGCACACGCGCACGCGCACACACACACACGCGCACGCACACGCACACACACACAGACACACACACACGCACACACACACACAGACACACACACACACACACACACAGACACACACAGACACACACACACACAGACACACACACACACACGCACACACACACACACACACACAGACACACACACACACAGACACACACACACACACACACTCACACACACACACACACACACACGAGCGGCGGCGGCTCCAATTAAGGATCTACCGCTTTGCACCGCGACGCTTCAATGACAAAGCGTATTTTGATTAGATCGACCAAAACCGCGCGGGATTTGCTGCGCTAACCAGGTCCGAGCTAAATAACCCAATCAGACGAACGCGAGAAGGCCTCAGAGCACTCTGGCCTCACACTAAACGGGTCCCGTGTCCGATTCAGCAACCAGAGGAGGAAGTATCCCTGTCTGCTTACACGGATACATGGATACTACATGGATACTACATGGATACTGCATGGATACTACATGGATACTGCATGGATACTGCATGGATACTACATGGATACTGCATGGATACTGCATGGATACTACATGGATACTACATGGATACTGCATGGATACTACATGGATACTACATGGATACTACATGGTTACTGCATGGATACTACACGGATACTACATGGATACTGCATGGATACTACATGGATACTGCATGGATACTGCATGGATACTGCGATTTGAGAACGCAGGCGGAAGTGCGTACGCGCCCTCCCCCGTGCGGACTGATACAACACACACGTGCGTTCGTTTATTAGCGCAACGGAGCGCATCGCATCTCTCGTCTCCCGTAGAGTTCTGTCCACTTCTGCGTCAGCTCGAACTGTCTTTCTCCGTCTTCATTTTGCCCCGTACACTGAGGGAACTATATTATGATAGATCCATGCGCTTAGGCACGCGGAAATTTGGGGACGAGCCTGACGCGGCTGCAGGTGAGTGGTAGGTGCTTTTATGATTGATACGTGGCAGGACAAATGATTTATCCACGCCACGAGGAAATATGATAAAACATTTGCTGAAAAAAATTGTCCATACCACCTTTAACTTAAGGGAGTGTCAACAGAGCCGCGAAACTGCCATGTTATTTTGTGCCGCGGCTCCTGAAACTGCTGCGCTATTTGACCGCGTCGGGTTAGGGTTAAGGTTTGGGTTAGGGTTAGGGTTAGGGTTAAGGTTAGGGTTAAGGTTAGGGTTAGGGTTAAGGTTAAGGTTAAGGTTAGGGTTAGGGTTAGGGTTAAGGTTAAGGTTAAGGTTAAGGTTAGGGTTAAGGTTAGGGTTAAGGTTAGGGTTAAGGTTAGGGTTAGCCATGAGACCATGTGACCGCGCGGCGGCTCGGCAGCCACGCCCTTAACTTAAAGCGCCTCCTACAGGTCGTACGACTCATTGAACTAAAATACAGTTATATATTTTGAATTTTGCATTAAAAAAATATAAAAATCTTCTCACAGAATATTCCTGTTTGTAAATGATTGCATCACAATAGGAAATTACCCAGCAAACACTGGGCCAAAACTCATCTAAAGTCTAACCCTAACCCAAGTCTGTTTTTATTAGACAAATACAAATATGAGAGAGCAGTTTATTTTGTCAAAAGATGTTGTTTCTTTGTGTAAATTCTGCGTAAACTTAAATCCTGGTGTGATGTCACTTCCTGTCAAATTTTCTACAGATTTTTCAACATTTTCTTTACAAATTCCTGCTCGACTGGTGTCAAACTATCATTTATTTGTACGACAGGTACAAATACAATCTAAGCAGCTGGAGGGCCTTTCCTCCAAAAGAGAAGTGACATACACTTTGACCCAGTCGTTCTACAACACGCTTCAGCTCCAGGGCCCGTCTCACGCCTCCTGACGGCTTCTCCCTTAAGGATAAGTCAAACGCAGAGGACACATTTCCCCCAGAGACAACGAAGTAAACCTGAACCTGAAGTGATCAACACATATTCTCAAACATAAAGCCCAGTAGTTGAGTCCTGCACACGCTGCACTGCTCCGTCATGTCACTTTCACAGACATCGCAGCCTGAATATCACTGAAGTGTGTTGAAGCACCTTCCAGGCTCGAGATGGTGCTTCTCTTTTAATGTTTTATATTTCTGACATTCCCCCGATGTCTCCTTCAGCCGGCCTCAGAAGAGTCGCAGTGCGATGTGGGGAAAGATGCAAGAGACAGTGAAAAGAGGTGTGAATAATGGCTCAGCTCTGTTTATTTTCATACAAAAAAGTAATTCAATCAAAGGAAAAGGGCAAAACGTGGCGTTGTCCGTGGCTGAGCGCCGTGGTTACCGAGCGCTGGCATTTTCCCAACACAAGAGACCACAGTATTCTCCCTCAGTAGTACTTGTACACACTCGTAATGGACTCAGTTTGACGGCAGAAATGTTGCGATTTTGGTCTTTACAAAAATAAATTGTAGTGAAGTAATGGATTTAAAAACAGATCAGGATTTTATAGGACGCCACAATCTGTTCCGAAATATTCCAGGTCTTTTAGATACTGTTATATAATTGTTTCCCTCAGTTTATATCAGTCCTTGAAAGTTTTGGTTGAAACTATTCGTAAATATGAGATTTAGGACTGGGCAGCTTTATTCGCGCTTGAATTGCTATTTACAGCATGTGTGCAAAAAAGTCAATAAACATTATATTAAGGCTTTTTTGGTCCCTAAGTCGTGTTTTACTTTACGATTGAGGCCTAAATATGTTGTAGAATTAACCCAGTGTGAATATGACTTTCTTCGTCTATATTCAAAGTAGAATTGGAACGTTCTTTACTCTTTGAGGCTGAACATTTGTATTGTTTTCAAAGTGAAGTCGCTCGGTGCATCGCTGCTGATCCATCGCTGCTGATCCATCGCTCACTCTTCCTTCTCCTCGCACACATCTCATGATCTATAGACTTCAGCTCGTTTCTGTATCGCAGACGCAGCTCGATCTGTTCCTCACACATTACAGACCTTCACCAATAGTTTAAGAGACAATCTTTTTACTCACCTTAATCAACGTTATTCAGAGGCTTTTTTATTCATCCCAAGGCCAGATTCCAGTTCAAGCAGAGGTTTGGTGGATGCTCATTTCTCTACCAAATGTACTTGTCTTTAAAATGGCACGTGGCAAGCTCGTTTCACAGCAAGAAGCTCCTGTCTGGAGTTTGCATGTTCTCCCCGTGTTCTCCCTCTGTCTGGAGTTTGCATGTTCTCCCTGTGTTCTGTCTGGAGTTTGCATGTTCTCCCTGTGTTCTGTCTGGAGTTTGCATGTTCTCCCCGTGTTCTCCCCCTGTCTGGAGTTTGCATGTTCTCCCCGTGTTCTCCCCCTGTCTGGAGTTTGCATGTTCTCCCCGTGTTCTCCCCCTGTCTGGAGTTTGCATGTTCTCCCTGTGTTCTGTCTGGAGTTTGCATGTTCTCCCCGTGTTCTCCCCTGTCTGGAGTTTGCATGTTCTCCCCGTGTTCTCCCCTGTCTGGAGTTTGCATGTTCTCCCCGTGTTCTCCCCCTGTCTGGAGTTTGCATGTTCTCCCCGTGTTCTCCCCCTGTCTGGAGTTTGCATGTTCTCCCTGTGTTCTGTCTGGAGTTTGCATGTTCTCCCTGTGTTCTGTCTGGAGTTTGCATGTTCTTCCCGTGTTCTCCCCCTGTCTGGAGTTTGCATGTTCTCCCCGTGTTCTCCCCCTGTCTGGAGTTTGCATGTTCTCCCCGTGTTCTCCCCCTGCCTGGAGTTTGCATGTTCTCCCTGTGTTCTGTCTGGAGTTTGCATGTTCTCCCCGTGTTCTCCCCTGTCTGGAGTTTGCATGTTCTCCCCGTGTTCTCCCCTGTCTGGAGTTTGCATGTTCTCCCCGTGTTCTCCCCCTGTCTGGAGTTTGCATGTTCTCCCCGTGTTCTCCCCCTGCCTGGAGTTTGCATGTTCTCCCTGTGTTCTGTCTGGAGTTTGCATGTTCTCCCCGTGTTCTCCCCTGTCTGGAGTTTGCATGTTCTCCCCGTGTTCTCCCCTGTCTGGAGTTTGCATGTTCTCCCCGTGTTCTCCCCTGTCTGGAGTTTGCACGTTCTCCCCGTGTTCTCCCCTGTCTGGAGTTTGCACGTTCTCCCCGTGTTCTCCCCTGTCTGGAGTTTGCATGTTCTCCCCGTGCATGCGTTGGTTTCCTCTCGCACTAAAGGCTCCGCCCCTGAAAGAGAGCTGAGTGCGACGTAATGAGATCATCCTGCCCCGGGTACAATCGTCCCTCCTGATGAAGGTTAATGTATGTTGTGCTCTCAAATAAATCAATACCTAAAATATAGACTACTGTAGTTTACTGCGTGATTCATTCATTTCATTTTTATGAAGGTGCAGTATGAATGCTTCATTTAGTGATTTAGGAGAGTTATTTAGCAGTATATCATGAGACGGGCGCAGGGGGAACAAATCAGAAAGGAATTAAAAACACGTTTAACATGAACAGAGAGAACCGGTTTAGTGACTCGTGCGATAAGCATCAAATCCAGAAACTAGAATTATTTAGTGTAGTTTATTTATGGAGTAAATAAATCCGCAGAGTTGAACACAAACAGGTGAGAGTGACAAGCTACAGCCTCAACTCTCTGACGTCATGAGGTTTGTGGCTGTGATTTACTAAGGTGGTCTTATTTATGCCCTAGGCGCGCTGAAGTGGTCCTCCAGGTGAAGATCGGTGACCACGGTTTTACAGAAGGCGTGGCCACGGCCTCATGTCTGACGTACTAGATAAGAAGTGGAGCCAAGAAGGATTTAGAGTTTTGCCGAGCGCGGTGAAGAGGAAACGTACAAGCAAAAAGGAACAAAGCAGAGCGTTTTTCTCGTTTGTAACACTTGAATATATATGCGCCTCGGGGGCGTGGTGTCTGAGGTTGTTGTTTTCATTAAATCCATTGACTTCAGCTCATGACCGCACACAAGCGCACACTCAATCAAACACAGCGTTAATTACAAAACAAGGATCAGAGAAAAGAGTAAACCTTCAACATTAATGCATGATATTTCACATTTCTTCTATAGTTGAGTAAATGTGGCTTTAAAGTTAATGTCAAATCATGTGTGTTTTTTTTTTTTATCCTTCATTTGTCTGTTCAAAGTGTCCAGATACATGTCGGGCTCTGCTGTGGCGCCGTGGCGACCGGGAGAGCGGCCCGAAGACAACACATGCTGATTTATTGTCACACTTAAGGCAGGAAAGGCTTAATCCTTCTTCGACCAGATGTTGGTTGTGTCTGATCACCACTCGCAGGTCGAGCAGAGTTCACAATGGAGAGCTGAGGAGGATCCTTCCCCTTCAGAGGACACAAGTGTACTAAAGCTAAGACACTAAACAAGAGTATTTATGTAAACGTAAAGGATGCTCTTACATGTTGGCCAAGTCCACCGTTTGTTTGTGAAAGGAAAAGAGAACTCACTTTAGCTCTCTAAAACAGACATCTTTAGAGTGTAGCCTTGTACGCTGGCGGTGGGCCGCGTTTTTCACAGCCTTTCTCTGTAATAACAAAATAGACTCTGTTTTCAATAGAAAGTACATTATGTGCTGTCTTACAAAGAGCATTGTGTCTCACGTCACCAGCAGAAAGTAGCACCCACAGCACCCACAGTTTAATATCACACAGCACCTCGTGTGTGATATTAAACTGGGCGGGGCTTCGGCACAAAACACATCCTCTCATTTTCCATCGTGGGCCAAACATCATGTAAAATGTATATAAAAACTTCAATAATTTTATAGAGTTTGTAATAATTATTTGAGAAAACTGTTAGAAAAATCAGCCGCAGGTAAAAGACTTTGAGTCATATTCATTCATGAGCAGCAGCTGCAGGAACATGAAATATGAAACTGCTGCACCTCCAGCAACGACTCTTTGCGGACGACACCACCCTCATCGCCATGACGACACCACCCTCGTCGCCGTGACGACACCACCCTTGTCGCCGTGACGACACCACCTTCATCGGGCTCATCTGGGACGGGGATGAGTCTGTCTACAGGAGGTGGAGCGGCTGGTCCTGGTGCAGCAGTAACAACCTGGAGCTCAACGCCCAGAAGACGGTGGAGATGATCGTGGACTTCAGGAAAGTCACAGCCCCCCAGCCCCGCACTCACCTTGACAGACTACCCCATCTCCACCGTGGACTCCCTCCACTTCCTCTGCACCACCATCACCAGGACCTCAAGTGGGAGCCACCATCACCAGGACCTCAAGTGGGAGCCACCATCACCAGGACCTCAAGTGGGAGCCTCCATCACCAGGACCTCATTTGCTCTGGCAGCTTGCTCTCCATGGCTCTGGGATGAGAGGCCACTCCCCTCAGGCAGGAGGCCACTCCCCTCAGGCAGGAGGCCACTCCCCTCAGGCAGGAGGCCACTCTGCTCAGGCAGGAGGCCACTCCCCTCAGGCAGGAGGCCACTCCCCTCAGGCAGGAGGCCACTCCCCTCAGGCAGGAGGCCACTCCCCTCAGGCAGGAGGCCACTCTGCTCAGGCAGGAGGCCACTCCCCTCAGGCAGGAGGCCACTCCCCTCAGGCAGGAGGCCACTCCCCTCAGGCAGGAGGCCACTCCCTTCAGGCACGAGGCTACGGTCCAACCGGACCAGAACCTCACCCCACAGGAACAGTTTATTTCCCTCTGTCTCATGAACACTTCTTAAACACTGTCACTTTAATCATAATTTATTCACTCACTGTTCACTTTCTGCACTACATGTAAATCCAACTGTAAATTGTATTTAAATTGTTTTTTTCTTTTTGCTTTGTTGCTTTATTGTTCATTGATTTATGTTGCACTGAATCGCCGAAGCAAGTTTGTGAATTCTGTTCATTGACAATGGCAATAAACCTTTTCTGATCCTGCTGTGTTTCCTAAAGCCACATCTCTTCACCTGATCAGACCTCTCTGCTCAAGCAATGTCTAAAGTGTTGTGCGAGTCGGAACTGAGGAGATGCAGCAGCAGCACAGTGTGGGCCTGATTAAAGGCCTGCAGGTGGATTAAGGTTGATTAATGTCTCTATTAAAACAATCGTAAACCACACTTCAAGACGTCAATGTACATGGGGTGGTACTTGCAGGCGTGCACATAGTAGAAGCCACTGCTGTGTGCTTTGGGTGGAGGCCAGGGGCTGGTGCATCTGGCATTGACAACATGGAATGTCACCTCGCGGGTGGGGAAGGAGCCTGAGCCTGTGCTGGAGTTTGAGCATTACCTCACGCACAGCTTGGGTTCTGGAAGCACTATCCTCAAGGCTGGACTGTCCATTTGTCTAGTGTTGTCCACGAGGAGAGAAGGCAATCTGGTATGGGCTTTTTTATTGCCTCACAGCTCACCCGCCATGTGTTCACCCCAGTGAGCGAGAGGGTCACGTCCTTGCACCTTCAGACCAGGGACAGATCTCTCTGTTGTGTCGGCCTACAGGTCAAACAGCAGTGCCCTGCCTTTTTGGTGTCCCTGAGAGGGGTAGTGGACAGTGCACTGACCAAGGACTGTTGTTCTATTGGGGGACTTCAGCACCCACGTGTGCAATGCAAGGCCCCCTCAAGCTGAGTAGTGTTTTGTTATGACACTTCCAAACACATGCATGTGCATGTGGCACCAGGACATCCTCGGCCGATGGTCGATGATAAACCCTTCTCCCAGATCCTTGGAAAGCTTCTCCCAGATCTTTGGGGGAGAAACATGACAAATCTCAGATGGATCAGATGTTCACTGTTTGAGAAACTTGCACAAACTTTATTTGTTCAAGCATTTGAACTTTAATCCATTGATGGTGGTAATTGATATTAGTATATGGTCATAATTATTCATTTTACATAATATAATTGTGATAAATAAAAAAATGTAATCAGCTAGATGAAATTAATTTTAAATTACGTTTCTACCTTTAATCTAATGTTGTTTCACTGAAATGTTATGCATCACTTGCTCTGTCCTGTGCTTCATGGATTTGGAAATCCCCATCAAGAGGATTAAGATTCAAAAAAATGTATTTCTTTTTTTAAAGAATTTTTGGCCCTTAGGTTGGACAGGATGGGTGAGAATGTAATGGGGGAAGAGAGAGAAGGGAGGACATGCAGTAAATAGTTGGAATCAAACTCACAACATGGAACTTGACATACGTGTGCTGCGCTTTAGCCACTCCACCACCGGACAGCACAGGACCAGGACCATTTTCATCCAATCCTGCAAGTTTTGAAATACTGAGATACAAATCTCTGATCCATGGATCAGAATCCAAAGACACAGAAATCTGTATTATTTTCATCTGGATTCAAGGTTTTGAAATACTGGCCCCTGAAGACAACCTCTGAAACGTTCTACTACAGACACTCCTGGATGTGTGCTGGATTACACAGCCCGGGTTAAATAAGGTTTGCAGCAATATTTTGTAGGTCTTAATTAAGTCTGGTGACGTAACATCCTGGATCACCACCTAATGATGTAGACAGAGGATTAGAAGAAAGGCCCTTCAGAGGAAGTAATTCAGCCACTCTGTAAACTCGCATGATGCACGCTGCTGGACCCGGTTGTAATTCTGTGTCAGTGATCAGAAATGTAATGGTACATATATATTACCAGGAGACAGAGCATCGAAACCCAAGGCCACGAACAGCAATGTGCGAGTGAGACGTCCCCAGAGCCACATCCAGCTGGTTAAAATGGTCCCTGTCAGGTCCAGCCCACTATCCCACTTAACATGGGCATCAATATCTGCACAGGAGCGCGCTATACAATTGCATTAAATAAGTCACTATCATTTTTACCATTGATACTGACTTTATTGCCAAAGCTATAAAGGCAAAGAGGGAGGTTGAAACCATAGTAATTGCATTATTGTAATGTTGATTTACAGCCCAGTAATCTGAAGCATGCACATTAGGCTGACCAGGGTCCTTGGGGGGCTGCACTGGGCTCACCCCGCTGCTTTTCACGGGCTGAATCAGCCACATTGTGGGTTAATTATTGCCCGACCAGCCGAGACTACACGCTTTTCCTATACATCGATGTGTAATCTGGAACAGGGTCCTTTTCCTACATGTTTGTTTGTTTGTTTGACACAGCGCATGTTAATGGACGTACATGATTCACTCCCAGCCATACACCTGCACACTTGGAGGCAAAGTGGGTGAAATGTCTTGCCCAAGGACACAATGGCAGTCTGCATTAAAAGATTAAAAACATATGGACAAACCAGATGTATTGTTTCAAGTGTTATAGCAAACACTTTCAACACTCCTGTCTATCGGAGGCATGTAGGACATCAAACCATATCAATCATAAGGATTCCTTCCGATTTGTTCATGATACAAATGACTGTTGTCATAGCAACATAATACTTCAAATCATTTGCGTGAAACCCTTAAATATATGCTCAATATTTGCAGACAAACAGCTCAAAGCGTTTGCATTTGTACGTACTTCACCGTCAAAATGTCAAGGCAAGAAAAACAAACAGAGGTTGAGCTTTGACTGTTGCACTGTGCTCATTACTGTCCCTAGTGGTCAGCACATGCACAGCTCTGTTACCGTGCATCCACAAGCAGCACACACGTCGCATATCGACCGAATGACAAAACAACGCAGAGGACGGACTGATCTGCACCTTGAACGTTCAGCACGCTTAAGAACGATAAGTCATTTGTTAGACCTTGAAAACCGCACCAGTGGCGTTCAGTGATGGGTCAAATGCAACTATATGCATAACATTCATGCAATACCAACAATGTCATCATATGTTTTTACAATTTAACTACATTTGCCTACAATGTGTGTCCAGAGTGTTCCTAAAACCAGCGTTTATCGACCAAAATAAGATTTTCACATAAGCCTGAATTAATTAAACTCCTTGGTACAAACTCATTCCACTGCAACAGCATCTTTAAAGTGCCTGGTTATTACGAGAGTGAAATTGGCTGAACACTGCTAGTAAGACTCACCCGCAGCCAAATGAAATGTGTCTAGTTTATGACAGGCACCGTTGAAAGATTTTAAGTGCTAATGTTCCTTTTGCCACATTCTGCTGTCCCTAAATGTGTTACGGCCTTGGTGAAAAGGCAGTTTTGTCGACTTTTCTTTCCGCCCGCACTTCTCTCTCACCTCATTTGAACCGCCGAGGCCCATGATTCTAGGAAAGTTTACCGAGTTTGTTTGCACAGTCAGACCTGCCCAAACAAAGCCGACAGACCCAGGAAGAAGAGCAGAGTGTGAATAGAGCCAACCAAACACCAGAAGTTTACTAAATCCATACGGCACTTTGTGAGCAAGAGGAAATGAGTAACAAACTAGCTCGCACCGTAGCTTCACGTTTGCTCCAAAGTCAACAAACGTGTTCATATTCTTCACAAACTTTAGTAGTGGCTGAAGCTCTAACTCGCAAAAGTAGTTTAGTTATTTTTTGTGCTGATCACGTAGTTTGAGGGGTGATTGTGGTGAGTGCGTCCTGCCTTTCTGGAGGAGCAGAGTGGTTTTCGTCCCGGTCGTGGAACACTGGACCAGCTCTAGACTCTCCATCGGGTGCTCGAGGGTTCATGGGAGTTTGCCTGATCAGTCCACATGTGCTTTGTGGATCTGGAGAAGGCTTTCGACCGTGTCCCTCGGGGTGTCCTTTGGGGGGTGCTCCGGGAGTACGGGGTCCGGGGCCCTTTGCTCAGGGCTGTCCGGTCCCTGTATGACCGGAGCAGGAGCTGTGTTCGCATTGCCGGCAGTAAGTCAGACCTGTTCCCAGTGCATGTTGGACTCCTCAGGGCTGCCCTTTGTCACCGGTTCTGTTCATAATTTTTATGGACAGAATTTCTAGGCGCAGTCAGGGGTCGGAGGGTGTGGTCAGGGGTCGGAGGGTGTGGTCAGGGGTCGGAGGGTGTGGTCAGGGGTCGGAGGGTGTCCGGTTTGGGGACCACAGGATTCCATCTCAGCTGTTTGCAGACGATGTTGTCCTGATGGCTCCATCAAACCCGGACCTGCAACATGCACTGGGACGGTTTGCAGCTGAGTGTGAAGCGGCTGGGATGAGAATCAGCACCTCCAAATCCGAGGCCATGGTTCTCAACCGGAAAAAGGTGGCTTGCCCTCTCCAGGTGGGTGGGGTGTCCTTGCCCCAAGTGGAGGAGTTCAAGTATCTCGGGGTCTTGTTCACGAGTGAGGGAAGGATGGAGCGTGAGATCGACAGGCGGATCGGTGCAGCGGCTGCAGTGATGCAGTCGCTGCATCGACTGTTGTGGTGAAGAAGGAGCTGAGCCGAAAGGCAAAGCTCTCTATTTACCGGTCGGTCTACGTTCCTGACCTCACCTATGGTCATGAGCTTTGGGTAGTGACCCAAAGGACAAGATCGCGGATACAAGCGGTCGAAATGAGTTTCCTCCGCCGTGTGGCTGGGCGCTCCCTTAGAGATAAGGTGAGGAGCTCCTCCACGTCGAGAGGAGCCAGTTGGCTCGGACATCTGTTCTGGATGCCTCCTGGGCGCCTCCCTCGGGAGGTGTTTCAGGCATGTCCCACCGGGAAGAGCCCCTGGGTAAGACCCAGGACACGCTGGAGAGACTATGTCTCTCTGCTGGCCTGGGAACGCCTCGGGATCCCCCCGGAGGAGTTGGCGGAAGTGTCTGGGGAGGGGAGTCCCTGCTCAGACTGCTGCCCCCGCGACCCGGCCCCGGATAAGCGGCAGAAAATGGATGGATGGATTATATTATGTATTTATTTTTCCTGACCACAACTGAACCTTTTTCTACAATGGAACTCTGCTGGACAAATGAATGATTACACTGACATAGATATTGAAACTTTAAAAATCTCAAAAATAAAAGCTCTTTATTATTATATTATTTTTTATTTTAGGTCTGCACATGTATTTAATGTTGAGATCAGTTTAAGCTGGGCTGGAGAAAAGCCAAGATAAACTTCTCAGGAGCAGTGGTCACCTGGGATGTGCTGGGTGTGGTCAGGACTACCTTCACTGGAGGATTTTGACCTGTTGTGCATGTTTGGGTTGATGGGACACGGGAGGAACATGCACACGCCTCACAGAGCGGCCCAGTCTGGATGATCTCTCAGCTGTAACACGGTATTTAAACCCAACTGATGTGATGAGTGGAATAAAGCAATCTCAAGATTTGTATAGCAAGGCAAAAAAAACTCACATCAGATTAAAAACAACATTTATGAATAAAAATGACTTCATTTCAGGTCAAATCAGAGCTTTGCTGGTGTGAACCAGAATATGAAGCTCAATGGAAACATATTGAGAGTAATGTTGTGCCGTCCTGAGCCTGTCCTGTTCAGGCTGAGGGAGTCGTGGAAAATCCTTGGGTAAAATCTGTTCTTACAACATGGAAGGAGCTGATCAAAACATACAAACTAAACAAAGACGTTAAAATCTTATTACCAAGGTTTTGCACCTAACAGCACATATTTGCAATTTAAAGTCAGAATAACTGAAGGTATAAAGTTTTTCTGCCAAGTTTTAAAAGAAAATGACATGAAAAGCTTTGCTATGTTGAAAGAATCCTTTGACTTGGAGAAACAGGAGAAATAAGGAGTTATTATAACAAAGAATTTCAACTAACCAAGGGCCATCATAGCCATCTGACTGAAACATTATTAAAGCTTTTAAATCAGAAATTTAAACCCGGCTCCTCATTTCTGAAACAGCCACGTGGAAGGACAAATGTCAGTGTGTTTGAGAAGGGTCAGAGAAACTAATGTACTCCAGATCTGACCCCCAGATCTGACAAAGAGAGTGACCGCTGCACAAAGAGAGTGTGCAGCGGTCACTCTCTTTGTGCAGCGGTCACTCTCTTTGTGCAGCGGTCACTCTCTATGTGCAGCGGTCACTCTCTTTGTGCAGCGGTCACTCTCTTTGTGCAGCGGTCACTCTCTTTGTGCGGCGGTCACTCTCTTTGTGCGGCGGTCACTCTCTTTATGCGGCGGTCACTCTCTTTGTACGGCGGTCACTCTCTTTGTGCGGCGGTCACTCTCTTTGTGCCGCGGTCACTCTCTTTATGCTGCGGTCACTCTCTTTGTGCAGTGGTCACTCTCTTTGTGCAGTGGTCATTCTCTTTGTGCAGCGGTCACTCTCTTTGTTCAGCGGTCACTCTCTTTGTGCCGCGGTCACTCTCTTTGTACGGCGGTCACTCTCTTTGTGCAGCGGTCACTCTCTTTATGCTGCGGTCACTCTCTTTGTGCAGTGGTCATTCTCTTTGTTCAGCGGTCACTCTCTTTGTACGGCGGTCACTCTCTTTGTGCAGCGGTCACTCTCTTTATGCTGCGGTCACTCTCTTTGTGCAGTGGTCATTCTCTTTGTTCAGCGGTCACTCTCTTTGTACGGCGGTCACTCTCTTTGTGCCGCGGTCACTCTCTTTATGCTGCGGTCACTCTCTTTATGCTGCGGTCACACTCTTTGTGCAGTGGTCATTCTCTTTGTTCAGCGGTCACTCTCTTTGTGCCGCGGTCACTCTCTTTGTACGGCGGTCACTCTCTTTGTGCAGCGGTCACTCTCTTTATGCGGCGGTCACTCTCTTTATGCGGCGGTCACTCTCTGTATGCGGTGGTCACTCTCTTTGTGCAGCGGTCACTCTCTCTCTATGGCCCAGTGAATGTGCTGTCATCAAAGCTAAAGGCGAGACAATCAAACATTAGAGCGAGTTCCCCTGATTCGTTGGTGACTTTTCTTTTCACCCATCACTAGAGGACTTCATCTTCAGCTTTGTGTGGTCTAAATGCCAGTCTGTGCTGCTGACTCGGCGACCAACAGCGAATCAGGACTGCTCTTGTTGTGAACGTTTCTGTCAGGCCAGGACTTTAGGACTTTAGGACTTTAGTCTCACCTGGACTTGGTTCTCATCTAATTTGGATGTCAACATAATGTAATGTGGCATTAATGCAAAGCAATATACTACACATGACATACAAGCACTAACGTCCTGTATATATTGGAGTAGAGTATAAATTCAAATTACAACTCACCCATTGCTAAACCCTGGACTTTAACATCTTTAATTAGTAAAACTTTTAAGGAATTAACCAGCTTTTCATCTTCCGATCCGTTCAAAAGAGCAGAACAGCATGACATTTATGACGCATAGAAGCTCGTAAAGGGTCGTAACGTCACCGACTCTCAGCAAACTGGTAACGGTTATGACCTTGACTCTCCATGGACGACATAATCACTGAAATGACTTACAATCAGCACAGTCTGGAGCGCAATCGGCAAATGTCAAAGTGCGCACAGTGTATGGTTAAGAACCCATTCAAGCGCTGTCCGATTCAGATGAACTTCAGCACGGTACAATCAAAACCGGCACCAAGTTTGCAGCTCTGGAACTGCCCTGAACCGGAGGCAGGGAGCACCTAAAGGCTACGCACCGGGAGGACAGTGATTTATGGCGCGGCAGATTTACGGTTTTCTACGCGCCCCCGTTCTGAGAAAGAGTGGCATTCAGCAGCGCTCGCTCGCTTCCCGCCGCAAATGAAAAAGCCCAGAACAATAACGCTGATAGCTCAATCTCGTTTTTATATGTACAGCAGTAACGGCTCAATATTGCGGAGTGGAAATAAATTGTATGTGCTAAATGTTGCGGTAAAGTCTGCCGATAAAAGTGCCCGTCCGGAAGCGTTCGCGTCGAAGGTTCATTGTCACGCTTTGGTCGTTCATGTGCCGCAGTACGACTTTAAATACTGTGTAAACAGCAGCTCTGCTTGTACTCTGGGCCTGTTTCTGTTCTCACAAAATCTTAAAGAAGGTACATCAAAGAGGCTGAAAATGAGGTGAAGATGTCTGTATAAACTTTAACAACCTAAACATGAAGAAGCTGCTCCTGGAAAACCACCAGATGACATCACGCAGTGAGACCAAGCATTTTGAGTCATCCATGTAATAATATTACTCATGGGTGAATAAAACCACTCCAGGTAATGATGTCCTCTTGCACCGAGCCTCAGAAATTCCTACATTTTCCACAGATTGTGACGCCAAAGTTAGAAATTGGAACGTTCCTTGCGATTAAATCCATAAATCTTCCCCAGACGAGTTCTAAGCATTTCTACCATCAATTCGCATCCATTACAACTGCGTAGGCCTACGAACAACAACTTGTCGACCGCAAGTGATATTTTTCTCCACAAGGGCATGGGGGACGGCCTCTGATTGACAGCTCTTCTTGCCTGGCACTGTGACAGTCACAAGCCGGCGAATCAGAGATGTTCTTTCCCCTGCCATCCTGTGAAAGAGTAACGTGTGATCCCGTACATACTGTTCATGTCAAGCTTAAAGGCAAACACGAGATTAGGCAAGAAAAAGGTCATACACGTGAATACTAGCACTGCGCCAAAGTGTTTGTTAGAGTAGAGTTATAGTTTAAATATGTGCATCCTCCTTGAACACCGGCTTCCATTTAAAGTAATACATACAGCACACAAAATAATATATTGTATTTCTGGAGCGATCATTCTGGCTACAGCCCATTGCTTTGACTCAAATAGAGACATATTTAGAGACGTCTTTGTTGGAACCGGCGCCGTCGTTGGCGTGGCCGGTGCGCAGGTGTTCAGCTCCGGGCTAAAGCAGTCCTTAGAGTCGCACGTACCTGGCAACACGCTGTAGCTAAAGCCCAGAGACAGGCTGCGGTTAAAGATGTGTGACCGGGGGGCTTCTGCTGTGCGAGAGCAGGACAGGCGGTCGGTCTGGGGCGGTCGGCTGACGAGTCCAGACACCACAGAGAGGTAATCGTGCACAGCCGCGGTCGTGGTAGGAGTACGAAAAGAGCTGTAAGTCATTTACAAAAGGAAATAAAACCATAATAAAAGACTACATAATATGAATGGTGGTTTTATATAATAAAGGATGGTAAATATAAAGTAATATATCTGTAAATAGAATGAAAAAACAAACTGTATGTATTTGTGCAGCAAAATCGAACAACATGGATTTAGCCAGTATCATAGTAATCTCCAATTAAAAAGATAAAAATAAAATGTATCTTTGTGGCTTTCATTTTGCCAAAACCATCTTTTTTTCTTTGCAATCATAGCTTCTTGAAATCACATTTTGTTCCACTTTGAATTTTGAGAGTTTTTTATAGCGATAGTCAGAGGGCGATTTACAGTTACTACTGCCGGGTTTTTGGTGAGTTTTGGATGCATTTTTCGTCACATCCTACTGATTACTACTGATTTTGTACAATATGGGCACAAACAATGATTCACCAATGCCATAAATGCAATACTGTAACTAGGGTCAGATTTATTAGCACACTCATCTGCTCAGCCTTGTGTTGCTTTTTAGAGAATTCAACAGAAATGTGGAGGAACATACACTGTGGTAATTTGCAGCACTAAATCTAGACTAGAGGCACATTAGTATCAGCGGTTTGTGCTTGTACTTCAGTGACTAGGAGACGGATTGGGTTCGTGTATAAAGTATAATACATTTTTGCTTATTCAAGTTGAAAACGGAAAACTCGTGGTGAAGTCTGCCTGACCAGATATGAGACTGGAACAATGCGCTCTGCAGAGATAAGAGAAGGAGAGAACCGCTGAACCGCCAAGCTCCGCCCATCGTTTTCTGTCAATGGAACTGAAATGCCCGGGATCCAGAATGCACACTGTTTCAATCCTTTACAAAGAGCGAATCTGGTCACCACTTACTCTGACGTGCGATCTATGACCTTCACTAGAGCGGACCCCGGCCACGATGCAAAGTGTTTATTGTCACACGAGAAACACGAACTACACAAATGTACAAGTGGAAGCAGTTTTGGGGCGTCTGGCGATGAGGGCTGAAGGCTCCGGCGCCTCGAGACCCCCATCTGGGACATACATTAGAATAATAATTAGAAGAGGATCGGAGGGAGGGGCACGAAGTCACGAAGGCTGATGTGTGTGACCTGGATGCTTAAATAGCTCATCCGTAGAAGGGGGCGTGAGAGGGGTGTGGTCCTGCTCCAGAACTTAAGATAATCTTCATATAGTGATTTTTTATTTGTCGTATGCTACATTTATCCTCGTAAAGGGATATTTGTTTTGATATGGCTAATCCACCTGTCAATCACCAGACTGATATTGATCTGAATAAAGATATAGAGAAAATGAATTCAGGCAATGGATTTTATACTTCTGGCGGCCCCCACAGTGTTATCGTGAAGAGATCTGCTTCAAACCACCCAGGGGCCCTTGGGTTAGCGTCCTCATGGATGCCCTTTGGAGACCACCAGTTTTCAACTGAAAGCTCATTTGAACTATTATCAATGTATTCCTGGACTTCTAATATTTTTTTGTGTATTAAATGAATTCTCGTACTATTCCAGCTCGTGTCCCTGGTCCATCTCTTTGCAGTGGAATCTGTGACATTCAGGTCATCATGTGACCGTAGTAGTACCACAGTGTGTAGTAGTACCACAGTGTGTAGTAGTACCACAGTGTGTACTAGTACCACAGTGTGTACTAGTACCACAGTGTGTACTAGTACCCCAGTGTGTACTAGTACCACAGTGTGTACTAGTACCACAGTGTGTAGTAGTACCAGTGTGTAGTAGTACCACAGTGTGTACTAGTACAACAGTGTGTACTAGTACCACAGTGTGTAGTAGTACCACAGTGTGTACTAGTACCACAGTGTGTACTAGTACCACAGTGTGTAGTAGTACCACAGTGTGTACTAGTACCACAGTGTGTACTAGTACCACAGTGTGTGTAGTAGTACCACAGTGTGTAGTAGTACCACAGTGTGTAGTAGTACCACAGTGTGTACTAGTACCACAGTGTGTATTAGTACCACAGTGTGTAGTAGTACCACAGTGTGTACTAGTACCACAGTGTGTAGTAGTACCACAGTGTGTAGTAGTACCACAGTGTGTAGTAGTACCACAGTAGTACCACAGTGTGTGTAGTACCACAGTGTGTGTAGTACCACAGTGTGTAATAGTACCACAGTGTGTAGTAGTACCACAGTGTGTAATAGTACCACAGTGTGTAGTAATACCACAGTAGTACCACAGTGTGTAGTAGTACCACAGTGTGTAGTAGTACCACAGTGTGTAGTAGTACCACAGTAGTACCACAGTGTGTAGTAGTACCACAGTGTGTAGTAGTACCACAGTAGTGCCACAGTGTGTAGTAGTACCACAGTGTGTACTAGTACCACAGTGTGTACTAGTACCACAGTGTGTAGTAGTATTTTCTAAACTAATAAAATCACAAACAAAAGAGAAGAGTGCAAAGATAAAAATTAACTACAATAAAATTAACTAAATTAAAAATTATCAATCCAACTGATTTTCTAAACTAATAAAATCACAAACAAAAGAGAAGAGTGCAAAGAAAAAATCCTTTCAGTCATATGCGCAGCTAAACAAAACTGTTTTTAGCTTAGATTTGAACATTGTCAGAGTAGAAGCCTGTCTCACATCTTCAGGAAGACTGTTTCAGATTTTAGCTGCATAAAACTGAAACGCAGATTCCCCATGTTTTGTCCTGACTCTGGGCACCAGCAAGAGGCCGGTCCCTGAGGTCCTCAGAGTCCGAGATGGTTCATATGGCACTAACATATCCAAGATGTACTTTGGTGCTAGGCCATGGAGAGACTTGTACACAAGCAGAGCTGCTTTAAAGTCTATTCTCTGAGCCACAGGGGGCAGTGCAGAGACCTGAGAACAGGACTCATGTGATCATACTTCCTGGTTCTAGTCAGGACCCGAGCAGCAGCGTTCTGGATGTACTGCAGCTGTTTTACAGCTCGTTTGGAGAGGCCAGTGAGCAGGCCGTTACAGTAGTCTAATCTACTGGAGACAAACGCATGGATAAGTCTCTCTAAATCTAAAGGTTTTGACAGTATATTTTTGATTTTGGCAATGTTTTTTAGATGGTAAAAAGCTGCTGATGTTATTGAATTGACGTGGCTATTAAAGTTCAAGTCTGAGTCCATTATTACCCCCAGATTTCTAATTTGGTTTGTAGGTTTTAGAGCGAGACTCTGGAGGTGACCGCTAACACTTTCTCTTTGTTTCTGTGGGCCAAAAACGATTATTTCAGTCTTGTCTGAGTTCAGCTGGAGAAAGTTGTTTTGCATCCACAAACTGATCTGTTGGATGCAGTGACAGAGTGAATCTACTGGTCCATAGTCACCTGCCGATAGTGTAACATAGATCTGAGTGTCGTCTGCATAATTGTGATAGGACACATTTTCACTGCGTATCAACTGACCCAACGGCAGCATGTAGAGGTTGAACAGAAGGGGACCCAGGACTGACCCTTGGGGCACTCCACAGGTCAGGGTCATGTGGTCTGAGACACAGCTACCAATTTCAACAAAGTACTTCCTGTCTTCCAGATAGGACCTTAGCCAGTTTAGGGCAGTGCCAGTGATGCCCACCCAGTCCTCTAGTCTCTGTAAGAGGATGCCATGATCGACAGTGTCAAAAGCAGCACTCAGATCTAACAGAATTAAGACTGAGGCTTTGCCCGTGTCAGTGTTCAGGCGGATGTCATTTGTCACCTTGACAAGAGCAGTCTCAGTGCTGTGATGAGGTCTAAAACCTGACTGAAAAACATCAAATGAGTTGTTTATTAAGAGGAAATCTGTGAGCTGTTGGTAAACAACCTTTTCAAGGACTTTGCCAAAAAATGGTAGATTAGAGATGGGCCGGTAATGACTCAGTACTGCGGCATCAAGACTGCTCTTCTTTAGGAGAGGCTTTATGACCGCAGTTTTCAAAGACATTGGGAATGTTCAAGATTGAAGCGACATGTTAACTATGTGAGTGAATGGTGCTAACAAACTGTTCAGCACAGACTTTAGAAATCTGGTGGGTAACACATCAAGGCAGCATGTAGATGAACTCAGACTGGTGATGATCTCATGGACAGTTTTGTCAGTTACTGGTGCAAAGTGAGTTAGCTCTGAGTGTCTTGGTGGTTTTAGGGTAATTTTTTGCATTGTGGGATTTATAGCATTTTTAATGCCCTGAACTTTGTCATTAAAGAATAATGCAAACTCATTACACTTGGATGTGGAAATGAGTTCTAACGGAAGCTGAGCTGGAGGGTTTGTTCATCTGTTTACTGTGGCAAACAGGACACGCGAGTAGTACACAGTGTGTAGTAGTACACAGTGTGTATGTGTAGTAGTACACAGTGTGTAGTAGTACACAGTGTGTAATAGTACACAGTAGTGTGTAGTAGTACACAGTGTGTAGTAGTACACAGTGTGTAATAGTACACAGTAGTGTGTAGTAGTACACAGTGTGTAATAGTGGATCCCGGAGCCCAGTTTTAGCCTTCACACAAAAGCAGAACCCTGGGGAGCAGCATTTATGACGGATCAATGGTCCTCAGCCACCAGGCGATTTACTGCACTCAAACAAAGCTCTGCACATTATCCAACCACATCATGATGTATTGTGGACTATGTGGTCTCATCAAAATGTTTTAGGCTTAATTGCGTTGAATAGTTGTATTTGAAAGGACTGAACAAACTGACCTTTGGAGTTTAGGTCAGAAGTCTATGTTTCCTCATCAAACCCTTAGTTAGGACCTACAGTTTTCAAAATGTATCTAAAATAATAATAATAATCAGTCACCAAGCACACTCATGCATCGCCTTTGTGCACGGCAGCACCTACGAGCACTCACGGGATGATTCAACACTCCAGAAGACTTCAACTTTCATCATTACAGTTTTACCAACTTTTAGATGTAGCAACTTTCCAGAGTCCCTAAAGAGTGTTTGGAAAAAGCAAAGAGCAACAGATTTATATTTGTGGACTTAATTGTCCTTGTGGGTAATTTGTTCTGTGCTTCTCCGGTTGAAGGTCTCCTTCTGTCGATCTTTAACTTTCCATTTGTGTTGGAAATGATCCCATTTCTCTCAATGTCCCGTGTCAGTCACGGTTTTATCTGCAAGAAATGCATCCGTTTTTTTGTGTTTGAGGGTATTTGGTACAAATATACCTAATACAAGGATCATATTTTACATTTTGTTTATTATAAACCTCAATATTAATCACATTGATATTGATTGATAATGGAAACTTATAAATGGATTTAATTATTTACGATACATTATATTTACTTGTGATGAGGAGGTGCAAAGATTGTGCAATAAACATGTATATTGCACAATATTTTCACTATTTACTGTAAATGATGCAGCGTACACACAAAGCTGGAGCAGTGAAGATCTCTGAGCTCCTTCTCTTTTCATTCACAATGTGGATGAGAGAGGGAAGGACATACAGCAATGTGTCAGCGCTGCAATCGAGGAGCCAGTCAGTATTCTCTAACAAAATAAATGTAAACAAAATGTCGTCCAAGAAGATTTGATTAACAATTCAATCTTTTCACTATTTATTGCACATTTTTTGTAGCTTGTGTATTTTATTATTTTGTTTTCAAATTGTAGAAACAAAAGAAAACTTTCCGTCGCTCTAAATTCTCCGCTGGATTGTCTTTTTCAACTGACATTTTGGTGCCAGTTAATTACGACTCTGGCAAAGTTATTACACCGAAATACTCCAGAGTCTGATTTTCTTTTTCTATTTTCCCGAAGAGCGAATCATCACTTGGACGATTGTATTATGAAGCTAAGCGAAGGCAAAACACGACGCTGCCAGGCTCCGGTTTGATTATGATGTGAATTTCTCAGTCTTGCGTCGCACCTCGCGTCTCTTTTAGTAACACTCGACGCAGCAAAACGCCAAAGCCGCGCTCTCATTTTCTGCTGCTTCCCGATATTCCGCCGAGTGTGCTGAAAGTGCAGAAGTAAAACGGCCGACTTGCATTTCAGCCCGTCACCTGTTCTCGTTCCGCGACTCGGCGGCGTGTGCGACTGAATATTTGATCCCCATTCGCGCTTGTTCTGCTTCATCCAGTTTGACACGAGTTCCACTTCCCCCCGCGCTGTAACGAGAATAACCGGCGTCACGCGGCGTCGTGCGCATGTCGGGTTAAACTTTCACACATCGTACCGTCATCGGCCTTTAAAACACGCTCTTGTTCTTTTACGCTGTCAGCTCGTGTTTCGGGACGTTAAACGATGTCACTACCGACTTTCTCCCGGTCACGGTTAAGGACACAAGTGCAGACAGATGTTACAGACAGTTTAAAAAATAGAAACTAAAATCTTTCTAGGGGCCGGATTACAACATGCCACACACATACACATCTTGCCCCTGGGCCCACAAATGCCCAGGTCTAGTCTAACCTCATCGGGAGTTGAGTAAACGCTCCATCTACAGGCTGCAGAGAGAATTACAACGAGGAGAGAGACAAACCGAGCTCGCTTCAAACATGATGAACACGGACGTTTGAAAGCGAGTGTTTTGTGAAGCTCAGACGGGCGAGGATCTCCTAAACAGGGTTAAAAAAAAGCGTTGAATGAACTAAATACAACTCGTTATGTTTTTGAGCAATGATTTAAGATGGTTCAAACCTGAGAATGATACAAATCGTTGCACGGCTGAGTTGTCTTGCAGTTTGGACCGTAAAGCAGAGACAAAGGTACTTTTTCAACAGTTTTTTCAAAGGGTTTTGGGACGAAGGCGGACTGGTCCCAGAAGCTGCATCAGAGGCACCGTGATGACCAGGTCAAAGGTCACGCACGCTCAGAATTCATGTTTACGGGGTTTTTATTTAGCCATGAAAAACACCTGTAATTGAGTCTACGCAGGATGGATATGTCTGAGGCCGTACCGGGGGAACCTTCCGGGCGGAGCAAGGGCATCACCATAGCGACAAGCGTCAGGCAGGTGACCGACCCTCCAGAAACGCTACGTGGTGCATCATGAACACTACCGCCTCTGACAGACAAGGGGAGCACGGTCAGATTTCCCTGCCTCCTGCAGACTGCCGCTCTCTCGTTAGCAACGTGGCATCGACGGGGCTTTTTCTTTTTTAATTACAACTATTTATGTTTTTCAATTCAGAGGCAAACAGCTGTATTAATCCTCCCGGGAGCGATGGCAGTTCGGGCAGTAAAAGAGGACAATAAACAACCGAACGTCGCAAAAAACACAACACACGGCGGAGCGATTCTGACAAGAGAGAAGCTCCAGGTCGGTAAACAGCAGCCAATTAAAAAAATACCTAAGATTTAGAGTGGGTTTTCTTTTGCGTACGGAACGGCCCCGGCGACGGCCCGAGGGCAGTGGAGAAAACTCACTTTTTAAGAAATCTGGCCCCGTGAGCCGAGAATCACATGGGCATTTCGCACGCTCTGGGCAGCACAGAACGCTGCCAAGTCTCTCCAGCTTTGAACCCATTTCAACCACGGAATTAACGCCAAACGGACCGAGACCGGAGAGCGGGAAAGCAGAATCAAGGAGAAGGAACAGCACCCGGACAAAAATAGCAATTGTGTTCGTTAGGCGTACTGTATGTCCCCCCCGTATCGCTCCCATCCCTCCCAGGGTCACAGTTAAAGTACATGTTTCCATTTTCTACATATTCAAAGCGATTTCAGTCCAGTTCTTGACATTTGTTTCAATCCCCGTCATCCATTTCCCCATTATTGCTCATCTCTTTGCTTCCTGCAGCCAGAACACGCACATTCCGCAGGTATCCATCAATCATCTCCATTGTTGATGTTTCACGTCCGAGGTTTAAACTCAATGTTGACGACAGTTTCGTCTCTGTCATTCTTTTGAGGTAAATAAACAAAGGTCAAGTCCCGGTTGGATTATTAAGATGAACCGCTCTCTCGACAGCTCTAGTTTCTGCTGCAAGGTAAAGAAAATCTGGGTGCATTAATATTCTCCTCCCCCTCGTGTGTCTGGAGACCCATCCCGTCGGCGAGCCATAGAAACCCATTCGCTCTCACATTCGCTCTCACATTCGCCCAGCGTTCCCTTCATTGATTTTGCATTTCTTCCTTCATTAAGATGTTTTTTCCTCCGGTCAGTTTTTCCCCCGCATCCGAATAATTTCTCAAAACGGCACAAACCTTCATACAGACATCACACGGGGAGAGATGCGCTTTTAATGATGCCGTATTTTCTTGCTTTTTGGTCTGAGCTTGTCATGTAGTTTAAATCAAGTGTGCGCCCACAGCTCCATTAAGCCTTGTCCAACTTATTTGAACAAAACATTTCTCCGGGAGTGTGGGAGGGAGAGTGGGAAGATGGTTTTTGCTTTAGCCGTCTACCGCTCTGTGCACATTGAACCCAGCCCAGCGCTCCATAAAGCTCCCATAGGCTACAAACTGCAGTAAACCAGGCATTTAGCTTTGCTTTTTTAGAACTTGGGAAGCGTTTAACCGAGTTCTAACATTGTTCC
Organism: Eucyclogobius newberryi; assembly: GCF_026437365.1. Taxonomy (NCBI): domain Eukaryota; kingdom Metazoa; phylum Chordata; class Actinopteri; order Gobiiformes; family Gobiidae; genus Eucyclogobius; species Eucyclogobius newberryi. Next base: position 4,065,037 of record NW_027316167.1, read on the forward strand.
GTCATCAAAAACATTGTCTTAAGCTTCATTCACGCCTGTTTCATGAATCCTGTTTACCAGAGCGTTGTATTAGCATGTCGAGGCTAGCTGCTGTGTTTACATGTTTACATAACGGCACAAATACTGCATCATGTGTAGTTTCATTATTAGCTCCCTCAGAGTTGTCTTTGATTGTTTCAGTTATGTTTGTAATCCTGAAGTGTCCTGCATTAAAAAATATGAGGATAAGAATATTTCTGTTTTTCACCCATTCCCTTTCCCCGCCCACAGGCTTGTACTTAATTGAACATATTTGAAAGACTCTGAGTCATACGGTTCAGAAATGTTGCATTGCCATTTTCACAGAATTCAGCTGCAGAGGAAAATCAAAAAGAATTCCAACCAGCTATAGTCTGTAGTCATTCAAATAAACATTCTTTTCTACATAGATGAACACGTAAATGAGCGAGGTGGTGTTGGTAGCTGCACGTGTTCTTCACGTGAGCTTCTTTTCACTCAGCAGCTTCTTAAAGTAAAGGAGGCCCCACAGTCCCATTCCCATTCTCAGGCCGATATCCAGCATACGATTATTTCATCGTATGAGATTTATTGATCACACTCCGACACGTGAGACTTACGGGCCGTTTGGGGAAGTCACTGTCGTTGTACCGGTCACTGCTGGTGCTAGTACCTTTAGTAGCAGTTTAGACAAAGTCGTTTTGGAAATAGTAGTACTAGTAGTGTTAGAAGTAGCAATAATTAGTAGTTAAACTGCTGAGAGTAGTAGTGTTGGTAGTGGATAGTTGCACTCAGCCCAAAGCTGTGAGCCTCACACCACAAACTACTGTCGACGTAAATAATTTGTACTTTCCAGCCTCGGCGAGAAAGCAGATATGGCCTTTTGCAATGTGAAAAGCATGATGTATGTTGGTTTATTGTCTCGTAGCTCCAGGCCAAGGGTCTATTTGTTTGCAAATCTATAAATGTATGGATTCCTGGATACTGTCTGGTCAGCAGCTCGTTGTCAGGGATGGTTTATGGTCCAAGGTTTGTGTGCCAAAGCGCGCGGCTAATGCTTGTGCAACATTAAATGACCATTTCTACTGCGGACGCCTCCACCCGCGGCTCGGGCCGTCCTAAAGAGGTAAAGAGGTAGTAGCCTTGAGTGTTCAGCCCAGGGAAATACTGACCTATATACTGAGGCGGAGAGGAGCGGGCAGCTGGCAGCCTCCGCACTGTAATCTATTGTTTATGGTCTCGCAGTCGTGCAATAGCATCAATAAAAAAAAGATACATTCCACTATGATAAGAAATATAAAATGTGCCCAAATGACGAATGGGTCAATAAAAAATCATGTATATTTTTCTGCGGGAGGGTCCGTCATCGTCTGCACGGTGGGGGGGTTCGCTTTGCCCGGAATGTTCCACAGTATTTATTAACCTCAGTGACGAGCAGGCGTTGCCGCGTCTCACTTGAAGGTCAGGTCTGCGGAGAGGCGAGGGTGCTCACGTTCGTTTCACTGTTGAGAACGCCTACACGTGACCGCGAGAGACACGTCTAATGCCCTACGGTGGAACATTCTGGGCCAGAAACGAGCCGGTTGCAGAGTGGGGACGGCATGCAGTGCTGGGGATCGCGGAGGGTTTCAGAGTCACCGCGCAGCGTCGGTGATCCCGGAGGGTTTCACAGTCACCGCGCAGCGTCGGTGATCCCGGAGGGTTTCACAGTCACCGCGCAGCGTCGGTGATCCCGGAGGGTTTCACAGTCACCGCGCAGCGTCGGTGATCCCGGAGGGTTTCACAGTCACCGCGCAGCGTCGGTGATCCCGGAGGGTTTCACAGTCACCGCGCAGCGTCGGTGATCCCGGAGGGTTTCACAGTCACCGCGCAGCGTCGGTGATCCCGGAGGGTTTCACAGTCACCGCGCAGCGTCGGTGATCCCGGAGGGTTTCATAGTCACTGCGCAGCGTCTTCTCTCATCCAGTTTGAAAAGCGAATTGCCTCTGGAAGTTTGTGCGACGTCGATTCAAAAACATTTGGTTGAAGCTAAACACACCTGTCACACGTGTGTTCCCTGTCGCCTGGCAGCCGGCGTGACTTTCTAATTGTACGTCGGACCAATCGGAGTACGGAACCGGCCACCCAGGGATCTGCGATACGATGAGGCAATGTAGAGCTCAGGATGATGTTAAAACGTTAACAAAAGAGCAGTGGAACAGCCGGGTCACTGGCAGTAAATACATTTGTCGCACTATAATACATGCCAATAATCGGTGTTTTAAGTTTGATTGAAGCTGTGTCGCTGCCCCGCCCGTCACCCTGGAAACTGCCCTGTCCTTAGTCCAGTGTCAGTGACCCACGGGAAAATCTACTGCAAAGGATTTGTCTGAGGAAAATGTGCTCATACTCCACATAATGCACTCCTTTACCCTCGTGAACGAATGAGGGATGACACCGGCTCCCACAAGCTTATCGCTTCAACGTTTGTCTGATGTCCGATGGCGACAGCTTCATGTTACACACTTGAAAAGCAGCGGTAGGATAATGAAGGGTTTAAAGGGTTTAGACCAGGTTGTAAAATAAAATCAGTCGTTGAAAGAATCCTTTAACTTGAAGAAACAGGACCTACAAATAAGGAGTTATCCCCCTAACCCCCCAGACCCCCCTTTGCCCCCCCAGCCCCCCTAACCCCCCCAGCCCCCCAATCCCCCCAAACCCCCCAGACCCCCCTAACCCCCCAGACCCCCCAGCCCTGGGGCCTCGTCAGTTTGTCTGAATAGGGAAAGTTGGTAAATGACTTCCAAAGCCGGAAGCGTGGTGATGTGCCCTCATTCCTCATAGAATTTTCATTGGGCCTAAAGTGCTACAGATGTTTTTTTGGCATCATCCCACTCACTTTCAGAACTATGTATTTGGGCCTCAAGACTGCATGGACACAATGGATATAAAGCTACAGTTTCAGCTGCGCTGCCCAAGATGCAACTCTGGGGGAAGTACGGCAGCTTGAGCTCTATCCTCTGATAAACACTACGTTTACTGTCAACTATATTTCATATTTTAGTTCTTCATTGCTGGTTTTCTCCTCTGGGGTTGTACCGTTTCAGACTCTGCTGATCAACTGCCTGGTAGAACTCTCTCTCCTCCAGATGAACCTCCCCCTCTCCTTTTGAGTGGTTCAGGAGTCAGGGGTCAGGGGTCAGGGGGTGTTAGTGCTCCTTTAAGACGCTTGTAACCCTATGTGCAGGGTTTGCCGTCTACTCTACAGTCAAAGCTTTACCTGTTCCACTGTCTGGTTTTAAACAGCTGAAGTGTCTTTTATTTATTCAATTACAGGCATTTTGTTTAACCTGGTGGTTTTATCCACTTGTTTCCATGGAGATAGATAAGTGCGATGCAAGTATGTGAAACATTTCAGACAATGCGTCCAAAACATATATAAACTGCATCTTTAACAAAGTAGTTCCAGAATTCATTTCACTGTACAATACTAACGTTAATTGTGCTTTTATTTCATAAGAAATAGAGAATTCTAATTGTTCCAAAATATCCCTTTGTATTGGACAATTACATAAGTATAACAGATTTGGTAAAGTGGGTGAAGTGAGTGAGTGACAGGTGATATTTAAATATACAAAATGGAAAGATTTACACCGTATGCATTGCTTGAGAACAGCGCCCCTCACATTGTAAAAATGATCTGTTGTTTTTAAACTCTTTTGGTAAAGGTCACGCCTCAGGACAGACAAAAGATCAAGTTCCATACACAGCATAAGTAGAAACAAGAGTGGAGCAGTCGTGGCTTCTCTGCACTCTCACCAGTGCCGAGCGCGCCGGCCCAGGCTTAAACTCCAATCGTTTCTATGGTAACCAAATTTGATTTATGAGCTCTCTTTGGAGAACTGAAAAGACAATGCAATTAAACCTGACTTGTACACCTTAGCTAATCTGCTTAACACGATTCACGTCATGATCAAACGGCGGCGGCGCCTAACACGTCCCTGCGGGCGGCTGCAGCGCTACCGCCACTTTGACTTGTGCCAACGCCTGGAATAACAATAATGCACTTGGAGCATTCTATAGGCTATAAGTAATGTATGCAATATGGATCGGGTGGATGTAAACACTGCGGCAATTTATTTAACAGCTCCATACAAGCAAAGTCCCATCAAAGGCACGTTGTTACCGATGTTGTTCCCCGGTACGCTTCATCTTCACCGATATGGGAAACATGCGATTGAACCTCTGACCCGCAGACTTTGCAGAGAACGTATGGAAAGCGCTAACATATGCATGAAGCGTGAACGTGGGTCCGGACAATGCATCATACATCAAAGTTAGGCACGATTCCACGCTGCGTATCCGCCGTGTGCCCGACGCACGGGGAGAAATGATTGAATTACTGGTGGTGTGAAGCGCGGGACATCGATTTGGACAGTAAAATGAACCGATCCAAAGAGCCACACGCTGCCGAGTCTCTGCAACGCACGGAGATGGAGAGATGAGAGGGATGAGAGGCGCAGAAGGAAAGGACCAGGGCCTGATTCATCTTCAAGAGCGCGAGCAGCCGTGGAGGTGCACTGCCATCTACAGGAGGCTGTGTGAACTGCAGGTAAAACGCTCAAACTGTCAAATGACACTACAGGAGACAGGTTCTTGTGGTTTTATAATGTATGTAATAATTGACAATGATATACCTGTTGATGATCAAGTAGTTTGAGAGAATGGAGAAAATTACAGGAAGTAAAGCAGAGTTCAAAAACGTGTTGATGGGACTGAAGTTTGGCACATTAAATATATACAGAAACTATAGGTTTTACTCATTAAATGTATTTGCCAACTCATCATTCCTTACATTAGGTGTTTCGCCTAGTGCACAACATAGGTGCTAGTTAAGTCTTCTAGTGAGATTTACTGTATAACCAGGAAGTTAAAAAATAAACCTGAAAAAATGGTCAATGGGATAGAATTTGTAATTTTTTTTTAGCAAAATCTTAAGTATCATTATCTTAGTAAGATAATTATATACATTTGTCTTAGGCACTTTAAGTGGAAAATTCATGTCTTCTTCTGAGAGTGCGTTCTGCCGCAGGAGATGAGTTTGACCCTGTTCTAGACCAGTTTCAGGTTGATGTTTTATGCCATGCAGAGAATCTCGGGCCTCAGACCAGCTCTTTCCGGAAGGACGGCAGCTGAAACGTCTCGATTTCAACATTGTCCAGGTCATTTATTTGCCATCACACCGAGTGCTCTGGAGGCGTTTATGGCATATTACATGAGTAAAGGTACATGCACAGTATTAATAACAGACACTCATTATAGTGTGTAACTCGCCCTGACTTAAACATCAGTTTCTCCCACACTCGGATGAATGGAACCTGTTCTTTTGGCGTGAAACCTGCCTGGACGTCTGAGGGATTACACAGACCTCACGGCTGAATTGGATTAGTCGCCCACTTCCTCATGACAGAGAGCGGCTCACAGGAGTTACATCATGTGTGTTTGAGTGAAGAGCGGCATTAAAACCAAATGTAACGACAATAGAACTGTCTCTCCATCTTTGCAGCTCATCACAAAGTCACACGATTCCAACTGGAAAGTCTCACATAGAATGAAACGTGGGACCTTCATGGGGATTAGGTTAGAGGACCTAAATGAGTCAATTCAATTTCCAAAAGACGTCTACTATTACTAAATACTGCAGACATGAACGACCCGGCGACAATATATAATTAATGTTATGTTACTCGCAGCTCGATATTAATGCACTTGTTCTAACCTCAGCGTTTCAGCTAAATTAGTTGTATTAATATTCATAGAACCGTAAGGAAATGTTAATCTTCACATCAGATTCAATGTGGAAGGACATGAACAAAGTATTAAACGTGTTTGTGTATGTAGTATATGTATTTCGAGGCGTATACTCTGTCACGGTAAATGCCATTTGATCTTTGTGTGTGAAGTAGGATCCTCATGGGAATGATGACTTTAATATGTCCTCTCCTCCTGCTGGAGAACTGCTGCAGGTGCTGATCTTTCAGCTGCAGCTCAGTGTTTAAACCCGACTGATGCAGAGAGCGGCTTCTCATTTCTGAAACTACCACGTGGAAAGACAAATCCCGTGGTCATGGATAAGATGTCAGTGTGAGAAGGGTCAGATCATTGGCATGGAGCAGAGAAAACATCTGCGGAGAAGAAGAAACTAATGTATTGGAGCGTTTGCTTGTTGGACAGACGTGTTATTCACCTACACGAGATCAAACTGGACGAGCTCATGATGAATATTTGACTCTGATTTGTTGAAGCGTCACAGGAACAAGCTTCTTCTCCAGACTTCTCCTCCGTCCTCAAATACACAAGTGCTTTTATGTGCACGTTAAAAAAAACAAGCGATAAATCTGCTAAACTAGGCCAAAGGTTGTTTAGGTTCCTCGTTTTAACTCCCGCCAAAACTGAAAAGCGATTGCTCAGCCACTCAGCGGCCGGGCTCAAACTGAACAGCATGAGTCCCAGATGAAGTCTCAAGAATAGTGACCTGCTAGAATTCACCAGAATGCAGGATGTTTTCTGAGAGTTCGGACCCTCCAGACCCCCTGTTGTGCCTCTGCCGAAAAACAAATAACTTAATGTTGAATCTTGTCCTTGAAGGTGGAAAAGCCCTGTATAAATACACTGTAGGATAATAATATAATGTTAGTTGGTTTCATATTTTGAGATAACTATTCAGACAATAAAAGTTACAGTTGGTTCCATTCAAAATAGTTCTAGATATAGTATATCACAGGGACAAAAAGGTTGGAGACCCCTGATGTACAGGTTGAAAAGAAGAGGTCCTATGAGTGACCCTTGAGGCACCCCACAGGTCAAGACTGTGTCGTCTGAGGCACGATTACCAAGTACTTCCTGTCTTCTAGATTGGACGTTTTAGGGCAGGGCCAGTGATGCTCATCAGTGTTCAGTGAGTCATTTGTCACCTTCATAAGAGCAGTTTAAAACCGGACTGGAACATATCGAATGAGTTGTTCATCAAGAGGAAGTTAGTTCATAACATTTCAACTCCTAACATGGCAGAGTTGAGATAAATTGTGTTATCATTAGACATTAATAAGACGCAGTGTTCTAATTTGTCACTATAATACACAACACAATACTGTAGAATTATTTCTCCAGTACATGAAAAATACGACAAATTTCTCAGACGGGTTTTGCAATTACTGTGGCTATTTATAGTTTATCTGAAACTATTACGAACCACACGTCCTACAACGCTGTGCAAACGCTTGGGTTTCAGGACAGCTTGAGTGTTGTCCCGGTCCTTGGAGGTTGGTCCTTTGAGTGGGCCGCCTCTGGATTTGGGCCCCTGGGGCACTGGAGCAGGAGGCGTCTTCAGATGGGGCCGACCCTTCTGCGTGAGCAACCGGCACATTTTCATAGATTATTCACACATTCTAAGTGAGACGAGCTTTTTACTCTTCTGCATAACCCATAAAAACAGCAAGAACAAGAGAGCAGAGGATTCCATCGGGTCCGTTATGGGCTGCACAATGTGGGAGAAAAATGTGATAATCAATAGCTGTGTTAAGCATCATGATACGGGATTATTGTGATATATATACTGTGGGATGGTATAGTTAAATTCATACAAAACTTTTGATTTGCTTGTCATGTTGTGTCAAAATAAAGCTTAGCAAACACACAAAAAAGGCCAAAACAAAGCAAAATCATGACAAATAACAAAAAATACAATCTACTTTAACGTTTAAAAGGTTAGGATATATATACATTATTTGTTTTACGATAAATGTTTGTCAGATGGAGAAGCCTAACTATGGATATCGCTTGGACCATTAACGCGATAGTGATTAATGAGTGTTTCTTACAAAAGTATAGATCCAAGAAGAGAAACAACATTTCATCCGCTCGCTGGTGCAGTTTATTCATCTATAAAATAGCTTTGATCATCCAGGTCTAACAAACTATGACATCAGAGATATAGTCCTGCTCCTGAAGAGCGCGGACTCTTTCCTTGCTCTCTCGGGCTTGCTAAAGAGGCTTACTTTTTTAAGTAAAGGAAGCAAACTGCAGTTTTAACACCATATCTGACGACATGTCCGGGAGAAGAAGGGAAACAAACTCTTGTGAACGCTGTCGGGAATATCAACAAGAAATTCATGAGCTACGGATAATTCGCTTTAAACACTTTTTACTAGAAAAACTGCTACTTTCAACCTAAACCGGAGTGACTCCATGCCGTTCCCAAAACTGTCTAAAGACCAGAAGGACCAGGCTGTATCTCGGAACAAACTCTGTGCAAAGCCTAAACGATACAAAGATAAAGTCAACTAAAACACAGCTTACAAACAGATTTTTACCACTTTCAGAGACTGAAGTAAATAAACAAAGGAAAAATGGGAGACATGACGTGGCCTAAAGACAGAGAGAGGGAGGATGTGGGTCAAAAGTTAATGTCACAGAGACAGTTCTGATAGATGACAGATCACAGTTTCTGAGATAATGTCACTCCTTCCAAATGTTGTGGCTAAACATGGAGGAGTCAAACAGCTGATTGTGCTCGTGGTGCAGTGGATATACGACGAGTACAGACTGAAGCTTTGAAAAGAGACTTCTTGAAGTGATTCCACGTGCTTGATAAAGTGGAAATCTCTTCCAAACATCGACAGGAAGAGAAACAAGTTTAGCTGAACACACGGCTGTCCAAAGAGTGTGCACCTAGAGGACTACATTACATTGAGAACTTCTATCTATTCTGGGAACGAGAGGACCTGGAGTGAGGGTGCAGAGGTGGAGTGAGGGTGCAGAGGTGGAGTGAGGGTGCAGAGGTGGAGTGAGGGTGCGGAGGTGCAGAGGTGGAGTGAGGGCGCAGGGGTGGAGCGAGGGCGCAGAGGTGGAGCGAGGGCGCAGAGGTGGAGCGAGGGCGCAGAGGTGGAGCGAGGGCATAGAGGTGGAGCGAGGGCGCAGAAGTGGAGCGAGGGCGCAGAGGTGGAGTGAGGGCATAGAGGTGGAGCGAGGGCGCAGAAGTGGAGCGAGGGCGCAGAGGTGGAGTGAGGGCGCAGAGGTGGAGCAAGGGTGCTGACAGAGAACTTGCTCCACGCTCTGAGGCTCTGAGGGCCTGGACAGGGTCCTGAGCAGATAGTTAGAGAAGAGAGGAATGAGAGAAGAAATCCTGCTCCATCAGCCAGAGACCGAGCCAATGTTTCAACATCAATAGCACCACAACCTCAGCCTCCACCAAAGGATTCATCAGCAGCCGCTCCACCACCACCACCAGCAAAGGATTCATCAGCAACAGCACCACAACAATCCGCGGCCAGCGCCGGAGTCATTCCCCATAGGGTCCTCATCTGTGACAGGCTCGACAGTATCCCTGTCATGGCCCCTGCCCTCAGAGCAGCCCTGGGTCCCCCCTACAACATCTACTCCCTCTACAGCATTTTCACCATTCTGAAACTATTAGCAGGAAATTGAAACTTCTAAGAGAAAAACTCTAATGCCTAACTTGAAGTATTGTGATGAAACAGAATGAGTGCCTCTTCTCACCAGATCCTGCAACTTAAACCCTGTTGCTATATGTTGTCAGTATAAGGAAAAAAAAACTACTTCTATTTCTCACTCACACCCATAGAAAGGAAATGGCATAAACACACAGTAAATAATGGTTGAGCACAGCCTCCAATCTTTTCCACCATGTTGAATCGTTCAGCTCCATCATTTTGTGGGAAAGAAATGACAATTATAATGCAATGTGAACAAAACAACTCTCCACAATGAACCTTTCAGTGGTAAATGTGATGAGTTTGGAAGCGGCTCACTTCTGCAGCGCTCTGTATCACATCCACTCTTCTGTTTCCAGCTCAGAATAACAATGGAAAGTCTTTGTTTGCCCACGTCGTCCATGGAGACCCCAATCACATCGGAGCAGAGACGTATAAACACGCTCGCATATAATAAACAGCCCCAGCGCGCCCATAGGGTCGACATGCTACGGCATCACAATGCATGACAAACGGCAGGATCCTCACATCAATAAACACCGTTATTGGCCCTGGTGCTGGTCCCGTTTTATTCCTTTGGGGAATTAGTCCAATCTCGTTAACAATCGATATTTAAACAGTACAGTTTGTAAGTTGCGGATGGATTATCACTTTTGACCTCTTAAAAACCAGACTCATCCGTTTTCAGAAAGGTAAATGCCATTTTTAACTTTACATTCAACAAGTTAGATTGTAGAAACCACAGAGTATAACTAAGTGGATTCAAGTATTCAATAGTGCCACAGACTCAAGGGAACGGGGCGGTAGCAGCAGCACAACGTTATGAGAAAAACATGTGACTGGGAGTTATTTTTTATTGTAGATGCTAAAGTTTCCACCCAAAAGACTGAGAACAACTGTAGCAGACGCACGATGAACAGGAAAACTCTGATTTCACCTTCACTTTTGAAACTACTGCGTTGACTGAGTGTTCAACATAACTATAGCATTTTGGAAACTTCTCAAAATGGATGACATCGTGGAGTGGAAGATGGCACAAGCAGAACCGATGATGATCTTCCAGACAGATGTGTGCGAGCTCAAGTCAGACAGACCTTAAATAAATCATTGGTTTGTTCGTACTTTTAAATCGATTTCCAAACTTGAGTCAGAGGAGTTCACATGTATGAATGAAGGATGTATTTTAATAGTATTCATAGTATAAGTCTACAGATGAGTGTGTTACCTCTGCTTAGTCCAAACCTTGTGTCGCTTCAGGGCGAGGGATCGTGTGGCGTAGTAAGTGAAGCGCTCGTCATTAAGAACAAGACAATGTAGCATGAGAAGTTCAGGACAAAACATACAAAGTATAACTAACAGAACAGCAGACAGTTGTTGAAGGATTGTGCTAAATGAAGAGATATTTTGGAGCAGTGGAGGTTTGTGAGAGCAGTACCTCCACCCTGCCCCCTTGTGGCCACAGTACAACAATGACCCACGTTAATCATAATGAAATTCTAACAAAAATGGCTCCTACAATATAAAAAATGCATCGTAGTAACATTAATAACAGTAGTGATGTTTCAGTTAGTTTCCACTGCTTTCTGAGTTCAGATCAGTTACATAAATATTCAGTCATTTCAATTCAGGATTCTATACTGTTCCTACATTATCAGAAAGTAATTCTATTTTCACTTTTTGAACATAATTTGTATTTCAGGAGGACAACGGACGTACAAACCGTCCTTTGCCGTCCACATCATCAAATGTCTCACTAGTTCAAGACGACAAACGATGTGTATATCTTCAGAGAATCAGTGTTATTCACAATCTTTCGGCTGTCTTCATGAATAACACTATTATAAATGTGATTATTACAACCTGAAGATGAGAGCTGTTCATGAAAACGCTGCTGCTGATGGTGTTTCCAGGGACATTTACACTGCAGTTTGGGAACAGTTCCTCCACCTCTCCGTGTGAGCCTGTAGGACACCATAGCTCTGAAGGGTGGTGCATACTTCACCTCGACGCACACGGAGATGACCAATGCCATGAGCAAACTTTCTGATTGGCTGCTGCGTGCTCGGGGAGAAGGATACACCAGCCAGACTCTCGCAGACCATTGGAGACACCAGGGTCCCAGGAGCTTCCACAGCAGTAATAGAGGAACTGAAATGAACTGAACACTTTTTATGATCTTCTCTCCACGTCTGAAGAATGGAAATACTGCCAAACATGCAGAAAGAGTTTGGACTCGTCACCATTTAGGACACAATCCCAGCATGCAACACCAGACTCCACTGGCAGGGACAGCGGCGGACGATTCCCATAGAAACGAACCGCGTTGGCAGCGATTCTCGAACGTTATCGGTGTTTCAGAGACTGTGGATTCTCTTTTGTTTGACCACAAGGATCCAGGTCGATGAGAAGTGAATTCTGCACTAAACCCTCGCGACCAATCAAGTCTTAAAGATTGAGACAAGCGTTGAATATCGAGCGGCAGCTGCACTAGTACAATATGACAAATATACTCATTATTTAAGAGGTCAAACAACACCGGGTCTTGTAATATACTTGTGCAGCGCAGTAACAAGTTTATTCCCATTGATCCCGGTTATGAATACTGCATTCATGAGAAGTAGAATCTATAGAGTTCATTCAATAATGATAATATAATATAATAATGTTAGTATTGTCCATTTGTTGTAATCATTACACCGCCTCAGAACAAAGAGGAGCCAGACGATGTAACCACAACCTGGAGCAGGCAAAGCAGCGATTACTCCACCTTTCCTCCACCACCAGATGGCGCCACAACCTACTTTATGTGAAGGGCCAGTTCTGCACATCCATGACCGGCTGATGGAGGCGCTCTAGGACCCCACCCCAGAACAACGGGCGCCATGAGGCCGAGTCAGCCTCCTACCAGAGCCACAGGGCGTGTCAGCCTCCTTCCAGAGCCACAGGGCGTGTCAGCCTCCTACCAGAGCCACAGGGCGTGTCAGCCTCCTACCAGAGCCTCCTACCAGAGCCACAGGGCGTGTCAGCCTCCTACCAGAGCCACAGACCGTGTCAGCCTCCTACCAGAGCCACAGGGCGTGTCAGCCTCCTACCAGAGTCACAGGGCGTGTCAGCCTCCTACCAGAGCCACAGGGCGTGTCAGCCTCCTACCAGAGTCACAGGGCGTGTCAGCCTCCTACCAGAGCCACAGGGCGTGTCAGCCTCCTACCAGAGCCTCCTACCAGAGCCACAGGGCGTGTCAGCCTCCTACCAGAGTCACAGGGTGTGTCAGCCTCCTACCAGAGTCACAGGGCGTGTCAGCCTCCTTCCAGAGCCACAGGGCGTGTCAGCCTCCTACCAGAGTCACAGACCGTGTGGGCTCGAGTCTGGCTCTGATGGTTTGCAGAATGTCCCTCCCCAGTCTCATCCCCATCAAACGCTGTCCTGTCCAGTGGAGGTGACAAACGCCCATCCCAAAAAAGCAAAGAACTGCTGATCCTCAAACTAAAGTTGAACCAAGGCTTCTCGGGTGAATTGGCGTCGTAATGTGTTCAGCTTGACCTGTTTTCCCTCTTTAATCACTATCACACAGTGTTTCATCATGATGTCTAATCCTGGGACACATTTTGATGTATTAGAAGGTAGAAAGTGAATCAGCTGTTCAGATAATGTAGATTTAGGACGCGATTGACTCGATCTAAACCCTTTAAAAGAACATGACAGGCCAGGCAGGATTAAGATGTAAGATTATATTACTAACTACGGCTCCATCAAATTACAAAGATAATCTCCAAAAAACATGAAGTACCTCTAAATCTCCCGGGCCAGCAACTCAGTCCAAAGATTGTGTAAACATGTCAATAACTTAAACTACTAAGAATCACAAAATATATACATTTATAGACTGTGCTCACAAAAGACATATGCGTACTTAAATTATTAAACCATATTATTTGATGTAATCGGGACAGTGCATATTAATCAGCAGAAGCTCCAACATTAATTTGCAACATTTCTAACATTTTTAACAGCAACATTTCATCTGTCATCTTCAGGCAGACAAATATACAGTGAATTATAATATATTTAGATTATCTGTTCACATTTGAGGTGAAAAATCCCCGAAGAAAAACCATGTTGTGAGAGATTGTACCTGTCGTTACTTTGTTCCTCCACCAGAGGGCAGTGTTTGATCACTTTACTACAAGCTGAGGTTCTTTCAGCTGTTCATGAGCTGCTGCTTCTTCCTGTTTATAGTATGAAATATTTTGTTTTAAATTGTTAACTATAGCAACAGCGGTAGATTTTCATCACTTGTTCCTTAACGTTTTTTTTTTCTGATGATGGAATTCACTGAGAACTTGATATTTTATATTTTATATTCTTTTGGGACAGAATAAGACTCTGAACTAAACAAACTTCATCAACAAGTATTTTGTTGTTGGTTCTCCTGAGGAAACAGGTCTGAGGAGCTCTGGAGGCACAGACTCTCTCTGTCTGTTGTCTCACACCTTCTCTGTCTTCTTTCACCTCCTTTTGTTGCTCTTCTGTTTCTCTCGTTGGCGTTTCATTTCCGTGGCTGCGTCGTTATGCCAGATGGTGCTGATTATCCTGTTCTATTTATTTCATCTAATAATACCATATCAGTCATCTGCCTTTGTCTGGTGCGAATGGAGCTGTTGTTATGATCACACGTCCACGTCTCGCACACACATCTAAAGGCTTCATGAGGCTGCGAAAGAAGATTGTGTTTTAGTTATTTAGAGATTTGTATGGATTTGTCAGTTGATACAAATTTGTCTTGTCATTTTGGTCGATATCAATACAAATCAAACCATCCACAAATATCTATATCATTATTTGTCTGCGATCGGCTCCACAAAAGTGTCAGATTAATCACAGCTCAAAGTTCTGTCAACAGGAAACATGCTTTTGGAGGCGATTACGAACAAATCTGCCGTTTGACAAAGAATCTGTAGACTTCAGGGTTATAAACCGTAGACCAGGGGTCACCAGGGGTCACCAGGGGTCACCAGGGGTCACCAACCTTTTTAAAAGTAAGTGGTGTTACATGCCATAAACAGTTATGGCATGTAACATGCACTAGCATTGTTTTGCTTAGTCTATTGACTCGACAACTAAAGTCATCATCAGTGGAAAGTTTGTCATCAGATCAGGTTCTCCTCCTGAAGAACTGGTTCTCCTCCTGAAGAACTAGTTCTCCTCCTGAAGAACTGGTTCTCCTCCTGAAGAACCGGTTCTCATCCTGAAGATCTGGTTCTCCTCCTGAAGAACTGGTTCTCCTCCTGAAGAACTGGTTCTCCTCCTGAGTGGGTCCAGCTCCACTGTCTCCCTCGCGTCCGTCTGTAGGAGTCAGATTCCCTTTTCACTGTGGAACTCCTCCAGGCTTTTTGTAGTTCTTCCTGGCCGAGAAGGAGGGTCTAAGGACAGAAGGAGGGTCTAAGGACAGAAGGAGGGTCTAAGGACAGAAGGAGGGTTTAAGGACAGAAGGAGGGTCTAAGGACAGAAGGAGGGTCTAAGGACAGAAGGAGGGTCTAAGGACAGAAGGAGGGTTTAAGGACAGAAGGAGGGTCTAAGGACAGAAGGAGGGTCTAAGGACAGAAGGAGGGTCTAAGGACAGAAGGAGGGTTTAAGGACAGAAGGAGGGTCTAAGGACAGAAGGAGGGTCTAAGGACAGAAGGAGGGTCTAAGGACAGAAGGAGGGTTTAAGGATAGAAGGAGGGTCTAAGGACAGAAGGAGGGTCTAAGGACAGAAGGAGGGTCTAAGGACAGAAGGAGGGTTTAAGGATAGAAGGAGGGTCTAAGGACAGAAGGAGGGTCTAAGGACAGAAGGAGGGTTTAAGGACAGAAGGAGGGTTTAAGGACAGAAGGAGGATCTAAGGACAGAAGGAGTGTCTAAGGACAGAGGACTCTGGAACATCGTCCCTCGCCACCACAGACATTGTTTAAGCCGTTTTTCACTGTCGCCCTCAGAGGAAACTGTTGTTGTGATTTTGGGTGTTACAAAAATAAATTGAATTGAGATCAGATCAGCATTTGGTGTTGATTGATAATTTTCAGTTGATTATCTTCTGTTCTCTGGTTTTCATCATCTGATTAAACTGCACCACTAGCCTAAAGCGAGTCAGAGAGCCAGCACCCCTCATGGGCCCTTTCGGGGCCCTCGAACAGCTGGTGCGGCTCACGTTTGTGCCGTGGAAACAGCACAGACTGTGATGCTCCTATGGAAATCTCCTTTGAGTCTCTCGGGATTATCTCAAGTGGAGGCTAAACGTGCCGACAGAGGTGGATTTATCATGTGTCATTTGGGGCTCTGTCCAAAACCTGGAGGAGGGATTAACAGTGTGAGTGAACACATGAGCGAGCACGAGCTCACATGAGAACACATGAGAACACATGAGCGAGCACGAGCTCACATGAGAACACATGAGCGAGCACGAGCTCACATGAGAACACATGAGAACACATGAGCGAGCACGAGCTCAAATGAGAACACATGAGAACACATGAGCGAGCACGAGCTCACATGAGAACACATGAGCGAGCACGAGCTCACATGAGAACACATGAGAACACATGAGCGAGCACGAGCTCAAATGAGAACACATGAGAACACATGAGCGAGCACGAGCTCACATGAGAACACATGAGCGAGCACGAGCTCACATGAGAACACATGAGAACACATGAGCGAGCACGAGCTCAAATGAGAACACATGAGAACACATGAGCGAGCACGAGCTCACATGAGAACACATGAGCGAGCACGAGCTCACATGAGAACACATGAGAACACATGAGCGAGCACGAGCTCACATGAGAACACATGAGGCAAGGCAAGGCAAGTTTATTTGTAGAGCACATTTCATACACAAGGCAATTCAAAGTGCTTCACAGCAGGAAAAATGCATTCAAATCACAAAGAAATTACAGAAATACAATAAAATTAACTAAATTAAAAATTATCAATCCAACTGATTTTCTAAACTAATAAAATCACAAACAAAAGAGAAGAGTGCAAAGAAAAAATCCTTTCAGTCATATGCGCAGCTAAACAAAACTGTTTTTAGCTTAGATTTGAACATTGTCAGAGTAGAAGCCTGTCTCACATCTTCAGGAAGACTGTTCCAGATTTTAGCTGCATAAAACTGAAACGCAGATTCCCCATGTTTTGTCCTGACTCTGGGCACCAGCAAGAGGCCGGTCCCTGAGGTCCTCAGAGTCCGAGATGGTTCATATGGCACTAACATATCCAAGATGTACTTTGGTGCTAGGCCATGGAGAGACTTGTACACAAGCAGAGCTGCTTTAAAGCCTATTCTCTGAGCCACAGGAGCCAGTGCAGAGACCTGAGAACAGGACTAATGTGATCATACTTCCTGGTTCTAGTCAGGACCCGAGCAGCAGCGTTCTGGATGTACTGCAGCTGTTTTACAGCTCGTTTGGAGAGACCAGTGAGCAGGCCGTTACAGTCTAATCTACTGGAGACAAACGCATGGATAAGTCTCTCTAAATCTGGTTTTGACACTATATTTTTGATTTTGGCAATGTTTTTTAGATGGTAAAAAGCTGCTGATGTTATTGATTTGACGTGGCTATTAAAGTTCAAGTCTGAGTCCATTATTACCCCCAGATTTCTAATTTGGTTTGTAGGTTTTAGAGCGAGACTCTGGAGGTGACCGCTAACACTTTCTCTTTGTTTCTGTGGCCAAAAACGATTATTTCAGTCTTGTCTGAGTTCAGCTGGAGAAAGTTGTTTTGCATCCACAAACTGATCTGTTGGATGCAGTGACAGACTGAATCCACTGGTCCATAGTCACCTGCCGACAGTGAAACATAGATCTGAGTGTCGTCTGCATAATTGTGATAGGACACATTTTCACTGCGCATCAACTGACCCAACGGCAGCATGTAGAGGTTGAACAGAAGGGGACCCAGGACTGACCCTTGGGGCACTCCACAGGTCAGGGTCATGTGGTCTGAGACACAGCTACCAATTTCAACAAAGTACTTCCTGTCTTCCAGATAGGACCTTAACCAGTTGAGCTCACATGAGAACACATGAGAACACATGAGAACACATGAGAACACATGAGAACACATGAGAACACATGAGAAAGTTGTAGTAAAACAGCTTTGTCGCCACCTGCAGGACAATAACTTATTTGAAGTTTTCCAGTCAGGGTTCAGAGCCCACCACAGCACTGAAACTGCACTAGTTAAAGTCACAAATGATTTGTTATTAGCCGCTGACGATGGACTGGTCTCAATCCTGGTTCTGTTGGACCTCAGCGCAGCGTTTGACACCATCGACCACAACATTCTACTGCAGAGGTTAGAATGTGATGTAGGTGT
This sequence comes from Eucyclogobius newberryi, assembly GCF_026437365.1. NCBI lineage: Eukaryota > Metazoa > Chordata > Actinopteri > Gobiiformes > Gobiidae > Eucyclogobius > Eucyclogobius newberryi. The sequence continues at coordinate 4,082,880 of NW_027316167.1, forward strand.
TGGAGGAACAGCCCTCAGCTGGTTTAAATCCTATCTATCTGATAGGTTCCAATTTGTTAATGTAAACCAGAGCTCCTCAACAAGCTCTAAAGTAATTTACGGTGTGCCACAGGGTTCGGTACTCGGTCCAATTCTGTTTACTCTTTATATGCTGCCATTAGGCAACATTATCAGAAAGCATGACATTAACTTCCACTGCTATGCAGACGACACTCAGCTGTATTTATCAATGAAACCTGATCAGAGCGATCAAGTAGACAGACTTAGTACTTGTGTGAAGGAGATAAAAACCTGGATGACACTAAACTACCTGCTTCTTAACCCTGAAAAAACCGAGGTCATTGTGCTTGGCCCTAAGCATCTACGAGACACTCTATCTGAGCAGATAGTCACACTGGACAATGTCAGTGTAGCCTCCAGTTCTACTGTAAGAAACCTTGGAGTCTTATTTGACCAGGAGCTCTCATTTAAAGCTCATATAAATCAAGCTTGTAAAACAGCCTATTTCCATTTGCGCAACATAGCCAAAATCAGAAGAATCCTGCCTAAAAGTGATGCCGAAAAACTTATCCATGCATTTGTAACGACTAGATTAGACTACTGTAACTCCCTGCTTGCAGCGTGTCCTAAAAGCTCCATAAAAAGCTTTCAACTGGTTCAAAATGCAGCAGCAAGATTACTAACAGGAACAAAAAGAAGAGAGCACATTACGCCGGTGCTGAAGTCTCTTCACTGGCTCCCCGTCGAGTCCAGAATCAAATTCAAAATTCTACTCTTGACCTACAAAGCCATAAATGACATGGCCCCATCCTACCTCAAAGATGCTATAGAACCATATCATCCAAACAGAGCTCTTCGCTCTCAGAATGCCGGCCTTCTGGTGGTGCCAAGAGTCTCTAAAAGTACTGTAGGAGGTAGAGCGTTTAGCTACCAAGCTCCTGTGTTATGGAATCAGCTCCCGACCCATGTTAAATACGCTGACACAGTCTCTTCATTTAAGTCCAGGCTTAAAACGTTCCTCTTCGAAATCGCTTATGGTCAGAGTAGTTAGGAACAGAAAGATAAACCCACAGCTTCAGCTACGCTGCCCTAGGAGTAACTATGCTGGGGGAAGTATGACAGCTTGAGCACTATCCTCTTCTTCTTCTGACTACTTATGCTATCAAACAATATTTATTTTTTGATTCCACTTGCAAACTGTTCACCGCCTTCTTTTCTTTCTCTCACTCCTGAGGACCTGTGGACCCAGATGCCCCTCCCCTGGTGAAGTGGTCCCTGCCCTGTGTGGACGGTCCCTCATCTGCCTGAGGAGTGGGTCCAGCTCGCCCCCGACGGTCCCTCATCTGCCTGAAGAGTGGCTCCGGTTCGCCTCAGTCGGTCCCTCTTCTGCCTGAAGAGTGGGTCCAGCTCGACTCAGACGGTCCCTCATCTGCCTGAAGAGTGGGTCCAGCTCGACTCAGACGGTCCCTCATCTGCCTGAAGAGTGGGTCCAGCTCGACTCAGACGGTCCCTCTTCTGCCTGAAGAGTGGGTCCAGCTCCAGTCTCCTCGTGTCCGTCTGTCCGTCTGTGAGAGTCGGATCTCTCCTTCACTGGAACTCCTCCAGGTTTCTACGCTTTTTTCCCAAAGAGGTTTTTTTTGTAGTTTTTCCTGGCCGAGAAGGAGAGTCTAAGGACAGAGGACCCTGGGACATCGTCCCTCGCCACCACAGACATTGTCTGACTCCATCGCCACCACAGACATTGTTGATTCATTTCTCCCTGTGGCCCTCAGAGGCAACTGTTGTTGTGATTTTGGGCCTTACAAAAATAAATTGATTTGATTTGATAAATTGAACACATGAGCTCACATGAGCTCACATGAGAACACATGAGCTCACATGAGAACACATGAGAACACATGAGAACACATGAGAACACATGAGAACACATGAGAACACATGAGAACACATGAGAACACATAAGAACACATGAGAACACACGAGCACATGTGAGCTCACGTGTGCTCGTGTGGGCTCATGTGAGCTTGTGTGGTCTCCTTTTTTTTTTTTTTTATTAAAATTTTGTTCCCCTCCATTCCCTATTAAGATAGGAGAGGAGTTTTGTTAATAAGAGTTTTTTGTGTTTTTTTAAAACGTCCTATAAGCGATCTGTCCTTTTCCTCTGGATCTACTGCAGTGTAACACCGACATTTCCCCATGTGGGACAATAAAGGAATATCTTATCTTATCTTAAAATTTGATAACATGTGAAAGAGCTGCTACAGTCTAATGACATTATACATATAAAAGTCAACAACAATAATACCAAACCATGAAAACAACAGGAAAACTGAATGCCACGCCCCCTCTGCTGTGAGTGGTGGGAATGAATAATACATACAATAAAATAAATGTAGTTGTTTAGTTGATTATAGATTTCCATGTTTGTTGAAAACTAAATTTGAATGTAAAATAAATACACATGTTTTTGAGTGAAGTGCAATGGAAACATCCAGGTTTATTTTCAGACCTCGGGGGACGTCCCAGAAGTCACTGACGTCCCGTCGCTCTTATCCTCATTTCATGCTCCACTGTCTATAAAGTCCAAGGGCCAAAAATACTCTTAAAAAAGGAACAAAATACAACTCCAGTATGTTTGTAATGATGGATTGTTAAATAATTCCATTAAAATCTTCTTGAACACCATTAGGACCTCGTCAGGAGCAGTGCAGTGCCTGGGCCTCCTCCAGATCTGAACCAGAAATGAACTAATCTGATAATACAGTATATTATGGTAATATGGTCTGGATGTGACTGGAGGCGAGACACACAGAGGTTTCGACGCCCGCTTCCTGAAGAATTGGAGAAGTATTAAAAAGAAAGTGGAAATCTGCCTAGACACATCTTTCTGAAAAATAGTTCACTCACAATGACCAAGCTGGAATTAATAATAGACAAATACAAGATAATATAATATCTTAACGCGTACAAAAGCAGCTTTGGACAGTGGGATAGCGTTTGACTGTTAGCGGTCCTTATTAATGCTAAGTGCTAAACTCATTTCAAATAAAAACATGTTGGGGCTCTATAAACAGGTCCAACATAAAGAATTTGAATCAATGGTCTCGTAAAGAGGGGTGTGACAGGGCTGTGCTTGGTCCCCGTTCCTGTTTGCTTTGTACTTGGAACCATCCATCCATCCATCCATTTTCTACCGCTTGTTCCCTTTCGGGGTCGCGGGTGACTGGAGCCTATCCCAGTGACTTCGGGCCTTAGGCGGGGTACACCCTGGACAGTGGCCAACTTGTCGCAGGGCCAACACCAGGTTCCATACTTGGAACCAGTTTCCAAATATATCAGACAATAAACACGGTGTTGTGATGGGATGGAACAGAAAAGTGCCGGCTGCAGATGATGTTCTATTATATTTGACCAAACAAGACATTTTCATACCCAATGTGATGCATTTTCTTCAAAAATCATCCCGGCGACGCCCTTCAACCTTTAGAAAGACTTATCCATTTAAAGGACAAACGGGATCTCTTTGATGTCTGTTTATTGTGTATATTTTGAACAGCTGCTCAACTAAATACATAAAAAAACAAGGTCACTTTAAAAGACGAAGAGTGCGAAAATGTGTGTACGTCCCACAAAATCACATGAAATACAACAATGTGTCGTGTTTTATCACACTGAGTCAAAGTGCTCATTATTCACAAGGAAACCAGGAGACAAACCACTGTCACGTGTGGCTCAAACATATCGGACTGAAACCGATAAGGAACTGCAGTTATTTATAGAGCATCCCACTCAATTTTAGAACTCTGGACTTGGGCTCAAAACTCCTGCCATGGACACAATAAACTGATACTTCTGGAACGTACTTTTGGCGTCAGGAAAGTCACAAAGAATGAGACAAACCTCACCAACGATGAAGGACTTGACTGAGACAGTAATTATCATCAGACATATGGAAAAAATGACTTTCAGACTTGTGCTTCCTGCTAGAGGGCCCCCGGGGGCCCTTAGCCAGCAAAAATAAACCTAGAAATGAATTGTGTGGAGCGCAGGGTTAAAAAAGTGGGAGAAAAGACGCGACTTGAAGTTAAAAAATTGCAGTATTGATTTTGGCGTTAACATTGTAAATCTGTGAGTGCTGAGCCCTGATTATGTGATTCAAACCTCTAATCGAGGCTTATTAAATGGCAGCAGCACTTGTTTTTGACGGGGGTTTTTTGGCTTATTTTTGTGATACTGGGGTCATTTGGTTTGGGCTTATTTTTCTACAGCTTCAAAGCAGAAAATCTGGCCAAACCCCGCCCCCCCCCCGTCCCGGGAATGACACCTGGGACTTTTTGGAGCAAGTTGTAAAATCATCCGTGCTTCAGGAGGAGCCAATCAATTGCGCTGCTCTCCAGAGTCTTGTCTCGGTGCCCGTCTGAAGTGTGGCGCGTGGAGGCTGCAGCTGTTTGACATTAGCATCAGCAGCGTGTGCCAGCTCGTGCCACGTGTCCTCCAAGAGCAGCGACATCAGTCCAACGTCTGAAACATCTCACAAACAACCACTTAAACCAAGCACTTTTAAACTGGCACTCTGCAGCAGATGGTGTGGATGGTGTGGACGGTGTGGATGGTGTGGACGGTGTGGACGGTGTGGACGGTGTGGGACAGTGTGGACAGTGTGGGACGGTGTGGATGGTGTGGACGGTGTGGATGGTGTGGACGGTGTGGGACGGTGTGGGACGGTGTGGGACGGTGTGGGACGGTGTGGATGGTGTGGACGGTGTGGACGGTGTGGGACAGTGTGGACGGTGTGGGACAGTGTGGACGGTGTGGGACGGTGTGGATGGTGTGGACGGTGTGGATGGTGTGGATGGTGTGGACCATGGGGACGGTGTGGGACAGTGTGGGACAGTGTGGACGGTGTGGGACAGTGTGGACGGTGTGGGACGGTGTGGGACGGTGTGGGACAGTGTGGGACGGTGTGGATGGTGTGCACGGTGTGGGACGTGTGGGACAGTGTGGACGGTGTGGGACGGTGTGGACGGTGTGGGACGGTGTGGATGGTGTGGACGGTGTGGATGGTGTGGATGGTGTGGACCATGGGGACGGTGTGGGACAGTGTGGGACAGTGTGGACGGTGTGGGACAGTGTGGACGGTGTGGGACGGTGTGGGACGGTGTGGGACAGTGTGGGACGGTGTGGATGGTGTGGACGGTGTGGGACGGTGTGGTATAGTGGGGATGGCGTGGACCATGGGGACGGTGTGGATGGTGTGCACGGTGTGGGACGGTGTGGATGGTGTGGACGGTGTGGGACGGTGTGGATGGTGTGGACGGTGTGGACGGTGTGGGACGTGTGGGATGGTGTGGACCATGGGGACGGTGTGGATGGTGTGGATGGTGTGGATGGTGTGGACGGTGTGGACGGTGTGGATGGTGTGGACCATGGGGACGGTGTGGGACAGTATGGACGGTGTGGGACGGTGTGGATGGTATGGATGGTGTGGATGGTGTGGATGGTGTGGACGGTGTGGACGGTGTGGATGGTGTGGACCATGGGGACGGTGTGGGACAGTATGGACGGTGTGGGACGGTGTGGATGGTATGGATGGTGGACGGTGTGGATGGTGTGGACCATGGGGACGGTGTGGGACAGTGTGGACGGTGTGGGACAGTGTGGGACAGTGTGGACGGTGTGGGACGGTGTGGATGGTGTGGATGGTGTGGACGGTGTGGACGGTGTGGGACGGTGTGGGATGGTGTGGACCATGGGGACGGTGTGGGACAGTGTGGACGGTGTGGGACAGTGTGGACGGTGTGGGACGGTGTGGATGGTGTGGACGGTGTGGACGGTGTGGACGGTGTGGACGGTGTGGGACAGTGTGGACGGTGTGGGACGGTGTGGATGGTGTGGACGGTGTGGATGGTGTGGGACGGTGTGGGACGGTGTGGACGGTGTGGACGGTGTGGGACGGTATAGTGGGGATGGCGTGTCGGGTGAAGCTCTGGTGCATCTCCACCTGTGTGACTGCTCTATATTTAGCCCGCTCTCCGTCCATTATCAATTGATGACTCCGGCCCCCCTATAGGACACGCCCCATTTCCTCTCGGCCAATCACAAGAGCAGCAGAGCAACCTACATGCTCCTCCTCCACTGCACACAGAATGCAAGAAGGAGGATGCAGAGGACGGACAGAAGATCAAACGGGATGAAGTTCGTCTGCGTGAGAGACGAGGCGAGGTCATTGGTGCAAGTTCTTATAAAGTAGAAAATCATAACCACACATGAGAGAAAAAGATGCTTTCGATCACAAACAGATGGAAACAGAATCAGTCGGAGCAGAGAACGCAGAGGCTTTGACCATAAGAGCTAAACATGATCTGAGTTTGCAGGAGATCAGATCCAAAGGCAGCGAGCGGTGATGAGAAGCGGCTGGTCAGATGCTTCACTTCGCAGGAGCGCTGCACATGGGGGCGACTCACCATCAAACACCTTTCGTTTGCTTCATCTGCTTCATTCAGAGGCTTCAGCGTCTTTATTTGGACTTTAACACAGCATTGCAGACATAAAACTGAGATCAGACATATTTTTGTGCTTTTAGTAGCGCTGGAAAACCTGTGGGATGAACGTGTTTGACTCGTATTCTTTTACTTCTCTG